>NC_045486.1:1505091-1809899 GCF_009650955.1 Corvus moneduloides
GGATCTTCTGCTCCCAGCCTTGGCACAGAGAGCAGAGCTGCACCCTCATCTCAGCACACAGACAGGTGGGATGGGAAACCCTGATTTCAGGGGCCCCTTCCCTGCACTCCTTGGAAGAGAAGAGAGTTACCACAAACCACACAGGTTTTTATCTTGAATTCAAATACACAGGATTGTGCTGACAGCAAATGGGAAGTTTCAGATGGTTCTGCCTGACCCCCCTGTGCAGATGCTCCATGATGGGAGCCTTTCCCGGGGTTCCCCTTCCCACATTAACCCCAGGGCTGTTCCCCTCCCAGGACCCCCCACACCCCAGCAGTCACCACGGGAGATGGAGAGCATGGAATGGGCCCCTCTCTGTTCCTGTGAGGGTGCAGCAGATGTTGGCTGGCAGATACATTTAACCATCCCAGGGTTGGCAGTTGCTGTTTGTTCTCTGAAAGTCAGAACTAACCAGGTTTTTGACACAAAGGCAGATCCCCATATAATCAGCTTTCTGGAACGATGCCAGAAAAAAAAAAATTAAAAATATTTTAAAAATTAGAAATTCTCATGCAACTGCAAAGACTCTGAACTTGATTTACCATTGCAAACAAGAGAAGCCTGCCAAGTTGCCAACACAGTTGTCTAATTTGTTGACATGGAGATCACAGGCAAGGTTTTGTTCAGTCCTGTACATCTGCATTTGTTTGCTGCCTGATCAGGTCTCTAATCCAGCTCCTCCTGGCCGAGGAAAAGCTGCTCCACGTCCTTCCCACAGCAAAGGGCAGGGGGGGTATTTTAAACCTTGTTTCTGACCCTCTCTGATGCCAGAATCTGTTGTCCCTCAGGTGGTGTTTGCTTTCAGGAGGGGCTGGGGCAGGTGAGGGCAGGTGGCAGTGGGATGTGGAGGCATGGAGAGGCATGGAGACAGCGATGGCATGGACGTGGCTGCACTGTTGGTGTGAATAACACCCGGCTGGGGGTCACTGCAGATGGGATCCTTCCAAAGAAACCTGTGTGCCACTGGAGCCAGAGCAGCCAGGGATGGGGCTCCTGCTTTGGCTCCCTTGGCCCTGCTCACACCCAGAGAAACTCTCCCAGCCCATGGGTATTTTGCCCAGACAGACAGCGAGATAAATTCCTTGACCAGGAGAACATCCCTCTCACTTTCAGACTTAATTGACATTTTCCTTCTTTTCTTCCCCTCCCATCTGCTCATGCCCATCCTGCTGCAGCTCCCCACCTCCAACACAGCACCATGCAAACCCTTGTGCTGAAATTCCCCTGGAGCCTCCAGCCTGGCTGCTGTGACATCTCTGTGAGTACCTGCACTTTCTGTCATGGAAATGGGAGATGGAGAAGAGCAGAGGTCACTCAGGCTCTTACCTATTGCCAATGCAAGTTTACTATCGAGAAGCAATTTACCCTGCTCAGGAAATCATTTCGTGTATGCCCAGGTGACAAAAGGGACTGGATGGGGTCATTCTGTCTCAGGAAAAATCTTATTTGGCATGAAAACACTGTGACCCCAAATTTTTCCTCCTGACCTCTGAATAATTCTTGTCTCACAGCGCTATTTTACACTTTGCCTGACTCTCTCTCATACACCCCTCCCTCTCAGTGACCTCTTTAAAACCACCGCTCACCTCCACGGTACCAAATCTGCTCCTGCTGACCTCCCTTCTCCAGGCAACACCCCCAGGCCCTTCTTAATTTTGTTGCTTGTCTCTGAACTCTCTCCAGTTTGTCCAAACGAATGGCTCTGGGCAGTGGGGGCTGGTGAGAGGCCAGAGGGTGTGTGACAGTCACTCACTGTGCCGAGGACACGTCGCCTCTGCAGAGGAGCAGGGCTGGGAGCTCTCATGGCACTGCAGGCACAGCTCTCTCCTGTCCACAGAAATGATTTCACAGGATCACGGAATCACAGGATGGGTGGGGTTGGGACAGACCCTAAAGTCCATCCAGTGCCACCCCTGCCATGGGCAGGGACACCTTCCACTGTCCCAGGCTGCTCCAAGCCCCAGTGTCCAACCTGGCCTTGGGCACTGCCAGGGATCCAGGGGCACCACAGCTGCTCTGGGCACCCTGGATGGAAAGAACTCTGAAAACCCATCAACCTCATTAATGAGCAGTGAATTCACTAAGGGCCAGGGTGAATTAAACTAACGTGTGTCTTTCCCAAAATTTCTGGGTTTTTGGTCTCTTCCTAAAGATAGTCCACCTTTTTGGTCTCAATGTGTTATTTAATCAGTCAGGGCAGAATAAATGATCTGACCTCCATAAAGAGCTTTCTGCCTTTACATTAATAAATTTAAATAATTCCAACCTTTCAAAATGTAGGATGATATGTTTAGAACTCTCTAAAAATTTGTAAATAACACTTCACTCTAATGACAGCTGGGAAAAATAATCCTTTCAAAAACTCTAATATTTTTTTAAAAGCCCTGTGCCTCCCCCGCTCTACAAATGCACAAGCAACTAAAGCCCAGAAAAAACTTTATCCTTTTTTGATGTCCTGAAAAAATCCATTCTGTTTGGGCCAGAAACATCTTGGGATAAACCACTCTGACTCTGGGGTCTGATGGCCACATGCTCCCCTGGCTTCTGGGCCGGGTCAGCACTTCCCAGCTGGTGCATCTCTGTCGCCCAGCAGCCCTGGGGGTCACACACACACCGTGGGGGTGTCCCCAGTGTGCTGGGCACCCCGAGGCAGGGGGGACAGAGGGGGTGTCCCAGACACGCTCTGCTCTGTGGGGCAGGAGCAGTGGAAGCCACTGGGCAGAGCTTTGGCCTGACTGTATCCCAGCTCTGCTGCTGATTTGGCTGAGGAATTTACCCTGGCTCCAATCTTCCTTCTGGGCTTTCCTTTCCTAGCTCAGTGCAGTGAAATCCATTTGTTTCAGGGATGCTTAGGCTGGACCTTGGTGACTTTCCAAACATCTATTAAAACAGAGCCAAGGCCTTTCTTTCCCAAAAAACTTCCATTTTACTCTGTGGCTGGAATGATGATGTCAGACCAGAGTACTTAGGATCTCCAAATTCCCTGCCACAAAATAGGAATCAGCTAATCAGAGGGACAGACAGGCTAATTGCAGTGCAGAGAGCACTTCTATTTATTTCCAAGGATCTTGTTAATCAGCAATGGAAAAGGAAATAGCAAAAAATTACACAGCAGTTAAGTGAGTTTTGGGTAAAATATATGTTCTTAAATTAACCTAAGTGTCTTTGAATCATGAGAATGTAATTTACTTAATCCATTAACAATATGAAAGTTGAATCCTACTTCCTCTTGTATTTTCAGTAGTGGAAGTAATGATATGTATAGTGGTGGTGTTGTCAGAGCCCTGCCTGCTCTAAGGTGGGATAATATCTACCCAAAGTTTTCATTTTGGGGGGCTTGGAGTCTTTTTTACTGTCACAGTTGAAAAAAGCTGGGGCAGAAGTGCTGGGCAGTTTCCAGAGAAGCCAAATGCAGTTGGTCACAGTCTGATCCATGAGCTGAGGGAGGTTTGGTGGGACAGGAACAAGAGCAGAACAAGTCCAGCAGAAATAAGTGGCTGGAGCTGCAGGTGTGCAGCTTCTGTGTGGCTGTAGCACAGGAACATTTACACAGACATCAGCAGTGAAATAACAGCAATTACATTTTGGCCAATATCTGATCTCCCTTACATGCAAACACCCTTTTGGGATCGAGGCTTGTCATTGGTATAGGATGGAGAGCAATAGGATCTGGTCTCCACTTGGAGTCTGCTTGAGGAGGTTGGTGTTTATGAGCACATTCAGTTTCCTAACTGGAAAAAAACACTTAAAAAATCAAACTTTGATCCCCTTGAGTCACACAGAGACAGGCACTAACAAGCATCTTATGAGCTCAAAATTGAATTTTACAGCATTTCATCAGAGCAGTCTTGGAAAATTAAGATGAGGTCTGGAAACAGGAGAGAGCTTATGTATCTATGTTTGGTGTATAGGCTCTGTGTGTATCTGCTTTATGCATGTACACTTCATGCACACCTGTGGTGACCAAATCACCCTGAATTGCTTCACCCTGCAGATAAATAAACTTTGGCTGCAGCACACAGGACAGAAAAGAGCCCAAGAAGCTGCCAGTGCCTTTTGCAGCCTCCCCTCCCCAACCACCGAGCTCTTCCAAAAATGCTCCTTCAAATATTGATGATTTCATCTTTTCCCTCTCACTTCTGACGGTGTGTTTGGAATGAACGCTGATGGAATCTATTTGGAGCGTATTCCAATGGTCTATTTGGAATAACACCTTTGGTGAGGATAACCTTTACAATGCTGTGCAGAAAGAAGGAGAAACAGGACTGATGCTTACAGGAGGACAAACTATTTCTGTCAGGTTCGACTTCTCAGTAACCTCCACATGTTCTGCAGGTATGCAAACCCAAAGGTCCCCATGAGGAAAATCCTGCTTGTTCCCCAGGAATCAGTGACACATCCCTCTGGCATTTCCATCCTGGTATCTGTGGTGCTTTGTTTGGAAGGGGCAGTGAGTCAAGCTCCCAGTGGGACACAGGCGTTGGTCAGTAACAGGACAAATGTCCCCTTGGTGGCTGCAGTGGCTCTTGCTGAGAGGAGGAGGCAGGCCTGGCACAGCAGCACAGAACTCTGGAGTTCCATTGGATGGGTCTCATCCTCCTTCCCTGCCTTCCTACTCATCCTTTTATTATTCAGAACACCAGACAAACCTTGGACCTTGGTCACTCTGGGGCTCTTTCATCCACCTTGGTTTGGTTTTCTTAAAATCTCCATTGTAACCAAGCAAACCAACCCAGTCTCAGCTGGAAGCTGTGAAACCTGTTACAATAAAGCTGATGTTCTGTAAAAAGGCTGACAGCTTGCCAAGGGCCGTTGACATTTCTTGTATCAAGAATTCTATACAGCAACAGCCTGCAGAAGTCTGAAAAGGGGATTCCTCTGATTTTCCTGGTTGGCTCTGCTATATTCCTACATGGACACTCTCCTGGTTAAGAGAGTCCTGGTAATCACTTTGGTTGATCTGGGCTGTAATGTTTTATTTCACTCTGAAATGTTTTTTTCCTAAGATAGGACAAAACTTATGAAACTTAAAGTCCATGTCAAATAGAAAATTTTTCTTTTGACATATTTTATCTCAATGCCACCATGGAAAGTATTGGATGATCCACTTCTAGCTGAATATTAATGAAGTAAATTATCTTGGAAAATTCCCTACTGTGTTCAGACTACAGGAACTAACAGGCCTCATTAGATGCCTGTTGATTAGAAATGTTCAAGTGGATTTTCTTTCTTTGAATTGTAATTAAAATTAATTTGATAGACTTAACCCCCACCCCTGGAACTGGCTATCACTGAATCGTGTAAGCTGGGAGAGGAGTGCACTCCCTGCCTGTGTGGGGCTCAGCAGTGCCGTGCACTGAGAGGAGCATAGAGGTCCCTTCCACCCCAAACCTCTCTGGGATTCTGTGCAGTTTGCTGGCTTTGCTCAGATCTATCACAGCTTTTCTCCTGCCACAGCTGCATCTCACTTCACTTGTGTCTCCTCATCCTCTCTCAGCTCTGCACTTCATACCCTTCTTTTGCCTTGGGTTGTGCTTTCCCTGTAACCCTTCTGCAAGCCAGGGAATGTTGCTGACATGGTTAATTCAGGCAGAGGGCCAGGAATGTGCAGAATGCAATCTCACCTGTGGAGCCCAGCTGGCAGCAAAGCTCACTGTAACAACCCAGCACTGCCCATCGCTGTCCCCAGATGTACAGCAGGAGCCTTTGGAACTCTGGGAGCCACAGGCACACCAGGGACTGGAGAGTTAGAAATGGTATTTAATCACCAGTCCCTTCAGGATTAATAGGCAAGGCGAGGGATAACATTTGTAATAGATTTTATCTTTCTGAGGGCTGAATCTAGGCAGATTAAATACTATATTCCTTACAGTTATTTTTGTTCTCAGGACGCGTATTTGGGTCAGAAAGATCCCTAATACTGTAATGGAAATGCATTATGTGGCAGAGGAAGCTTTAGTTGTCACTGTGAGATGAGACAGAGAGTTACCCGTGCTGCTCCCTGCAAGGAACACGAGGCTGGATTCCCTCCCTGCTCCAAGCGAGCCAGGGGCAGGAATTGAGCAACCTCGGCTCCCTCAGAGAGCCTCTCCCATTCCCAGGACCGCACCCCAGGAGCTAGCCCCTCGCAGGGGGTCACATGGCAACGGGGACATTCTGAGGTGCTTCCTCTTTGAGGCCTGGTAAAGTGTCCTGCAGCCTTTTTTAATACCTGTCTACAGCAGTCCATGGTCACTGGAAAATTCCCTGTGTCTGCCACTTGCAGGAAGGGTCTGCCAGGGGTCAGGAGGTGTTTGGGAGCCCTTCCTCAGAGTGGGGTTATCAGTTCAGACACCAGCTGGGTTTGGTTCCTCCAGCCTAACTAAACAAGAAGCATTTCCCACCCAGGAAGTATCAAGTCACATGTAGCTGCCTGGGATTCAAGAGCTTAACAGGGACAACTTCAAGGGATGCCCTGTGTGTGGCATGCACTAAATGGGAATGGAAAATACATCGCATTTTCAACCCAAAATCCTGACATCTTCGGTGTGGCCCTGGCTGGTGGCCACAGCCAGCAGGTGCCTGCCTGCCTGCTCGCATGCTCTCCTGGAGAATGCTGCTCAGAGGAAGAGGAACAGGTTTTCCTGAAGTACAGGGGAACAGCAGGCTCAGTCTCTCCTGTCTGAGCTGTTCATAACAGGCTCACACAGTTAACACTGCTCGGTGATTTATTCCTCCTTCCCCTCCCCTGCACTTCCTCCCTGCGCTCCCAGCGCCTACCCAATGTCTCAATTAAATAATTGTCCTGATTTAGACATAAGGAAGTTCTCAGCTGTCTGAGGCCCCGGTTGGGCACCAGGATTCCTGGGAAGAGATGGAAACCCTTGCAGACACAGCATACAAAGCACTGCTTTGGGATGAGTGCTCCCTGGGAGCTCCAGTGTGCTGCTTTCCCTGGCAGCAGCCAGCCCGTGCCAGAGCCAGCCTGGCTGCCCTGCTCCTGTTCTGCTGTCATTCCGCCACCAAGGAATCCCCTGGGTTGGCATTTAAATAGTGACCAAGGATTCCCCCAGTCTGGCATTTCGTAACTCCCTCGAAGCTCCACAAGCGATGCTGTGTTGTAAGGTATTTGAACCTTGACACTGTGCCCCAGCCAAACCATCTTTAGTTATTCTCGTCAGAGCCCTCAGAGTGGGACCAGGCTGGAATTACCCTCACCAACTTCACCTGGCCTTTCCACCTTCAGCTGCAGCACGTCAGCCCCAAGAGGGTTTTTAAGCGCCAGTCTGGAGGCTCAAGGGGAGAAGCAAGAGAGGTGGGACAGGTTGATAGTTGCTTTCTGTGCTTTGCTGTCTTGCTCTTTGGAGTTCCTGGCCTAACTTGGCTGCTGATCACTGGATGGGTTTTGTTGCTGTCATCATCTTGACTCTGCTTGCCTGGATCTGGAGCCCCACCTGTCAGAGCCCTCAGGAATTCATCAAGGACTGAAAGGTAAACTGTGCTGAATTGGGAGAGAAGAGGCTGAAAAACTAAATACCAAGACAGCGAGGAATAGATAAAAAGGACTGTGCTGCACTGGGTTAAAACCAATCATATTATCAGAAAAGTGCGTGTGGAGCTCATGGACAAATTGGAGAATCAATGTGAGGTCTCATGCACAGGAGTTGCAAAATGTATGTGTACTGTATTATGGTTAAGTTGTAAAATGCATAAGAAGAGTAGTATGTAAAGATAGGTAAAATGTATAAGTAGTGTATTATGTAAAAGTAATGTATTATGTATAAGTAAGAAAATGTATGAGTGATGTATAAGTAGCATAAAATAAGCAAGTGAAATGTATAAGTAGGTAGAATGTATAAATAAGCGAGGTGTATAAGTAAGTATTATGTCAAAGTTGTGAGATGTGTGAGTGGAGTGTATTTTAAACAATAAGAAGCTTCTGTGTAATCACTTTGATTCGTTGATGGAAGGCACGAGTTCCCGCAATGCTGCTGACACGCAGGGACAGAGCCCGCTGTGCCCTCAGGGTTGTCGGGCCCCTGGTATCTCCCGGGTACCCGCAGGTCCCTGCAGGTGAGCTCAGCGCTGGCATTTGTGCCTGGCACTTGGCAGGGAGCACGCCCTGCTCCGAGAGGCGCCGTCTCCGCGTCTGAACCACGGGCAGGGCCATCAGGGGCAGCGTGGGGAGCCCTGGGGCGGGGCAGGGGCTGGGCCGGAGCACATTCCCTGGGGAGAAGAGACGGAGGAATGTCCTGGCTCAGAAGTGGCCCTGTGTGTTGTTTCTGAAGCCCAAAGCGCTCGGAGCGCAGGGCTGGCTGTGGAGGGAGCTGCCGCGGCCCGTCCTCCCGGCACAAGGGCCGCGGCCTTCGCCGCTCCTGTGCGGGCGCAGCTGTCCCCGCACAAACCCTCAGCGTTTATTCTTCTGCCGTGGAAAGATTTTTCTGCCAGTTCTCACCATTCTCAGCTTCACGTCATAAACAGTAATGTCCCCTGCAGTGTCAAGGGGTGGGAGAATTCCATGGGCTCCCTGGGGAGCCTCTGTCCCTGTCGGGATGTGGGGGCTGTGCCAGCCAGGGAGGGCACGGGGCATTCCAGCAGTGCCAAGGGAGAGCCCGGGCTGTGGTCAGGGCCTGGCTGCTCTCACCAGACAGATCCAGGGCTTGGATGTGTAGGGAAACAGCTGCTGTAGCTGAGTGCCCGGGTGCCAGCCCTGCCCGTGGCACGCTCAGTGCTCCCAGCTTTCCGCTTTCTCAGCTTTCCTAACTCTGTGTGAACTCTGTCTCCAACCCAGCCCACACTGCAGAGGCTGTCAGGATGAAAAATAATTCCCAAAACAAACACAAAAAGGAAATTTCTGTCTCTCCATCCCCATAATTTGCAGGCAAAAAAACTAATCCAGGAATTGTGGATGGATGTTATTTAGGACAAATTGATTCACCCAGCTTGTGCACTTCTCTCCATACCATATTTGCAATCAAAAATCCATGCATAATTAATCCAGAGCACATGAGAATCTGCAGGACAGTGGAGCTTCCTGGAAAATGCCTCCTCTGGGGCTGGCAGCTCAGCTGCTCCAGAGCCAGGATGAGGCATTGCCAAGCTCCTGGGCTCATCTGGCCAGTGCCCTGGCGGGAGCTGTGCCAGCACAGCTGGGACTGCACCAAGACCCCCTGCACACACCCCACTGTGGCACCCCTGCTCCGGGTGCCAGCCTGCCCCAGCTGTCTGTCAGCACCTGCTGAGGAATGGAGATGGGAAACATGGGGGAAAGTGTGTTGTTCCTGAATAATTCCAAAGGAGAGGGCCAAAGTGGGATTTTAGATCAATGACTTATAGGGGTTAATAAGCTGTGGCTCTGCCTCAGGAGAAGGACAGAGCCCAGGTTTGTTGATCTCAAGTCCCAGGTGCACAGGGATGCCCTACCCTGGGTTTCAGGACAACATTCCCTGTCCAAGAACACCAAAAGCTCACCACTGCTGTGTAATGGCAACATGGCCCTGCTGCTGCAGCCTGCGTGGACATGGTGGCAATGTTTGTTATTCATTATCAGCCACAGCCCCGAGAGCGCTTTATTAAATTGCCTCCAAGACAATTGGAGTGGGGTTAATTATCTAGGTGCCTTAATTTCAATTCATCTCTGTCTGTTGCCTGCAGCACCAAAACTCTGCAATGCTGGTTCCAGAGACAGAAGCCCAAGAAAGTGTGAGCAGTATTTATCCAAGCGCAATCACGGCCGTGGAGGGAGCTGTGATTTAGAGTGGTCTGTGGTGCCTGGAACACAAAAATGAATATTTAAGCAACACTCATCACTTCTCCTGGATGCACAAGACTCCAAATTCCCAGCAGGTTTTGTGTCTGAGCTGTGTTATCACACATCCCATTGATGCTGTTGCTTTGGTTCTGTGCTGTCATGGCTGTGCAGTTGCAGCATGGGCAGGGAGAGCATCCTGCCTTCCTGCCTGCCTGCCTCCCTCCCTCTTGGTTGTTATCTGGACATTCAGCTAAAATGGAAATAAAATAACCCACACTCACCTGGCCCTTTGCTGAGCAGGTGTGATGTGGGGCCAGGGCTGTCGGGAGCAGCACTTTTCTATACACTCTGGCAAAGTGACAGGAGTGATTTCTTATTTTCATTTATTTAATAAGTAACTCCAGCAATAGAAGCATTTGCCTGACTCTGTCTACCAGCATGAATTAAAACATTCAATTACACCACGGGGGGAAGTTTAAATATTTACTTATTCTTGAGGGGATTATAAATTAACCCTAAGGACCTCCATAAACCTTTGCCAAGACATTGACAAAAATCTTTAATCCAGACCTTAATTAATCTGGGGAAAACAGCACAGAGGCCCCAAGAGGTGCTGGGTGGGAGAGCCCCAAGGGCCCTGCAGGAACAGGCACACCCAGCTGTAATAATTCAGATTTAGTAGAAGTTTGTTGTGGGGATGATTAAAACCCACTGTACCTGAAACATTTCATGATGGTCCCTGGAGAGGGAGCTTTGCTGCTGCTCTAGGTTCCTGAACAGTTTTGGGATATGAAGCCTGGCCGGTGGAGTGCTCTGGGCCAGGGGATTCTCCAGCACCAGCTGGGGCTGCACTGGCTCCGCTGGGAAAGTGCTCGTGAACAGATTCGTGATCCCCCTGAAGTTCCCTTTTCTCTCCCCAAAGGAAAAATAGGAACTGAAACTTGCTTATCCAATATATTCATTGCTGTTCTCTAAGGAATTAAATTGGTGCTGTCAGGGTGTAATAAATTAACGAGATGAGTTTTGATGAGCAAACAGAAGTGGGGGGGATGCAGCTCCAGCAAGGAGAGGGTGGAAGGGTTTGTGTTCGGACCCGGCCTCTGGAAGGGCCCATCTCCCACGGGCTGGAAGAGCATTGTTATCCAAATCTGCTCGCTGGGATCCCCTCCTGGGGTTCTTCCCTGGCAGGCACACTGCTCCAAGGCAGGAAAAGGGGGCACTGCTGGGACCCCACCAGGGCGCTCTGGGAGGCCCTTGCCACCCTCCCACCCCTGTATTCTCTGCTTCTCATGTGGTAATTGATGGTTTATTTCAGCAGAAAAGCACAAGTCTGCCTGAGGAAAGGCTGCCCCACTTGGCCCTTATTGTGCCTTGGACTGAAGCTGAAATCCCGTTTGATTTGGATTTATTTTCCTGGATTATCTGAACATGTGGCCGGCTGTTTGACAATCACCTGCCCTCTGCAGATTATCCCGTTCTCCAGACACCACTGGGCTCCTGAAAGGACGCTCCACATCTCTGCAGGGCAGGTGAACCTCTAATGAAAGGGCTGTAAATTGGGCCAGTCCTGGAGGGAAGCAATTCCAGGGATAAAAGCAGCTACAGTAACTGTACTTCAGTAACCTAATTTTGCCAGCCTTTCCTGGCTGTGCAGCTGCTCAGGTGCACGAGAAAACCCACCCGTGTGTCACGCACACGTGGAAGGGCTGTTTGGCCTGAGCTGAAACTGTGAGGGAAAGAAAGTGGCAAAATCAGTGGGGCTGGGAGTGAAAAGGGGATACAAGACTTCCCATGGATTTCTTGGGGTTTTGCTGAGGATGTGGCTTGGGCTGAAATGGTCTCTAGGGTCCTTTCAAATCCAGCCCCTTGTAGGATTCATGGAATAAAAATTATTGTGGGTTCTTCTCGCAGGGGGACTTGCTGCTGGGAGGAGCCTGCAGCTCCCTCTGACAGCAAAACCAAATCCCTGAATCGCTGTAGGCCAGGATTCCCCCTCCTGCCTGTCCTGAACCACCCTCCTCCTCCTCCTCCTCACACCTCCCTGCCAAGGTGGGCACTGGGCAGGAGCTGGAGGGGCTGCAAACCTGGCCCTGAGCCCCCCAGAGCATCTGCAGGGGGCACGGGGCAGCTCCAAACCCCAAACTGTGGCCCCACAAGAGTGTGTTTGCTGTCAATCCTGCAGAAACACACCTCCCTGCCTGTGTCAAAGCGCCCACCGTGCTGCAGGGAGAGCTTTGTTGTTGTGGGAGCAAGCAGGCATTTATTAATTGAGCAATTTCTCCTGACCTTGATGGAGACCATCACTAACAGTCAAAGAAATAGATTAGTATCATAATATTTCAAGACCAGGCTTGGAAATTAATTGCATTTATCTGATTGGGGCTGTTTTGCCGTGGCAGTGGCTGGAATGTTTTGCACATTTTGGTCCCAATTTGCACAGAAGCATACATCACACTGTGGACAGTGCTACACCTAATTTACTGCAGCAAATGAGACCAATTAAAAATAACTCAGTAAAAATGATACTGAATCTTCAATTACTTGGGGAGATGAGGAGCAGGACATTCTGTAATTGACTTGTTCATCTTCTCGTCCTCTAAACCCAGCCTTAGCCAGGGTAACTCCCAAGCTGGTGGCCATTTCACTACTGGTTCTACTCTTTGACCACTATAAATCACACACTGTGGTTTTAGTTTTCGGGTTGGATGAAGGTTATTATCTATACCTGTGGGAGAGTGGGAAGATGGAGCACTTTTTCCATCAGAAATGCAGTTTTCTTCTAGCTCTGCTGTTCCTGGTGTGCTCTGACACCTCCTGCTGACACCTCACACACGGCTCTGGGTGGGTTATTAGGGTGAAGAAAAAAAGCAGGTAATAGGAGTGAAGCACTGTGCTTTCAGTTCAGGGCTGGGAACTGGGGCTGTGCTGCACAACACACCTGTTTTGCATGATTTGTAGGTAATCCCATATTTCAATAAGTAGCAAAAATAAAATGCCATAAAATGGTCAAAATTCCTGCCTTTGCAGATACCTGCTTTGAAAAGAAATGGAACAGAATCATGAAGGTTGGAAAAGCTCCTTAAGATTATCAACTCCAACCATAAACCTGGCACTGCCACCAAACCGTGTCCCTAGGCACCACGCTTTTAAATACCCCTGGAAATCAGATGCTACTGCACTCGCTGTGGTAAATTCGTTTCTAGCAGTGAAATGAGCATCTCTGGTGCCACTAATTATCAGGATTTTAGCGGGGAATGCACAGCTCTAATTAAGGCCCTGTTGCACATGCTCCTCATTCACAGCTCAATTTGTTTTGATGAATAGTGAACAGCTGCTGCAGATAAAGCCAAGATGTGCCCCGGTGTGGGGCTTTTGGTGGGGTCCTTGAAGGACATCAACGAAGGTGGAAAAGTCCTGTTAGTGCTGTTGAAGTTTTCAGAGAGGTAAGTGGTGCCCGGCCTGAGTGCCAGGCACTGAGGGGATCTCTTCTGTGCCGCAGCTGTTTGTGTTCTATCAGCCACAGCCTGCTGCTGGCTGAGCAGGAGCCTGGCTTTTCCCAGGGCTGGTGAAATACTTTGCTCTTGCAGGCTCCCTCTTATGGGAGGGTGTTGCTGAATCTGTCTCATTTGAGGGGGCAGATTTTTCTCTTGTCGAAGACTGTCTGAAGAACATCCTCTGGAAAACTTCTGCCCGGGTTTGGCTTTGTGAGCTGCCATCCCTGGAATGGTGTGTGCCTAGCTGGTTGCCATTTCTGCTGGTTTATTCCATTACTTTTGTTTTATCCCTCCCCTGCCCTGTGAGAGATGTGAGGAAGTTTATTTGATGAGAGGTCTTTGAAGGCCCTGAACACGTGGTAGTTTGTGGCTGCTGGCTTGGATGAGCATATTTACATCTTCTTTTTCTGTCCCTAAATTGATGCCCCTTTGCTCACTTCTGAGGCAGTATTTCAAACTTTGCATAAAAATGAAAAGATGGCTTTCATATTTAATGTGCAGTAAGATCATGTAATTAGGAATAAGCCTTCATCGTGATCCATGCACGCTGTCAGTGCCGTCACCATGGAGGGCTCTCTTCCCTCGGAGCAGCCAATACGTTCTTCAGGCCACTGTATACATTTGCTTCCTTTGATCAATAATTTAGGGTAATCATTTTGTTCTGTAAAATTTCCCAAGTCCATATATATTGCATGAAATGCAGAATAGCCAATCCCAGAATGGATTTTTAAAAGCTTTTCATGAAAGGTTCAGGGGGGTTTTTTAACTCTGAGGAGGGGAAAGGAGAGGAAAGAAGGGGGGTCTAGAGACGTGAATAAATCTATTTGTTTGGGGACTTTGATTCCTGAAGATTTATTTTCCTAATAGTGTTGAATAGCATTTAGACTGTCTCCAGCTCCTCAGAGCTCATGGAGCAGCTATTTTTCGATTTTATTTTAGCCTCTAGCCTTCCATCCTCAGTCAGGAGGAGAGGAGTGGGGCTTGCACAGCACTGGGAAGGGAGTGCAAGGCTCCGAGAGGCTGCGGTGCGAGCTCTGCTTCGTGCTCCGACGTTCCTGTGCTCGTGCTCTGAGAGCTGCTGGGTGTAAATAGCTGCCAGCAGGAACTCTCTGCCTTGTGTTGCAGCAGGGGCAGAGGAGAATACTTATTCTTTGGTGTCTGAGGATTTGTGTGTCTGGGAAACAGCGGAGATGGCGAGAACCAGAGTTTGCTCCTGTTTGGAGCAGCGGAGATCTGCTAAAGGACAAAGCTGGGTGGAAGGAGGAAAAATAATCTGTTAAATGTGGGGATCTCTGTGCTGAGCATCAGGTGGAGGTAAACAAGAGAAGGACGAGGACAATTTTACAGGCTTTTTATTTTTTGGGAGTGGGGGGAGGTTGATTTATTGGCAGTGTTGACAAAGGTCAGAAAACAGACGGGGAGCTGGATCTGTGCTCTGAGAAGCCTCTGCAGCAGAGGCAGTCTGAGACTCTGCTTTATTTATGTATTTGTTTATTTTTAAAAAGGAAGAAAAAATACCATTAAGCACCAGTGGGGAGAACATTCGCATGTTGCATCTATTTGTCTATCTGCACAAACAATGAGGCGTGGGATTGGAATAGGTGGGGAGTGAAACCTGACTGGAGTCTAATACGTGGGGACTTTAGATTTCACTTCCAAGGAGAAACATTTAAAATGGCTCAGGCAGTGTGAGCTGATGTGTTATTCCCTCAGGAAATGGGATGCAAAATCATATTTATTGCTGCTGGTAGGGAATCTGAGGGTTTCTCTGTGCAAACATCTCCATCTCCAGAGGAAAGAGGTGCCAGGGCATGTTTTAAATTCCGTGTGCCTGTGAAACGGGAGATGGAGCTCTAAAACCTCTGGCTGTGGGGCCATTTGGAGAAGCAGCACCAAGGGGGTTAATTAAATCTCTCTGGACTCTCAGGTGGGATTCCTGTGGATGCTGCTGTCCTGGAGGCTGGAGTTGGCCCCCGGTGGATGGTGTGGAGGAAGGGCTGTGGGATGAGGCTTGAGAATCGAGACCAAACAGTTCTGTCTTTATCTCTATCTTTAGCCTTGAGAAGCTGGGAGAAGGGGCAGAGGAAAGCAAAGCCAGGGTGGGCAAACCTTGGCACTTTGGATGAGTTGGCCACAAGGAAATCTGTGTAATTGTGACATTTCACAATGCACCATGGCACAGAATCATCAGCCTACACATGTTAAAATTCCTTCTGTGTTCAGAGTGAAGGAAAGGACTGGATGTGGAGCAAGGCTGGTGTGGAAGGGCAGCAGAGCCTGGCCATGATCCATATTCAGCACCACCCATCTTTATGGGATCTGGGGCTGACAGCACTTCTGGCACACACAGAGCTCCATTGCTTGAACTTTAAAGTAGGTGTTTTCCTCACCTGTGTTTTTGATTCTGGAACCTAGGAGGGAAAATAATTGGATATAGGGGGAAAATAAGAGCCTTCAAATGTGATGTTACCATAATGTGCTCTGGCAGCTCGGGCAACGTGTTCATTTTTTCAATCCTGAGGTGCATGAATAACACATGAGACAGAGCACAGCTGGAATGAACTGGAAAGAGAGCCAGGCTCTGGGCAGAGAGCACATAAAAGGTGTTATCCATAAAGGCCATCCAAGCTTTATCTTCCACAGCGCCAGGCTATAACCTTCAATTGCCTCTGGAATATCTGGCAGCTTGTGCTGGATGCAGTGTTGTCTTTCTGATGTTTATTCCTTTTGAAGGTTTAGCTTGGTGCTAGAGTTGATAAAGATATCTTACTTTATTGCCTGTTTGCAGGGTGCTGTGCACAAAGCAGCTCTGCAGCTTTGGCCTGGTCTTTAGGACTGGCATGTGCTATTTTAATATCACACGTGTAAGAGTGTTTGTAGAGAGATAAAGAGAGAACTGTTTGGTCTCTATTGCAGAGTGGACCTTCAGGTTTTACATGAATTAAACTCGTGAACATAATTAATTTTAAGTGCTTTTGTCTGCCACTTTTCTGGTTGCTGCACACAAGTACCAAGATGACAAAAAATGACTTGGCCAATAAGTTGCAATAAGTAAATGATGTTGTATTGATCTGAGCATTTGGAGCAGACTGAGCAACCAAGATGTTCATTACAGTTCTTCCACACTCCTTCCAAATCAGCCTTACTTTTGGATATGAAATGTGTGTCTCCAGTGCTGGAGCAGCCATTAAATTATGCTCATGGATATTAATAAAAGAGCCCGAGGCTTGTCTTTATGCAGGCAGAGAAGGAGCACCAGTTACATGGTAAATGGGATGAAGAATATAGTTTTATGGTACACTTAAAATTTATTCAGTTTTAAGATATGTAACAGTGTAAGAAGAGAGAATTTTTAAATTCTGACCTTTCCACACATAAATTGGCATCTTTGGCTTATCTTTTTTTCCCCTTTACCCAAAGAACCATGATGACAGCTCTTGTTCCCTCTCAGAGTCTCCAGCAGAGGAATGGCTTCACTCTCAGAGCAGGGGTGTGAGGTTTGAGGGGTCAAGGATAACTTGATGGGCTGCTCAGTTTTAGTGAGCACAGGCTGAGCTGGGGCCGTGCCTCCCGTCCCACCCTCCACTCCCCATGGATGTGGGGGAAGAAGCTGAGAGCTGTGGTGTCTCCGCTCCAGACAGAGGGCAGAACAAGGTATTCAGAGTGTAAATTATTAAAACAGAGCAGGAACATCAGCCCCTGCAGCCTCCTCTGTCTGTGGCAGCTCTGAGGGGCTCCTGCCCCGTGGGCTGGGCTGTGCTGGGGGGAGGCTGGAGGTGCTGCTGCTCTCCCTGTCTGTCACCAAGCACAGGTGACCTGGGCAAAACCAGCCCTTCCTGCCTGGCACAGAACAAGAAGCGTCTTTGCCTTGTCTGTGTAAGGATGGCAGAATTTCCCCTGAGGCTGTAAAGGAAACCATTGCAGTGTATGAAAAAAGGCCCCACCTGAGGAAACTCTGGGTGTCCAACCTGGATGTCCTTCTGCTCTCAAACCTTTGGTAAAAGAAACTGCCCGAGTGCTGGGCGCAGCATTCCCACAGGGCTGCACTCCAGGTCTTGGCTGAGATTTGCTTCAAGATGAGAGCCCAGGTACAGCCAGCCATGGCTGGGCTGGTCAGTGCTGATGGGAGCTCTGGAAAGGGAATCACAGAATCACAAAGTGCTTGGAAGGGACCTTAAGGACCATCCAGTTCCAACCCACTGCCATGGGCAGGGCCAGCCTCTGGCAGTGGAAGGCCATTCCCCCTTGTCCCGGCATTCCACGCCCTTTCCAAAGGCCCTCTCCAGCTCTCCTGGAGCCCCTTTAGGCATTGGAACTTGTACAAAATGAAACTTTTAAACAAACAGCCTAGAAAAAATGGTGCATCTGTAATATTTCCCATGCTTACTTTATCCCCCTTGGTGTTCATTAATGAGAGGAGCAAGCACAGGGTGGAAGTTCAGTATGTTGTGCTGATGCTGATCAGTCCCTGGGAGAGCACAGCTTTGTGAGGCTCTCTGGCAGAGGAAGAGCCGTCTAGCAGAGATGGGAATCTACCTGGAAATCAGTGGAATGATACTCAGAGAAGATCGATACCGAAGAAAGAAGCTTTCAGAACTCTCACCAAAGCATTAAGATTTGTGCAGAGGCAGCAAAGAGAGGGTTGGAAATGGAGCCTGAGTGTGCCTGGTGGGGCTGTCAGAGGGATGAGAGAGCTTTCACCCGAGAGAGGCTGCCCGGAGGGACAGGGGACAGAGGTGATGATGCCTGGACAGGGGGGGATGTTCTGGCTGCTGCTGGGGCTGGCAGCGTCCCCTCTCTGGCCAAGTGTCCGCGCTCTGGCCATGGGCACTGGGCACCCCCGAGCTGCTGGTCGTTCCCCACAAAGCCCAAAGCCACCGGGCTTCCAGCTCTGCATTTTGTGTGTGGCTCCACGTTAAGTGAAGCTGAGCCAGCCCTGGGAGCCAGGCTGGAAAGCGCTAACGCAGAGAGGTGGGATCATCCTGAATTTTAGTAAATCAGGAGCTGCTAAGGCAGATGTGAATTCAAAGTTAGGACAGAGCCAGAGCACCCTGACCTTGGGAGGTGATAAGGATCAAGCCTGCACTGTTTCCTTTAGGTCTCCATTTATAAACTCTACCCCCTCTTAGCAGTTCATTAAACCTTTGTGCTGCGCTGAGACTCGGAGCTCCCGCCAGGAATCTGGTATTTCTTATTTTGGATCCAGTAAATACCAAGTCAGATAATATCAGGGAAGGGGTGAGCGCTGGTGTGTATAGCATTACGTGATAGCTCTGTCTTGCTGAAAATTCCATTTCCAATTCCACTAATATTGAGGGAATACTCTGGGTTTATTTTAACCCCTTCCTACCAAAGCCCCAGTACAGTTCAGGCACAGCCCCTGTGTCAGCCTGGAGCAGGAGAGCCCGAGCTAAGGGATCAATAGAACCTGAGGAACATCAATACCTGTCAGGGAGAGGGCTCCAGGCACTTGGAGCTGTCTGTGGGCATTACAATTATCCACTGCTGAAGCTTTCGGGTGACCTTCAGTGTTCCGAGCCTTCATCAAGTATTAAAAGCTGGAAGGAATACGTGCAGCAGGTTTGAGCTGTGCCTGGTGAATCCCTACTCCCGCTGAAAGCCACAGGGCTCTTTGCTGGGGTGATGCCTCTTTGTTCCCCAAGAAATTACAAAAACTATGAACAGCTTTGGGTGCCAGCACCGTGGACACTGGGCCTTGCACGGCCCCATTCAGCCGCAGCAGAGGAACCCTCCCATGGCAGAGGCCCCGTGCTTGGTGCTGCCCATTCCCACCCCGCTCTGGGGTGTTTGTGTTGCTCCAGACTCCCCAGCCAGTCTGGGATCCAGGGATGATGATCAGCCACACACTTTGGGAAGGGCAATCAGCAGTCCTGCTCTCTGCAGAGCCTGGCTGAAGTGCAGGAACCAGGCAGTTATTAAATAATGCTCTGTGGCTGATTCTAATGACAGAAGCTGCACTTGCAATCTCTAGGTGGATCTGATCGTCCGTCATCTGCAGTTATTGAGTTGCTGGGAGAGATGAGAGTAAGAGTGCATTGAGTCCTTGCCATTTATAAGCCCAATTACCAAACCATTTCTGCCCAAGCACAAAGCTTGTCAAACCTAAGTGAGAACAAACACTGCAGGAAGGAGCAGGAGGTGCTCAGGGACACAGACACCAGCCCAGTGCAAAAGCTGAGCTGGAGAGGGTGGGTGGGAATCCTGGGAGTGCCTTGCTAAAGGATGATTGGCACCAGGAGCATCCTGGGTCCCTGGTCTGAAGTGTCCCCTCTGCAGGGTGGGGGTGTGGGGTTCTCCCTCCTTTCTGTGCACTCAGCACCTCCCAGGGTCTGCAGTGAATGATGTTCAAAGCTTATCTCTGAGCTTTTGAAGGTGTTTGAGCATCTCTTCCCTTCAGAAAGGAAGATAGTCCATGTTCAGAGTACCCAAGGTATCCTCGGATGTGTCCAGCTGCTGTCTCTCACTTTTTCTTTTATTTTTTCCCAACCTCGGTTTTCCTCTTATTTAAATTTCCAAAAAGTACATTGTGTTTTCACAGTAATACCTTGAGATTATTTGGGTTGTGCAGACGTTTTAGTTAATCTTGATTTTGTGGAATGGTTTGGGTTAGGAGGGGCCTTAAAGCCCATCCAGTGCCACCCCTGCCATGGGCAGGAACACCTCCCACTGTCCCAGGCTGCTCCAAGCCCCAATGTCCAGCCTGGCCTTGGGCACTGCCAGGGATCCAGGGGCAGCCCCAGCTGCTCTGGGCACCCTGTGCCAGTCCTTCACTGTCCCAGCTCTGCTGTGCTCATCCAGAGGATGGTGTAATCAGCTCAGATACAGGGGTGTGGCTGCAGAGCCAAACCCGGAGCCTGGCACGGGGGGCTGTGGTGTCCCCTCCCTGCATTTCGGTGTGAACGTGCACCAGAGTGAACTTTGAGCTGCTTGGCTGCACTGGAAAAATCGACCATGAAAAATGGGGCTAATGATTTGGGAAAATATGTTGTGTAATTAGACATGGATTGTTCTGCTCTCCTTCCTGGGCAGGGCTTGAGAAGAGGTGAGGCCACTGTAACGATAAATATTTATATCTGCTCAGATCTGTCTCTAGGGAAGGCCACAATCAGATGCACTAGAAAATAATTCCAAATATTCTTCCTTCTTCTTCTTTCAAAAAAAGTTCCTCTGGAAAAAGCCTGAGTTTAAAGCAATTTGTACCCCACAGAGGTAATTCTCTACCCCACATTTATAGAAGAAATACTCAGAGTAAAGCCGGTAAATGGAGTAGAACAGAGAGCTCTGACAGGATTATTTGTATCCTCATAAGAAGCAAAGCAAAGTCATCTGCAGGAGAATGTCGCGGGTGGGAGAGGTGGCAGCACAGTAAATATGCAGACCTTCTCCGTGCTTCTGCAGCTGCTTCCCTGTTATTGGTGTCCCCATTCCTCCCTGGGCCCCAGCTGGGGCTGTCTGGCCGTGGGCTCCTGGCTCCCCGTGGGGCTGGGGGGGATGCCCAGCCCTGTGGACAGGCTGCTTTAGCAGCAGCTCAGCCCTCACAACTAAAAAGAAAGGAATTATTAACAGCGTGGAAACTGTTTAAGCACTCCAGGTAATTAGGAAATATGTCGGTGCTTTCAAATAAGGTAAATTAAATGTGTGTTAAATAAGTACCAAAAGAAAAGCAAGTGCCAGACGTGAAACGAGTTATGAATAAAACATTTTTGCAACATTACCTGGTAATTCAGGGAACTTCCCTGGGTGCAGAGGTGGGACGTGGTGCGTGCTGAACAAGCCTGGAGCGTTTTCCCCAGGTGCAGAGCAGGGGGCGGGCAGCCTGGGCTGGCTTTTGGGGGTGTGTTAGGGGCACGTGGCCATCGCGGGTGGAGGGGGTGCCCTTCCCCAAGGAAAACACTCGTGTCGGGAGGCTGTGGCACTCAAAGCTGGAGGGGACAGGCAGGGCTGCCCGTCCCTGGGGAGCATCCCCCTCCTGACCCCAAACAGCTTCCTGAGAGCACCTCCTGGTCCCTGCAGCTCCATGCCGGGCAAGGAGCACCTGCGGACCAGCCTGGGGCCAGAGAGGGACATGGGGGTGACAAACACTTGGGGGATCACTGCTGGAGCCCCTGGCTTTCAAACGAGCTCTTGAAAGGCCTTTCTGGAGTTTCAATGTTACTACAAATATACCAATGTGTTAAATGAAAGCGTGTGTGGCTGCTGCTTCATTGAGCACCTTTGAGATGAAAATAATGAAACAAATGACCTCTGCTAACTGAAAGAGTGTTCCCCAGAGCTGTGCAGCACACGGTTCAGCTGCAGGGTCCTTTGGTGGCTAACACAAACCGCAGCAGTGTGAGCAGGGGCAGGCCCCTGAGTCCCCAAGTGCCTCGAGCTGCTCCAAAAGCAGCACTTAAAATAACGAAAGAGCCCTTCTCCACCCCCTCCCTGGACTTTAAAGGCGGTTTTCACACTCATTGCTGAACTTGCTGCTGCCAGCAACTCTGCTACAGCCTGGGGGGCTCGGAGTGCCCCGAGAGGATGCCAGGAGGGATGGAGGGAGGGATGCCCTGCTGACCCAAGGCCCCTCCCAACCGGAACTTGTGGCACAAATTCCGAGGTTTTCACAGCTTTTCCTCATTCCTTGGGCAGGATCCTGGTGCCGGCTGTTGCTGGGAGCGCGGGGAAGGTGCTCACACCGAGTTTGAGCAGTCTGGGTTCTGTGCCAGGCGAGGCGGTCCCCTCGCCACCGCCAGCCCAGGGACCCTGCCCAGGCACTCGAGGAGCTCTTTGGCAGCCCCAGCTCTGCTGGCACTGCTGGGTTTGGCCTCTGGAGCTCGGATCCCTCCCAGCCTCCTCCAGCCCAGCTGCCATTCCCTAATCCCAGTTACCTGTGATACGGAACTTGTACCATTTTTAAATCACCTCCGTGGCTTTCCCAGACTTAACTAACTGGAAATGAATCTGGATTTCACTGTACTTTGGGCCATAACAGTGCATTGTATCTTGCCATGGAATATCTTTATAAGCCTTGGCAGCTGTTCCATATCCCCTTTTTGCTGGATTTTATTTCATTCTGGGACGGGCACTCTGAGGAGGCAGCACGGGGCTGCATTCCTTGTTACCAGGAAATATTTCTTAACGAATACTTCGGTTTCTCATAAAATTGTGAAGAAATTATAGAAATTAAGACAAAAGCCTGATTAATTAGAGGATAAATGACAACACACCCCAGTGCAGAGCCACTAGCATTCCTTAAGGGTAACTAAAAAATGTTTTTGAGCCTTTCCCTTTTCCTAATTTGCTGCAGTGTGGATCTCCTCTGTTGCTCATTTAAAGCCATCTTCCCACACCCAAATTTTCAGATTTATATGTAAATGCACTGTCGATCAATTAAAAGATAAACCCAACTTTTATGTGGGAATCTAGAAGGAATAAACTCAATAAAATGCAATTCTCATATCCTGATCTTTGTACACAGTGATCAGAAAGCAATTAATCAGATTATTTTTATTGCCCAATTGTAATTTTCCACTTTGTAGCGATTTTCTTGGCCTATACTTTATAGTTATAAAATACTTTTATATCAAAGAAGATAAGCTCCACATAGAGGATCTGTTTTGATCAAAGCCAGACTAATGAATCGTGCTGGAAATACAGTCCAGGGTGACCCTTGTCATGAGTGTCAGCAGCACGAGCATTTCCCTCTCTCGCCAGGGGTCCCTGGTCTGTGCAGAGCAGCAGGATTTCAGTGAAGGTCTCCAGGCTGAGTCCCATTGGGGTAACCACCACATTTGAGAAATAATAGGGACAAACATGTGCTGCACTGGAGTGTGAGATGCTGGTGCTCCGGGAAGTGGGCAGACTTTAATGAAGGGAAAGCCCGGCTGTGCTTGCAGGAGGCTGTGGGAGCAGGTGAGGAGGGGTGACAGGTGTGCCTTGGAATTCCCTGGTCACGGCGGGGATGGCAGGGGAAGGGGGAGGCTCCGTGAGTGAGTTAAAGGTGCACAGCAGCAGCAGCAGGGCAATGGCTGGCAAGGCAGCAGCTCCCGGGAGGACAGAGAGGAAAGGAGGAGCTCATCTGGCTGCTCTTTAATTCAGAGGCGCTTTGGGAGTGCTCCCGGATCCGCTCGGGTTTTGGGGAGGGTTTGCTGGGAATTGGTGCGAGGCTCCCGCCGCGTTGCCATGGCAATGTCCGTGTGGAGCTGCAGCCGGATCGGGATGTGGGGACACCATCACTGCCTCTCTGCAGCCCCTGCCAGGCTCAGCTGCTCCTCTGGGCCTCCGAGGTGTTGGTGGAGCCTTTTGACCCCCACTTTGGATTTTTATTTAAATTTCTTTTTGAAAAAAACCTACTTCAGTTGTTTACTTCAATGCAGAAGAAATTGATAAATGTTTATTCTTAATTTATTTTTATCTACTTCAAAAGGAATTTTGTAGTACTTGATTTTTAAAATGTGAAGTTTGTGGAAGTTGGAAATAATTTTTCATGGTGGTCTTTAAAAGTAGACTTTTGCTCTACTTTTTTCAAATCACTACGTGTGTGTCTCGCATTGGTGTGCAGAGAAAACCCAAACCCTGCTTTAAGGAGCTGGTTTGGATCGTAATAAAGCCACATACATCAAACAACTGTGTGCAGATGGTGGCTCATTTGCTTCCCTTTCATTCATATCAGTCACAGCCACCCGAGTGTCGGGGTGTTGGGAGCACAGCGGGCTCCACTGTGGGAACACATTTGCAGTTTCATCCTGGCTATTGATCAAGACTCAAGTAATCTGATCTCAGATGATATTAAGAGTTCACTCTGCAGATCAATCAATTTTTTAAATTGTAGTTTCTCGTGGTAGCACAGAACTGTGGATTTGGTCTGAACCCAGCCCAAGTCTGGCTGCCTGGGAGGGGTCGGGAGAGCACCTGGGCCAAAAAGGTGCTTAATCTTTACCAACCTGAAAGTTCTGTCCCCCCTGCCCAGGCACCTGGATCTGGAGCTCATTGGTATTCCCAGGAACGGCAGCAGGAAAGCTTCCATTTATCCTGAGCTGTGCCTCTAATGAAATATCCATTTCCCAAATCAACTGCTCAAATTTCCTGTCACTTGAATGCCTTGGCATTCGCTGGAAGTGTTGCTTGGAGTGGGAGCAGCTGCTGAGCTGCTGTGCAGAGAGGGCTCCGAGCCCTCCAAGCTGAGTGTTCACCAAAACAAGGGACAAGACTGGCAGGGAGAGGTCCCCTAAAACCTGTGCACTCCTAAGGGCGTCCTCTGTGCCTGTGCTTCCACCTCAGGAGTCTCCTGATGGGATTTTTACCTAAATGAGCTCCAAGTGTGGGAACAGCAGCTGTGGTTGCTGCACTGGGCACAGCCATCCTTCCCACCTTCCTGCAGCCTTGCCCATCCCTGGGCGGCCCAGCCCTGCCCTTTCCCTGGAGTGATGTCCATCCTCACCTCCCTGGAGGTGTCCAAGGAGTGCCCAGACGTGGCACTCACTGCTCTGGGCTGGTAACAAGGTGGGGATCGGGCACAGATCAATGATCTTGGAGAGCTGTTCCAACTTCAGTTACTGTGGGATTCTTTTGCTCTGCTGGTTGGTACTGGCTGGTTTCCCCAGCAGTCGGTGGCTGTCACCACTCCAGTGTCATCAGCTCCTCTCATGGACTCCAGAGCTGCTGCATTGGCCACGTTCTCACAAAACCCCTGAAATGATGTGTCATCCTTCTGCCTTAACGCTAGAACATGGCATTTTCAGGATTTTGTTTGAAATGTGGGGTTCTAAGCCAAGGCTGTTCCTTTGGCAGCCGTTCATTCCAGCTGAGCTGGCTGTAGATGCTTTTGGCAGATTGTGCCATCAAGGGCAGGGCTGGGGCAGCCTCAGGGCCTGGCTGTGCTCCAGGAAATCCTCTGGCAGCGGGTACTGAAGGAGAGATTTATCACAGCAGGATCAGTTCATGGTGAGCAGGCAAAGCCTTGCAAAGCCTGGTGAGCAAGGGATGGAGCCCAAGTGTGGGTGAGGTGCATTTGCTTTGGAAATGCTGGAGAAAACAGAACAGGAGGTTGATTTTCCAATGCTGGAGGAAGAGTGGAAGAATAGAAAACTTTGCCTGGAGGAAATACATCAGGGAAACAGAAGGAACTGCCATGCAATGTTTCCTTGTGGCATCTCACAGTGATATTACTAAAAGTATGAAAAAATAATTAATTATTGCATGAAGAAGGGCAAAAATTAAAGTAATTTTTTCTAGGAGTTTATATTCTGTATTCTATATACTCTACAAATAAATAATTTACTCTTTGTGATTTATGCAGTTAATTTGTGTTACATGTTTGTCGCCTTTGGATTGTCGTGTTTGCAGAGCCGAGGGCTGTGTTGTGTCTCTTAGAGAAGACAAAGTCCTGGCCCGTGTGTTCTGTGATTCAGATTGCAAAGGCCATTATTCACCTCTGCCTCTGGTTCCACAGCACGTTCAGGAGCTGTGCTGCAGCGCGTTCTGCCGTGCCAGGAAGATGTTTCTGTTTTTTATCTTTATGAATGACCACACTATTTATTTGGAATACGCCAAACACCAACAAGTGCTCATACGAGCAGCGAGCAAAAGCTCCCAGCAAACAGTGTGACACTAATCTGTTGTTTGTGCTAAAATACAGAAAGGAAATTACTGCTCGCCTGTCATGAAGCTCATAAAGGAAAAAAGAAAAATGCCACAGCAGAAGAATAAGCTTCAAAAGAAAGTTCCGTTATCAGTTTGTTTCATGCCTTGTAGCTCCAGCTGCAAACAATCCCTTCCATAAACACCCCCTCAAGATAAATGGCAGCACAATTCGGGTGCTATTGGGGAGATAAAGCCACAAGTCGCCTGTTTGGGGGAGGGAGGATCTGCTGCTTTATTTTGTAACATCTCATCACCATCTTGGGGGAGCAAATGAATATGTATCATCTGTTATCTTGTCATTTTGGAGCCAAACAACTTAAAATACATTTTCTGTGAAATAACCCCGGGGATTTCAAGACCAGAATAAATTATTAGAACAATTTGAGCTTGGAGTCTCTGTACTTGCTTGAAACATGGCAAAAGCTCTTCCTGGTTTGTGAGAGTTGCTTTTGCTTAGGAAACAAAGGGATAAAAAGAGAGAAAATAGCCACCAGAGCTTCCTTAGCCCAGGCACCTGTGCCAAACCAGGGACCTTGTAAGGGTGGGGGTTGGCCTCTTCTCCCAGGCAACAAGGGACAGGATGAGAGGAAATGGCCTCAGCTGTGTCAGGAAGGGTCAGGTTGGACATTTGGAAAAATTTCTTCTCGGAAATGGTGGTCAGGCCTTGGCAGGGGCTGCCCAGGGAGGTTTGGAGTGCCCATCACTGGAGGTGCCCAGGGAAGGGCTGGAGGTGGCGCTCAGTGCTCTGGGCTGGGGATGAGGTGGGATCGGGCACAGCTGGGACTCGATGGGCTGGAAGGGCTTTTCCAGGTGAAATGATTCTGGGATTCTGTGACTTACCTGCACAAGCTGATGATGTTCAGTGAAGCTCTTGGAGGCCTGGGCCTGCAGGTTGTGGTGGTGTGGGGACAGCTCTGGTGGTAAATGCCTTTTCAGATCGTGACACTAATTCTCTGTTTAATAATTTGTGCTGGAATTTCTTAAAGCTTTCTCTGGTTTATGTTTTCCTCAGGCTCAGGAGGGGCTGAGCCCTGTGCCAGCCGGGCAGCTCCTGGGCAATGGCTCTGCTCTTGGGTGCAGTTCTTTCATGGCCACTGGAAAAAAAAGGAATTAAATCCTTTAATGAATGTGTAACTTCTACCTAAACACAGACTTCAGAGAGGACAGAACAAATGAAAAAAATATGGGATTTTAGATTCTGCCGTTTCCTGCTGTTGCAGCTGACTGTGTGGGCCAACCTCCACCAAGGCCTGAGCCAGGAACTTGGGCTGTTGGAGCCAAGCACTGTGACAATCCATGCAAATCTAAGCTCTAATCCTTTTATATTGATGGAAATTAAACTTTTATTCTTGCCATGGATATGGGAGTCTGAAATTCACTTTGGGAAAAAATTCAGGGTTTTATTTTTGGCTCCACTTTCACAATTACTCAGCCCAGGGTGTTTTTATGCTGCAGCTCCATTATGTGAAAATCGTGAGTAACATTTTTCTCTCCAGGACTCTACATTTACTCTCCGAATGTTTCACTGAGAATATGACATGATTTAGACTGCAGTGCTTTTAAAAAAACTACCCAATTTCTTGGACCAAATTGTACCTGTGAAAGTGGCTGCAGGGAGTCAGCACTGTCGTGGTGGGATGGAGCCAAGAGATGGCTGGAACTCGTTAAAGCTCTCTGCAAATTATCTCATTAAGTGCTTTCAGATTGGGAAGTGTCTCACCACTGCAGTGGTGAGGAATGGATCTCTTCAAAAAGGGGATTTATAATTATTTGGGGAACAGAATTCCCAATGTAACCACTGGCACCCTGACCTGCAGCAGGTTTAAGGTCTCGGACACCTCAGGGCACCCCAGGATGGAGCAGGTGGCTCCGAGTGCTGGCAGGGGAAGTACCAGGTTCTTGTGCACTAAGCTTTTCAGATTTTAGGGACAGATAACCCAAATCAGGTCTCAAAGCCAATGGTGTTTGTTCTGGAGGGTGTTTGGGATGGTTGCAGTGAATGGCTGGGGCAGGGACAGGATTGAGGCTGAATAAGAAGTAAAATTCATTTATTCTGTGATTTCCCAGTTCTGCTGTGTCCGTGTGCTCGGCTCCCACCCGCTCCTCCTCCACAGCCCTCTTTTCTCTCAGGTAGGTCAGGCCCTCGGCACCACGGCCCTGCTCCTCCCCACACACATTTCTCACCCCACAGTGAGGAAGGACTGTGCTGAATAATTTAGTACATTGGAAATCTTTGTTCTGCGCCTCCAGACTGAAGTAGAAATTTGTCTTGAACTGGCAGCTATCTGAAATCAATAATATCATCAACTTCACCTGCATTTACAAAGATAATATTTCCTTAATATTGCCTGGATTCAAAGGAAGAAGAAAGGCTGTGCAGGAGGAAAAGGCATAAAAAGCATTGCAGTGAAGCAGCACTAAATTTTAGAAAACTTTTCCAAGGTCATTAATTGAACTTCGTTACAAGATTTAAATGAGATATTGAAAATCAAACACGGCGGCCCAGTTTTAATTGCCTGCTCTGCGGTGGAGCCCAATCTTAGAGATGTAACTTCTGTTTTGTATCTATAAAGAAAGATCCAGCAGCCCTGGAGGAGCGGGGTCACTGGAGCTGGACACGGCATTCACAGGTATTTATCTCGTGGACGCTGCTTTCAGCCAATGGCCCGTGTCCAGCACACGTCAAGGAGCAAATTAAATCCTGTTCATGGTGCTGCTAAAGCAAGTCTTAACGTAAATATCATTATGAGAGTCTCAAAACTATTGCACTGCCCGTCCCTGGAGTGTGCAAGGCCAGGCTGGACAGGGCTTGGAGCAGCCTGGTCTCATGGAAGGTGTCCCTGGCTGTTCTGCAGGAATGGAGAGAAGGAGGTGGATCTCTGCTGTTACTCACTGTCTCCAAGGGAATCTTTAGGGCAGGAGGATATGGATGTTCCAAGTGCTTGGGTTGAGCTGGCAGTTCAGCCTGGATTTATGGTGATTTAAGTTCATTTTGATGAGAGCTGGTGGCTGGCAAGAGGTGGGGGAAGCAATCTCAAGTGCCTCTGAGCCAGGCTGTGCGTGCCTGGGCTGCCACATGGCAGTGACAGGAGCTGCTTGTCCCGGCTCCCCAGATGCTGCTGGGCCCACAGGGAGCTGCTCATCCCAGCACTCTGGCTGCTGGGCACAGAGCAGAATTCAGACCTTGCCTTTTAATACTGCATTTAAGAGTATTCCTTCATTTTTCCACTTTAAAGTTTCACAAACTGCAGAATATTTGATGGAAACAAAGCCCATCCTTGCTGTGCTTCCTGCTCATGTCAGCAAACAGCTTTGGGGTCTCGTGGTTTCCTTTCAGGTCAGCATTTAGTGTGTATTTGAAAATAAATCCACTTAATAATATTTTAAGCATTGTGGACGACACACCTGACACTGGGAACATGTAGTTCATGTGGAGAAGTTTTAGTGCTACTTGGTAAAAAGGAAATTTTGGAGCAGCATCAGCCCAATAATGACCATAATGTCTCACCTAATGCATAAATAAGCAGCTCTGGGGAAATTAAAATAATCCAGTCTGTTAATGCTGCAGGTTGGGCAGTAAACGGGACACCTAGTCATGGAAAAGAGGACAATTTAGACCCAAGGGGAGTTAACTCTGTCCTTTCCAGGAGCCGGCAGCACCAGCACAGTGAAGGAGCCCTGGTGCCAGTGTGGGGAGCAGGAGCCATTCCCAGCCAATTGCTGTTCCCAGAGGAAGCAGCAGCTGCTCATCCTTTTTCCCAGAGCCAGTTCCTCCCCATGGCAGCGCTCAAACAGCCCCGTTACTGCAGAGGAAATGCAGCACACCTGGGGAGGCTCAGCTCTGCTTTATAGGGCAAGTGCAGGGGGCTTCCTATTGCCTGCTCCCAGTGTGGTGGCTCTGAGTCCCATCCTCTCACCACTGGGGACTTCTGACCCAAACTCCAACGGGGCTGAGGGGCCCCAAGCAGAAGAGAGCAATGAATTGGATTGCTAAGTGCTGTGTGTGCTGGGAATGGCAGAGGCACAGATGGCAGGAGAGGCAAAACGGGAATAAATCTGACAGGTTGGAGAACTGGGATTTTTACAGCTGGTGAATGCCTGAAGAGGGTGGCTGTGCTGATTCGTTGGTGTTCCCAACTGCTGATCCCTTGGCTTTGCTTCTTGGTTGGTTTGGTTTTGGTTTTTTGGGGATTTTTGTGTGCGGGTTTTTTATATTTGTGTGTTTGGCTGTCTTTGTTTTGGGGTTTTTTTGTTTGGGGTTTTTTTGAGAATGAATTTACATTGAAGATTAAAATGCCCAAGAAGCTGCCTGAGCCATCCAAGTTCCTTGTGGGATCTGCAGTGCTTTGTAGACATAAAGTGATTGAAAACATTTATCTTCCCCCATGATTAATAATAAATCAGGCGTCTTATGATTCCTCCTTTAGGTTTTAATTTTTAGCAAGCTGTTGAAATACAATGTCTAAGCAAAAAAAGGTTCAGAACAGGCTTTGTTTGGATTGAAAACAGAAGTTTTGTACTGTTTTGGACATAAAAATACAACTATATAAAAATTCAGCCTCCTGTGATAACATATGGCTGCAAGCTGGGTTTGCTGAATGAGGACGATTTATGTCTGCAGTCACACCATAAATCTGAACAATTGTGTGAGATGAAAAACGTGCTGATGTAGATGAGGAGTGTCCCAGGCAGTGCTGCATGGATCAGCTCCAGGAATTCCGATGGGAGAGCTTGGCCAAGCGTGTGCTGGGATGAAGAATGTAAATGAATGTGTGTCCACAATGAAACTTTATTGCCACTAACTGAGGGACCCCAGGATGGCTTAAAAAGGTGAAGGAAGTGTCTTGGTGTGGTTTGACTGCCCCAAAAATTCCGGTTCTGAATTTCCTGGAGGAACTCGGGGCTCAGGCTGGGTTCCTCTGGCCCCAGGGCTTCATTCCCAGGGCCTTCTTCAAAGATTTCAGCCTGAGGGGAAATATTCTACTCTTCCTCCCAGGACTAGCTTTGCTGTTGGATGTGATTTCTTTGCTATGAAATGTGAGTAGGATCCTGAGATCAAACAATTTCCAATGGAAATGGAGAGCCCTACGTGGATATATCAGTGTGTGTTTCAGCCATTCATTACTTTTCTCTGAACAGTTCCGTGTTACTCAGCAGTTTATTCATAAAGAGAAAAAAAGGCGCAGCAGCAGAAATAATGGCACTAACAGGGGATGGGAGGAAAATTGAAAACTGTGCCTTTTGCCAAGTGGGTGAGTGAGCAGAACATCAGCTCACCCAAACCAGCCCTGGCAGAGGGGCAGCTTTGGGTGTGAATGGAACAATATTTCACTTCCTGGGGGAAAAAAAAACCCAACAGGCTATTGGTCAAGATGTTTCTATGGTAACTGATATAATTTCATTTTAGTGATGGATTACACAGGAAAACTCCAGGGAGGTTGGAGATGATGGAGTTTCATCTGACAGAGCCTGGCAGACTCTTTCTCTGGAGTTATTAGGCAGTTCTGGTTATGTTCTATATTTTATATAACCATTTATAACCATATATGCTTATTATTTTATATAACCATTTTACATACAGGAGTTGTGTGGGAAGGCTGAGCACAGAGTCTTGGGAAAGCCACTGGTGTGGCTGTTCTGCTCCAGCAAGGAGGGACACTGGGGTTTGTTCAGCCCCAGGGATGGGGAGGGGGCTGTCAGCAGTGGAGTTCCCCCATAAATTGTGTATTTGCCCATTTCTGAACTTGGAGCCAAGCAGCACTGAATCAAGTGACAAAATTTGAGATCTCTGTTTTTAAAAGGTGTTTCTGCTGCAGGTATAAAACACAGGTACAGGTACAGCAGGCAGAAGAAAGCTAATTTTATTTCTTTGGAGGGGATCAATATTCCACAGTAGAGAAAGTTATGTATTCCCAGCTATACTTTTATAAACAGCATTTCATTATGCCCATTATCATAACAGGCCTCTTTATCTCCTCTGTCAATATTTGGCTCTATCAGGCACTGTCTTATCTTTAAAGTGAAAAATCCATCATTGTGACAGAAGGGAAAAAGTACATTAACACCCACCTGCTAATTTATATTTGAGGCTGGAGGCCCAGAAGTGTTTTAAAGAGCTCCTGCAGGTTGGCATTAATTGTGCATTTGAGCTGTTCTGGTGAATTCCCACATGCTTTCCCCACGGGGTTCAGTAGAAGGCTGTGGGGAGGAGGAGCAGCACTCACCACATGCAGGTGACAAAGTGTCCTGGGGACCAGCAGCTCCTGGAGCATCCCTTGGGAAAAGGGAAAGAGGGGGAGCTGGGGCTGCTGGTGGGAGAGGCAGCCTGCCCCTAGCCAGGGGGCTGCCCTTTAATCCCAAAGGCCTCTGGAATTTCAGCTGCTCACTCACAGCAAGGTTGCCAATGCTCTTGCCTTCGTTAGGGTCCAAAATCCCTTTTGTTGCTCTCAGGGATCATTTTGGTCCAGCCAACAGCTGCCCTTGCTCCAGAGGGGAGGTGCTGCCCTTGGCTCCGTTCCTGCCGTGGGGTTGGAGGTCCCGTGGGCCTGTGCAGCACCCAAAATGTGAAAAATGAAATGTATTGAGAGTCTCTTCATGATGAAACCAGTGATGGAATTATAATAACATTTCTGCCTGGAAAGATGCCTGTGGAGCCCCAGGGGCGCCCCGGCAGAGCCCCTTGGCTCCTCCTCATGCAGGTGATGGAGGACAGGTCTGTACACAGCTAACCCCTCCTTCTGAGGCTTTCTCAGCCTGTAAACACCAGTCAGTGCCTTGGTCAGATGCTGCACTGCTGCTGTGAAATCAGAACCTTTATAAAAACATCCTCTATCTGCCTAGTGAGGGGGGAAAGCTTTACTGTTAATTCAACCATTTCTGTTGGGAAAAACAGCCAAGGTATTTCAGGTACACATCTTTTCATCTTGGAAAAAATAGGTGGTGTGCTTTTATTCCATCCTGACATTGTGCAGGGATACGTACTGCAGGCTGCAGTGGGAACCAAGCCTCCAAAATTGCATATAATGGGTGTAATACCTGCTGTTAGAGGAGAAATAATTGCAGTGCTTAAACTCTGTGGCAGGTGGCAGGAATAGAAATGTGACTTCTGCCTCATTTCAGTAGAGAGGGGACAGTCTGCAAGGAGCAGTGGGAGCTCAGCCTGGCCTCCAGATGCCTTTATTTGACAGAAAAGAGTCTCAGCACCAATTCCTGACAGTGCAGGGCTGGGGCACACACCAATTAACGTTCCACCCTTTAATGGAATTATAAAGGGAAGGTAGAATAAGTTCATAGAATACACTGAGTTGGAAGGGACCCATCGTGATGCCAAGGAAGGCAGACTTTGCAGATTTTGCAGACTTCAGACAATAAACTTAAATCCTTCTGGGGCCACCTGTTGGGCTGCTGGGATTTCCTGGCTGCCCTGGCCTCAGATCACCCATGGCCCTGCCCTCAGATTCCTGCCTCCATCACAGCAGTGGGGCTGGAAAGGGATCATGTACACCTGAAGGGAATGAGAAAAGGGGAAGGAAAAAATGGATTGAAATGGAGAAAATTACTTTTGAACAATTCATACATGTTTGTGCATCACCCATCAAAGGCAGCATTTTAAAAAGGTTAACACCTTAACAGAACTAATTGCTGTTCTTCCTCTTAAATTCCAGTGTAATTTCTGATTTCTTCCTCTGTTGTTGATCTTTCAGCTAAGTAGATTTTAAATAAAACAAATATTTATGCCAGTAAAGGTTCAGTGTTTAAGTAAAGCAAAGCAAATGAAACTTCCTCATGTAAATATTGAAGGAAAGCAAAGCAAACAAACCCAGAAACCCACATGGCTGAAGGAAACTGCCTTAAAAACCTGAGGAAGACAACTTCATTCCCAGAAATTGTATGGTAATCACTTAGTCACCAGGTTGAGGGATTTTGTGTTTTAAATGCTTTTCCTCAGCAGTTGGGTTCCCAGTCCTTGCACTTTGCTGTCGCCTGCATCCGTATTTGCACGGACAGAGGATCCTGAAAGGCTTGAGGCTCCCTGGGGAGTGGAACCAGTTCAGGGCTGTGAGAGGCGCTGGGGGTCTGACAGAGCTGCTCCAGGAGCCAGCAGGATGGCAACAGGTGAGTGCTGCTCATTCGCAGCTGCTGGTGCTGTCCTCCTCCAGCAGCTGCAGCAGCACCTGGGCTTGCCAGGCCGGCAATGTCAGGTTAGATCCAGGCTGTGACAGAGCAGGGCTAACCAGGGCCAGCAGGGCAGGTGCTGTGCTGAGCAGGGAAACTGCAGGGCACAAACCAAGCTCAGTGCAGCTGGTGCTCCCGGGGACAGCCCCTAATGCCAAGGGACACCCCAGGGATTTACAGCTTCCAGTGCTCTGGGCTGTGCAGAGGAAGCTGGGAATATGCAGGGATGTGCTCCTTGGCCATGAATACACACCTCCTCCCATACAATTATTTTATTTTTTTACTTATTTTATTTTATTCCATATTCTTTTGCTGGGCAGAACGGAGAAGGCAAGCTCCAGCTCTTTGAAGAATCATACTTGGAGACAAATTATCTGTCTTTTCAAGTTGCCTCCCTTCTCCATGAGCCTTGACAGCCTTTAAAGTGCAGGACTTCAGGTGTTTCCTCGTGGCGCATCTTCCTCCAGGCACATTTTGCCCTGTGAAGGAAAGTTGCAGTTTTTCACTGTAAATAAACACGGCTCTGCAGAGTTGGGAATGCAAGGACTTTGAAGTGGTAATTGTGCTAAGCAGGGAGAGGTGGTGGAGACACTGTCGATTGGGGTGAGGACAAACACCCGAGTGGCTGCTCCTGCAGCTGGAGGGATTCTCAGGAAAACAGCAAAAATCAGTGTGGGAACGGAGAGGAGACTGTGTGGAGCTACTGCTCCGACCAGAGAAGAAACAACGAGAATCTTCTGTACTCAAGAGACAAAATGATGGCACAGGTAGAGATCAAAGCTGAGGATGGGATGGAGGGAGGGTGGCAGGGTGGAGTGGGACTGCAGCCAGGGATGGGGTCCCTGAGTGTCACTGGAGGGGACAGACTGAAGGCTCAGTGCGCAGGGTGTTCCTCCTTGTCCCATTGCTGTGCCAGACCCCAGGAAAGGTCCTTGCCCTCTGGTGTCTGCAGTTTGTGCATCAGCCTGAGGCTGAGCAAACATGTTTGGCGGGTGTGTGCAAGGAAACAACAGTTCTGGTAATTTCATTCTCGGTGTCCTGCTTGTTTCCAGAGGAGAAGATAAGGCCCAGCAATGGTGCAGTGATGGAAAAGAAAAGAACACCTGGCTGTGGGTAATTCTGGCTGCTCACCCTTGTGCTGATGGGAGCCCAAACCAGAGCACGGAAGCACCAACCAGAGGACATGCAGAGCCAGAAATCCTCTTCTCTCCTGTCATGCTCTGCTGCCTGGCCTTGAATGTCCAGCAATCTCTCGAGTCCCTGACCCTCCTTTCTAGGCACTAGGAAATGCACTTGCACTATGATTTGTCTGCTCCAAAGGGACATGTGAGAGAACAGATACAGGATTACACCAACTGAAAAGTTAAGAGCAAGGTTCACTTATCTTATGATTAAATATAGTGGGAGACAGTCATTTTTATAAGTTAAAGAGCACTAGATTGAGATACATTCATCACAGATTAGCTGAGGTTCTGCCTTGAAGGGGCTCATTGAAATGTATGTGATGTTCATGTTGTGTGAGATGCTGTTTAAAACTTTTAACAACAAGATAAAAGCTTGTGACTGGGAGAAAGAACTGCTGTCATTGCTGGATTTAATAAATCTTCTGCAGGGACAATAAGCCCGCGATAAACCCAGACAAAGCCTCTTGCTTGGAAGTTATTTTGGCAGGTGGAAAGGAAGGACATTCTGTCATTGTGGTTTGGGACTGTGCACGTCAGCGGGCTGCTGGAACCTTCCCTGGAGTCAGAGCAGAGGCTTTGTCACTCCCTGGGCACAGCCAGGGACTGGCTGGGGGTCTGCCCAGTGCCACCCTGTGGCACCAGTGTGTGTTCAAAGGCACTTCATGGCTTGATCGTGACTCTTACACATCTGAGAGTCCCAAGCCAAACACAGCCACAATCCCGTGAGTTTAATGGCACAAAGAGCACAGGAATTCTTCCCTTTTTTCCTGCTTTGTCCCTGAGATTAAGGAAGACTTTTGCCAACTTTGGAGGACAACAGGAGCATCAGGGAAGATGAAAGGAAAGCAAACTCTCTGCTTCAAACACCCTTGATGCATCTGTCAGTGGGGATCAGACCTGGAACAGTCAACACCTGCCCAAAATCTACTCAAGATTTGGTCCAAACCAAGAGATATAAAATAAATAACGAACAGAAGCTGACAAGAGCCCACAGAAGTCGTTTAACATGGATCACCTCTTAAACTGGGATTTTTATCTTGGTCCTGATGAACAGAAGAGGAACAAGGCACTGATGTGTGCTGCTCATCAGCTTTCTGCTGAGCATTCTGAGTGAGGGGGTGGGAAGGGAAGGCTGATCCTGTCCCCTGCAGGTCCATTTTCTGCACAGGGTCTGGTTTGGGGTTTGTACATTATACACAGCCAAGTGTACTACAGGCATCAAAAAACTGGAGAAAAAATAAAGTTGAGATCATTCTTAAGGGAAAAAAGAAAAAGGAGTATTCTTCTGGGGTGGTATAAAATAACAGCAGTTGTTAAAATTAAATATACTGAAAAGAAATGCGTGGCACAAGTAGAACTGAATCACAGATTCTTTAAGGTTGGAAAAGACCTCCAAGATCAAGTACAACTGTCAACCACCCTGTCCATCAACCACATTGCAAAATGCCACATCTCATTGTTTGAACACTTCCGGAGATGGGGATGCCAGCACTTCCCTGATCCAGTGCTTGACCAATCTTTCAGAGAAGAAAGCTTCATTAAAGCAAAAGAATTGTTTAGATTAAATATTAATTTAATTTTATCATTTAATTATAAAATTAAATTGTTAACATTAAATCACTTTAAATTATTAATAATAAATAATTGTGGCTGCATCAAGGCCAGCAAACAGGCAAATTCTGGAAAATCAATGCACTCCTGTGTCAGGTTGTTAAGGCAGTGAAGGCCTTAACCCTGTCCCACCCAGGGGGCCTGGATTTCCTGAGCATGACAGGGAGTTGGGGGGTACCAGCTCTCCAGACCCGTGTGAAGGCTGAAGGCCAATGTTCACCAGCACATAGCAAGGAGGGTGGCCCAAGCACCCCTGCCCTGGCTCTGCCACTCCTCTGGGCAGACACTGCCAGGGAGATGCCAGAGAGTCAGCCCTGCTCCCCCTGCACTCCCAGGAGACAGCAATAACCCTGCAGGTGCAGCTGTGCCCCCACCTCCCCCCGTAACCCTCCTTTCTTCTCTCCTCAGTACATATTAAATAAAGCTCTGATGATTGGCAAGCTCACAGTGGAACAGGGAATTGAAGTTGGCAGCCCCAGATGGGGGAGGTGGAAGTTCAAATCCATTTGCTCCCAAGTGTGGGCTGAGGGTGAGTAATGAACAGAAGCCCAGAGGGCACAGCCCAGATCTCCTGGGACTCCAGGTTTGTAACCTGCATTCAGCCACCCTCAACACACTCCAAATTTGCCTTTTTGAAGTGGTTTTGGGAAAGGCCTGGGACGCTGAGGGCTGGTGATGGAATTCTGACTTCATGGGAGCCAGAGGCAAAGCAGCGCCAAGCTGGATGGAAGCAGCATTTCACCCCTCAGCTCTTATTAATCTATTAGAAATAATATTAATTATGCCACTAGCACAAAAAGCAATTATCAAAATATTTTGCTAAACATCTTAAAAAAATGTTATTTACCAAAAACCACTCAACTGTGTCAAAGCCTTGACAAAAAGCTCTCTTAGAAATTAATAAGTATGTTTGATTAGCACTTTCATGGGTGCACAGATTCTGCATATGGGAGCATTATAGTGCATTTAATTATATATAAAGGCAATTAATGTCACAAGACTAAACTCTGACTCAGGCTGAATAATTGTCATTATCTATCATATAACATGCCCAGAAAGCTTAACTCTGCAATGATTTTTATGAACAATAAACTTGGCATTTACATACCAAAACAATTTGGTGTAATTCAGTCTCAATAATAAATGGCAACAAAAAAAATCACTCCCATTCTTCGGGAATTTTTTCCTTTCACGATCACATGGGCGTTATTCACAGCATGTTCATCACGATGAGGAGGGGAACATTTCCTGTCTGCAGCCTGTGCTGTGGGTCCCAGAGCAGAGCCCGAGGGGAGGGGATGCTCCAGCTCATCCCCTGCTCTGCCCGGCTGAGGGCTCCCTGCTGCAGCCTGGGCTTTGCAGCACCTACCAACACACGGCATGGGCTTTTTTGGGAAAATCCTCCAGCTTTCTTTGTCCAAAGTGGAAACAGCCCAGCACTGACGGTGGCCATTTACAGGACATAAAATGTGCAGCCTTAAGGCAAAGGCCCTTTGCACCTGCTCAGGTCCCAGGTGTAAAAACACCCCAGAGAGGGACCAAACCAGTGCAGCGACACCAGAGCGTACTCAGCGGGGAACGAGATGAAGCTGATATGGAAACAATGGTAACACTGCACTGATGTTAAGTGCAGCCAATTGTAAAATAAAAGACTCTAAATGGAGTTAAAGGCTCATGGTTTTGTGTTTGAAAGGAGCTGTGTGGGTGTAATAGTGTGGTGTACTTTGTGAAATAGAAAATAAACATTGATCCACAGTGCAGAGTGCAACATCTTCACCTCGTGTCAGCTCTTAAACCAGAGCCTTGCTGGGCTCAGGGACTTGCTTCAGAGTCTAATGCATAGAAATAGGGGGTGGAAGTGATTTAAAAAATTACTAATGCATTCATATTATTAAATATTTAGAAAATAAATATTTTTTAAATACAACCAGCACGATTATGTGGTGATTATCAGTTCTGTGTATGTTGTAGCAGGATGCTCTGCCTGGAATGGGGTAAAACAACTCCAGAAAGGCCCAGTTTGCAAAGCTGTCAGTGCTGGATGAAGGGGGCTCACGCTGCTTTTGGGGTGAATAATGCTGAAACCAGCCTGACTAATCCATCCCGAAGTTAAATATCCCGAGGCAGAGTGAAGATGTGTCAGAGCTGCGAAGTACCCAATTAAGGCACAAACAAGTGCCACTACTGATCCAAAGCTGCTGAGCTGACGCAGCCTGGACACATCTGACAGTGCAGCCTTAGTCCTGCAACAGCCCAGCCCCACTTCTTAATGGCAGGGACTCCTAAGGTACCCTCTGGAATGTGTGTGGAGATTCCTCCCTGGAGCAGGGATGCTCCTCGAGGTCCCCCCTCGAGGCTGAGCTGGAGATTTGCCCACAATTCCTTCGTCTGGGTGAGTAACATCGACCTCTGCTCAATAATTTGGTTTGTCTTAATATTGCTTAAAAAGAGTGCACTTTGCTGCAGTAGTGCTTTGAGTAGTAAAGAACTCTGATTAAGATCTCTTTGTCTAATTATTATCCTAATAAACAATTTGGTTGTATATAAATATATGTGGTTTGCCACCCTTAATCCTGCAGGAAAGGGTTGTGTTAGAGTCAGTAACACCTGTACAGTCTGTTAGACACAAAGGGCTGGCAAAGTTTGGGGCTGAGGTTGGATCCAGCCGCACCCCGACTCCTCTCTGAGGACTTTAGGAAGCTGGGGGGCCCTTTCTGCCCCTCGTGATTGAACAGGAGGGCTTCCCTAAAACTGGGGACGACTTTTCCTGGGGCTCCCAATCTGCTAGGTGACACAGAGTGGTCATATGCGTGTGTGTGTGTGTACATATATACACACAGATATATTTATGTACATATGTAGGTACAGCTAAAGAGAGCCATTAATGCACCCAGGGTCACAGCAGGGGAACAGCCACCACCTGCCTTTGCCTGTGCCGGCCCCACCAGTGATTGCACTGGGATGGCACCAGTGAGGACACAAATCACAGCCAGCAGATTCCACGTGGCACTTTGATACATGGAAATATTCCCAGGCTTTTCCTGCCACCTCGATTTACTGATGTTTTCAGGCTGTGATCAGACTAGAAAGACATTCAGGATGGATAAATCCTGTAAGGCTGCCTTGGGTCAATCTGGAGCAAACCAGGGGGGAACAGGGATGTTGAGGCTGTGCATGATCAAAGGAAATTTGGCCCTGACTGCAGCCAGAAGGGGAAAACATCAGTGGCCAACCTTTAGCAAACAGTGCAGCTCATGAACCAGAACCCACTTCATGTGGGTGTTGTGGTTCACATGCGACCCCTATAAAAATAAAATAAGCAGGAAAATGAAAGGCTCAGGGTTTCTTCTCTGTGGGCTCTGATGCAACATGAGCTGGGAGAAGAAATTAAAAAACCCTAATTCCCCATCACTCCCTCTCAGCAGCACCATTCACTCTTTGCACCTCAGTCCCCCTTCACCAAAATAAAGTGGAAACCAAACGAACAAACCATTTTTTCCCATTCAGAAAAACAACAACAAAAAAAGAGAGTCTTTGAGCAAGAAACATTTGTTTGATAGCAACATACTTATTTAGCCCAATGCTGCCTCTGTCCCTGTGTTTACGGGAAAAGGAAAATGCTGCAGCACCTCTGCCTTCATTATTAGCTGAGCTGGTGATCAGTTTCTTGCTACCAAAGCCTTGACCTGGGTGGAGTTTAATCTATTGTCTGCTGCAGGTCATTCTTAGGTGCAGGAACGTCCCCCCAGCCACGGCCGTGCAGAGTCAAGCAGGCTGTGTGTGACACGCAGCTCTTCATCTCTATGTGCCGTGGCCCTGCTGCAGCTGTCACAGCTTCTTTTGATGCTGATTAACCTCATCAGTATAATTGATCAAGTTGTCTGGAGAAAATGGGAGGCTAAATACCTTCCCGGGGATCCGTCAGAGCAGCCGAGCCGAGGTTGCTATGCGGAAGGTGCTGTGCTGCAAAGGGAATGAGTTTCCTCTTGCCTAAACTTCTCCCTTTTCCTGCCCCAGCTCACCCAGCCCGTGCCTGGCAGATTGACTCTGATTAATTGCTCGCTTAATTACCTTCTGGTGTGCTGTTGAACGTAATGTCCTTCAAAGGCATCAGAAGTCTCAGCAGTTGACAGCAGCTTTGGAGATATCGAACACAGACAGGAGGTTGGCACTGTGGGACTCCAACTTGGCTTTTGGGGTTGTTACAGATCTTTAAAAGTGCCTTTCAAGCACTTTTTCCCCCTGCAATCAGCTGCCAGCTCCTCCAGGACTTTCTCCAGACCTGCTCCTTGTGCACAAGCCCCTCTGTGCTGGGTTTTTGGATGTCTGACAATGTCATGAAATAAATGTTAAGTCACAAGGGGGAAGGGGGAGGGAACAACTGAAAAAATATATTTATTGGAGTAAATAAAAAAAAGTTAACCAAAATCCTTTATTGATACATTCTTGGATAATACCACAGGATTGAGAGAATGGAAAGGGAGGGAGGAGGTTGCGGCAAAGATTGGTTTCACTAAATTGGCACATAAGCAGCAAGATTAACGAAATTACTTATTACAAACAGTATAAAACATACATGCTTCTGTAAGTCCTTATCACACTGGTCAATCATGGTGGGGCATCAACAAAGAAAAACCTCAAGACATGTAAAAGCCATATTCTTTCCTCCAAATATCATAAGAATCATTGAAATTATTGCAAAATAGTCATATACCTTAAAGAAAAGAACAAAATAGAACACAAATACAAATATCAAACATAAATTATTAACATGTACCATAAAATACATTACTGGCATGCATTCCAAAGATCAAGACCTCTACTAAAACTCAGCAAAAATCCTTCCTGCTTCCTCTGCAGCCCATCGGAGGTGTGAAGGGGGGGGGGACAAACTTCGCCAGCACAGTTTTTGGTCTTTAAACTCTTTTTTTTTGTTTGTTTGTTTGTTTAGTTAAAAAAAATAAGGTGTATGGATTGCAGTGATACAAGAGTAATAATACAAGTCATGTACACAGGTCTCAGATCCTCAGTTGTCAGTTGGTTTGAGAAGTGCCGAGAGCACAGGGCCTCAATGAAACCGTGCATCCAAAAAACAAACAGTGACCTTGGAACAACATGGATGGCAATATGCAAAAATCCTCACAAACTGTACAGAGAGTTCAAAAACTTGCCGTCTGGAAGTACATAGACAGAATTAGCCCCTTAGAGTCCAGAGCAGCCGAGTGCAGCCGGCCCGGGGAGCCGCTCCTGTGGCGCGGCCATGGCGGCCCCAAGGCCGGAGCGGCTCCGAGGCCACGGCCAGGCCAGCACCGTCCGGAGCTGGGAGCGATGGAGGAGATCCCAGGAGCAGCCTGGAGCACGGGGCTCCTCTCGCCTCCCGTGGCCCCGCCGTGCCCCGGTCCCCCCGGGAGGGCCCCCCGTGTGGGGAGCTCAGCGAGGCGGGCGGGCTCCGGGCCTGGCCCGCGCCCCACGGCGGCTGGGCCTAGATCACCAGGTTGTTGTAGCTCACGTACTTCTTTTTTGCAGCAGGGCCTGCAAGAGAAGCGGACAGAGGTCAGAGCCTGCGGGCCGAGCCCTTCCGTGGGGCTGCTCCGGAGGCACCGGGAATGGGGACACGCAGGTGGCTCCCGGCCCCGAGCTCCTGCCCGCAGGACTCCGGGCAGGCGGCTCCCAGGCCAGCCCAAGCTCCAGCTCCGGCTCTGACTATCAACAAAATTAGCACAGATTGATTTTGTCAGGCTCCCGCAGTCTGGGTGACTGCATTGCCGAGGCACCACAACCAGATCCTATTAAGATTTCTTTTTTTATAAAAACAGTGACACTTCCTCCAACTTCTTAAATCTCCCGGGCTAAACTTGGCTTTTCTCATGGATAAAGTGATCCTTATTCAAGTTTTGTGACTTCTGAGAATTTTTCAATATGGGGATGAAGGTACCAGCTTTCCTAATTATGACCTTCAAATCCAATCTGTTTGCAAACAGAAGGAAATCAAACCAGTCAGAACTTTATGAGTGCTGCTACACATGCCCATCAGGAAAAACTGCAAATATTTGCAGCTGAACACAGAGCAAAATGTTCTGCAGTACTTCGGCAACACTGACAGATCCAGGACACAGAATCATGGAATATCCTGAGCTAGAAGGGACCCACAGGGATCATTGATCCAGCTCCTGGCCCTGCACAGACACCCCAACAATCCCACCCTGGGCATCCCTGGGAGTGGTATCCAAACACTCCTGGAGCTCTGGCAGCCTCAGGCCGTGGCCATTCCCCGGGGAGACTGGGCAGTGCTCCACAGAGACCAAAAAAAAGAGCCTGGATTTACAGTTTGCTAAAGCACTGAAATCTAAATCTCACAGTCTCTGAGAGAATTTGGCATAACTTAAGCAGTTTGCTGAATATTTCCAGCCTGCTAAGCTGGGGCAGACACCACTCACACTTTGGATGATGTTTTTAACGTGGTGTGTTTCATTTTGAAACTTTCTCAGGAAGATTTAAGAGACACTACAGAGGGAGAGGCAAGACCAACAATTGGATTTGTTCTGCAAATCTGCTTTTCAAACTTCATTGGGTTTGGGCATCCCAGGGCTCCTCTCAGTCCCTCTGCAGAACCAGACCCAGACAGGACATGGAGCTCTACCCGCCCCCGGAGCATCCCTCCCAGAGCTCTGTGTCCCCCAAGCATCCCCCGGATCTCTGCCAGCCCCTGAACATCCCCCTGGATCTCTGCCAGTCCTGTAATCATCCTCACCTCAGAGACTACACACAGCTCCCTCTGCTCCCCACCCAGGCTGTGGTGTCCCCCTGGGGGTGTCCCCCGGCCAGCACTGTCACCAGCACTGTCACTGAGATCACTGCTGGTTTTTCAGAAACACTTGCTCTGCCCTCCCTCAGCAATTCAGACTATTCAGAGTACAGCCACAGAGTGCAGCCCAGTATCAATATTTCCCATGGTGTTCACTGTGTCACTGACAAAGAAAGGATTTTAGTCCCAGGTATATCCAAGATGGGCATGTAAGGACCCCGTGCATAACTGCAGCCCTTTGCAGTATTATCCTGAAACCCTCATTCAGCTGTTTCCTCATGCCCCAGACAGGAGTCAGTGCTGTCTGTTCAATCAAGGACTGATCCCACAAAGTGCTGATCATCTTCAGTTCCCATTAACTTCTCTTGGACACGAAGGTGTCCAGCATCTGCCAGGATAAAATTCATTATCTTTCAAGGCTACACTACAAATATCCAATAAACTGGGGAATGCTATTAACCGCTGAAGAAGGGTAAAATGAGCCTGGAAAAAAAAATGTCATCATGGAACAGGTTGCAAAGTAATTCCATGTATTATTCTGTGATGTACTTCAGATTTGCCCATTACATGCTCCAATTTCAAAGAGCAGCAGCGTTCCTATGACAGAGATTTAGATGCTCCCACTGTGGGTTCAGATCATGTCATCCCTCCAGTGCCTCCCAGGTACCACTGGGGCTCTCAGCAAAACCAGTCATTTTGCTGATGAGTTTTCTCACCAGTTCAGCCACAGTATTCCTTTCTCATTTCCAACAGGACAAGGACCCACTGGTGACGTATGGATTGAGCCAAGGAATGCTGTGGATAAGGTGTACCTGGATGGGCTCTGAGACAGTGACACAATCCTTGGCAAGGCTCTGCCTCACCAGGATAATGTAGTTGACAAAAGCATCATCCATAATTCAGATAAAATGATCAATAAAACCCTGTGGTTATTTTTGGAGAGGAAAGACAGCCTTCCTTGTTTAAAGGCTGTTAGGCCAGGGGGGATCATGTCCCCTGATGGTTGCTGGCGCTCTTCCCCACTCTGCTCCTGCACTAACTCCAGCATCTGCAGCCCAGCCTCTGTGCAACTTCGAGACACATTCCAGTCTTGGAGAGTTCAGGAGAGACACAGTCTACCTCGATAATGAATCTCTCCTGAGTCACAGCTCATCATTATCATTGGCAATTAGCACCAGGTATGGATTTGATTTTCCTCAAAGAAATTAATTTACATGAAAATGGGGGACGCTAATGAAACATCAGCGTTACCAGGCTTTGCCACGCTTTAATCCATGAGACACGAGCATTCCCTGCTCTTTACACGGGAAGCAGATACAGATCTCACACTCTCTGCTGCTGTTCTGCTAAAGGGTGACGGCTCCCCGACAGTGAACACAGATTGGCCTCTTGCAAACCACATATACATGTTAATTAATATACATCATGTTAATTAATATACATATAATTATGTCAGCCTCAGCTGGCCACTGATTTAGATGTGCTGGCAGCGAGCCAAGAGCAGCATCTGCAGTGCCGGGCCATTGCCTGTGCCCAGGGGGACACGGACCTGCTGCATCTGCGCCCCTTCCTCAGCTCCGGGTGAAGCACCACGCCAAGGGGCCGCGGGAGGAACGGGCTCTCGGTTTTGGGTACCAAATTCGGTGTGGAAAGGAAGCATCCCGGCCCCAGCCTGCCCGTTTGCAAGTAAAGGTGCTCCGGAGGCATTTGCACCGTGTAACTTGCTCAGAAAAAAAGGGGACTTATCAAAAGAGCCTTAAGCACCTTAAAAAGAGGTTCCTATCGCAGTGAGAGACAAGCGTCCTTTTCTGCTAATTTTCCGCTAATTAGTGGTGAAGAGTGACAATGCCAACAGGAGATGAGTACGAGGGACACCTGAGGAATACAGACCGTTGACACAGGCAGGACCTCTGCACGGTCTCCAGTTCAGTCCAGGCACAATAATTCATTCCTTTCCAGCAGCGGGGGGAAGTGAGAGCCTACACCCGTCCCCTTCCAGAAGTGAGTAACAGGATGGGAAACAGCTGCACCTCTGTGCCAACAACACATTAAAAACAAATACACAGAAGCAAAAATCCTCTTTGGATTTATAAGTTTCATCACTTGACTGGTTTTCATTATCTTGAGCACAGGTCACAAAGAAAGGAGCTCCCACAGCACCCCAGAGCAAGGCAGAGCTGTCAATACTGACTCAGAGCGAGATGTAATCACTTGCACTTCAATTTTATGCACATTTGTAACCTCTTCCATGCTTAAAGAGAAAAGATGTACAGTGCAAGAAATGAATTTTATTGCAGCCCCCAGGCATCTCAAGCTATCAAATGTATGAAACATCATCTCAGTATTCCCAGCTCCGAGCAGGGATGGACATGGGCATGGCTCTGATTCCCTCTGCAGTCACTGTGGCAGATAATTCTTAGCTCCTCTCTTTCATTTCTTTAATTCTGGCTTAGCAACCCATATCATTTGTGCCAGGCAGAGCAGAGGCTGATTATTAAATCCTACTTCTAGTCCATCTAAAATCAAAATGGAGCTTTGTGGCTTCTCCTCCATCTCTGCCAGAAAGACAGAGCTATCCTCATGCTCTGCTGCCTTTAAATTGGGGAATTTAGATGAGAGTGAGATGAAAGCAACAGGCCTAAATGATTCTACATGCTTGCCCAAACCCCAACAAATGGAATGAAGCTTGCAGAAAATAATTTTAAATTTGGTATCTAAATGTAAATGGATTGTTCTTTCACATTTTGACATCTCTCTGTTGTGCTACCACAGTGTTCTGGCACCTTATCAGGTCTCTCAGTGCCTGCATTGTACAAAGCCACTTCACTGCCCACGCTGGTGGGTGCCTCCAGCCTGGACCCCGTGGCTTTGATGCAGATGAGCAATGGAATGTCCTCTTTTAATAACAGAATGTGAATATATGAAATAACAAATATAACATTAGGAAAAGTGTGTTCCTCCCTAATTGCTTTGCAGCCTTCTCTCCTCATAAATTATGTCATCTTCAGCTGTCACTCTTGGTGCAGCAGCACAGCCAGTGCCTGGGCACTGGGGACAGCTGGGAATAGCGGTGGCATTCCGGGTGTGGGAGATGCCTCAGCAGATCCCAGAGAGCACCAGGGCGGGGCAAGGTGCTAAAAACATTTCTGCTCTTTCCTGATTTCAGATTTTCTAGGACACAACTGGTCAGGTGGCAGCTGGTGACGAGCTGGACAGGCTCTGGATGTGCCAGCCACAGGACATGCTCAGGTGACACAGTGCTCAGGTGACACCATCATAGAATCACTGAACTTGGAAAAGTCCTCCAACATCATCGAGTCTACCCCTTCCCCCAGCCCTGCCAAGGCCACCACTCCCCCATGTCCCCAAGTGCCACATCCACACGGCTTTTAAATCCTTCCAGGGATGGGGACTCCACCCCTGCCCTGGGCAGCTGTGCCAGGGCTGGACAGCCCTTGCCACGGAGAAATTTTCTCTAAGATCCAACCTAAAGCTTCCCTCGTGCAAGTCAAGGCTGTTTCCTCTTGTCCTGTGACAAACCGTCTCTGGCCATCCCTACATCCCTTCTGATGGACACGGCCCTTTAGGTTCTCCAGCAGGATAACTGGATGGATTGTCCTTAGGAATCACTGAAAATCCCAAAGGTGGCTGACACCTCAGGTGGGGCCATGTGGGCACATTTTGACCTGGCATAGGCACATAATACACACAATGCACATAATGAATACACACAACACAGTGCTTGCTGTTGGAAATCCACTGAGCTGCCACAAAAATGTCAAATGCTGCAAAAGATGAAACCAAAGCAGCCTCCCCCACATGCCCAGACACGGATTTGAGGGGACAAGGCCAGGTTTTCTGTCGACTCAGCTCAGCTGATGTGAGCAGGGTGCCAGGAGGAGATGTCCAGCCAGGCTGTCCAGTCCCACCCCAACACCACTCCGGTGCCTCTGCTCCCCATCTGCAGAGCACTGGTAACATCTGTGAGCTCCTGCTCCAGAGGGGCCCAGGAGGTGACACCAGCACCCAGAGCTCACCAGTGAGTGATGAATGTCAGGAGAGCACCAGAACAGAGAGCTAGAGCATCCTGCTCTGTACACCCTGGATAGCCTGGACAGGCCTGGCTCACCTCAGGAGCTCAGAATGCAATTAAATAATGAAACTGTTACTTCAGCTCATTAGAATAATGATGTTTATGCATATGCATGCAAATACTGTGCTCAGAGCAGGGCTGGGCAGATGCTGCAGGTGTATTTTCATCCAAAGAGCCCTCTCCTCTCTGTCACTTCACACAGCTTCCACTCCTAAATTCCTCATATTCTATCCAGGGCTCCATTTTACCTTCAGAGCTCCCTTATTATTATTATCCCTTTTAGACACGGCTGTTTCCCCTGCCTGTCACACGGCCCCTGAGCACACCCAGCCTGCAGAGCACAGCAAGTGAGTGGCAGCACCCTCGAAGTGAGCCCTGAACTCAGGGTGCTGCCAGAACCCCGCACAGAGCAGCACCGGGCCAAGGAGCAATTACAAATATTCAATACCCTGGGTTCCTTTAATGAGCACTGCTTTGAAGTTCCCAGAAGGATTTAATGGGAAGGAAGAGTCCGACCTCGCCGGTTCCCCAGAGCATGTGGGGGTTTGAAGCCAATTTTTCTTTCAAAAGTCTGTTTTAGCTTTAAAAGCTTTCAAGCAGTAGCAGCTATCGGGGTGTGTGTTTTTAATTCCTCAGGTTTGGTTATGATGCTCTTTCTGTGAGAACTGGGAATGTATCCGAGAGGAAGAGTAATAAAAGCAGTTCTTGGATAAGATAATGGCATAATAATAGCATCAATTCAGGTCAAAGTGGCAATGATCTGACCCTCTTAGAGCTTAAGACAGCGTGGGAGGGTTTGAGTACATAGAGTAAGTGTTTGCTTTGGTGTCCTGCAAATGTGTTGGACTGAGCCCAAGCTGCTGGTGAACTTCTCTCTCCAGAGAAGGAACCCAGAGCTCAGACAACACAGGGACAGCAATTCTATCAGACACACGCCTGCACTGCAGCACAGAGCCAGACAACTCTGACTTTGTTTCCAGTAGATTAATTCCCATTCATTCTGGTGAAGCAGCCTTTCCCCCAGTGAATCCCAGAAAGGATGGAATCATCATCTCCGTCACCCCAGAAGCCACAGAATGATGTCAAGGTTATTCTGTGCAGTCCCTGTGCATGAGGCACCTCTTTGGAAAGAGGAAAGAAGAAGGAATGGACTGTTGGAAAGCTGGGCATGTTTTCCTCTTGTGTACAGATAAATAATGGACTTGGGCTCACACACAGAGCTCTGGCAGGGGGGGACAGAGAGAGCTGCTGTGCTGGAAAGCTTTTCCTCATGGCACAGGGTAACCATTACACTTCCCTAACACTGCTCCGTGGACAGCAAATTTAAGCTGTCTACAAAGACAAGTAAGAAAAAATCCTATGGAACACAGCACAAAACATGCACTTCCTATTTTCAGGAGAGAGCAATGGTGAACTGCCAGTTAACTCCAGCTCTCCAGCCTGGAGAGGGATTGCAACCCACTGAAATGCCACTGAACTCCTGCTCGAGACAAGGGCACCTGGGGATTTCTGCTCTGCCAGCCCTGAAAATTTACAGAAAACCATAAACCAGAAAGTTAATGACTTCTTATGATGCTTCTATAACGATTTCCCTCGTGGATACAGGGAGCACTTTGGGTTTGTCATGGTTTTCCATCACTGGGCAGTAAGCTCAGACCCTGGGGGCAGCTGCCCTTCCCGGGCAAAACACATCCCTGAGGAATGTTAGCAAACTCCAATGGCCTCTAGCAGGAGACATCCCCGTGGCAAGGGCAAAAGGCAGTGCTGGAGGCAATCTGCTCCTTCGAAACATAGACGTGTACCTGCATGAATTGTCACGAGCTGTAACCAGGGATGGGGGACATGCTGGGATATCCCTAAAAGCTGGGCTGTGGGAGTGCTCCCTGGAGAGAGGTGGCACTCAGCACATGTGCTCCACTTACAGAGGCCAGTGACAGCTCTGTGTACACAAACACTGCACATCATTTATCTCCTGCCTCCGAGCTGCTCGCGCCAATACCTCTGTCAGCCTCAATAAGCTCCTCCTGATAAGCTGCAGAGATGATCCAAAGTGCCTGTGGTGACAGACTCTGCTCCCAGCTCCCCAGGGCTGGGCTGAGGGATCAGCTCCACCAGCCACCCCTCGGCTTTGAGGAGTTATTGGAGTGGGACCTCCAAAGACCAATCCAGAGATGAACCTCCCCACTTGAACCACTAAAATAAATGCGACTTTCAGTCATAGAACAGAGCCAGGCTGTTTGCAGCCTGAAAGATCATCAGGGTTTTGCCAGAAAGAGAACTGTGGGATTGAGATTTTGAGTCAGGAAATAAGACTGTAATAGGGAAGGATTAGTTGTACCCTTCCATATAAAAGCTAAAATCAGCAAAGTATGGCACTGCTGAAGAACATCAATCTCAAGCACGTTTGGCTGCATCCTTTTCCTATCTCCATCTCCTCCTTGTCTGCTTTGCAGATAAAAACTTCTGCGTCAGGTGAAGCTTGAGAGTATCTGCCCCACCAGGATCAGAGGATGCACAGCAGGAAAGCTTATCAACACCTCCAGCAGTGAAGGATTGCAGAGGGGCACAGGCAGAGCTGTGTTTGTGCTCTGGCAGTGGGACGTGGTCAGGGAGTGGGGGACAGAAGTCCTGCTCCGAGTGGAGGAGGATGTGAGGATGGAACCAGTTCTCAGGGGACAAGGGAGTCACTGTACAACCCTCACACCCATCCATCCCCAGAGTGTCACCTGCACCAGCTTCACATGGAGCTGGAGAAATGCACAGGATCTTAGGAAATGTGTTTCCAAATGTTTATGAGATTATGGCAGGGAAGAAACAAACCCAACTCATATTCCTTAATTGGAGCTGGCGGTACAGAAAACCTGCTAATTCCAACTCCATTTCTACTACTTCTGTGTGAATGCCATGGGCTGGAAAGATAACAAATGGGGGCAAATTATTTTCACCTGCTTAAAACAAAGTAATTAACAGCACTTTGGTTATCTTACCTGGAAAGCCAGGCTCTGCAGAGAGCTGTTAGAGCCAAGCGTGAAAACAGTTTGCATGAAACATAATTAAAATTATGACCTGAGTGATGGCTTCAACATCCCCAAGGAGGTCTGGAGTCAGAGCTGTTGGAAAACAATTCACCTCTGCCTCCTGACTGTGTTGCTGAACTGGTTCCAGAATGTCCCCAGTGCCTTGTCCCCAGCCCCTGGGCCCGGCGGGGGCTCCGTGGCTGCCCTGCCCTCCCAGCCCTGCTGTGACCTGTTCCAGCACATCTCTCCAGCCTTTATTTCTCCTGCCTTCCTGGGAGGTGTTGCAGGCCTCACAGGGAAGAATTCCTTGTCAATATCCCACCTAACCCTGCCCTCTGGCAGTGGGAAGCTATTCCCCATTCCCCTTGTCCTGTCCCTCCAGCCCCTGGAAATATTCTCTCTCCACCTTTCTTGTCAGCCCCTTCAGGCACCAGGAGGCCACAGTTATGTCTCCCTGAAGCTTCTCTTCAGCACTCCCAATTCTCCAAGCCTTTCCATGGTTATACAGCAATCACACAAGCAATATTTTCTTACTCACACCCAGGAACTCCTCTCCCTTCCTGCCAGCTGGCTTGCTCCAACTCCTTGGCAAAGACTTGCAAGTAACAAACATCTTAACAGGAAAATCAAGCATGTTCATGAGGTGCAAAGAGACTCAATTCACTGGAAAATGTATTCCTGGTGTACAACTCTGTTACACAGTGTCTGACAAAATTACACTCTGAGCTGCACTGTTAAACAGCCCAATTTTGCTGCAATCAACATTTAATTTTTTAGCAGAAAGTCTTGATTTCAAATAGCCTGGAAATGTTTAACAGCTGATATTAATAAGACCCCAGATTTATTGCAGGGCTCTTTATCCCAGGGACATGATAAGCATTGTGACAAGTGGTGTGACTATGGCAACTCTTATCTTTTTTATTTCTTTTTCCCCTGAACAGCAAGAACAGGCACCTCACTGGATGCAGTGCCAGACTGCTCCCAGGTGAGAGCCAGAGCTCTGGGTCACTGAGGGGAAACTCAGCCGAACCTCAGATCCCAGCACCAGGCTGCCTTTCTTGCCTCTTATGTGTCTCCACAGTGTGTTTCGTGGGCATTTACATGTATTTGACCTAATTGCCTTCCTTGTTTTTTCATTTTTCTCTATGGGTAGAAAACAACCCCCTGCCTTTGCTCCCTGCTGTCAGACAGAGTCCAAGCCAAACAATCTCAGCCTGAAGTCGAAACACCTCTTTTCAAGACCAAAAGGATGCTCTCCTCTAATGAATCCCATACCGCACTGGGAGACCCCACATTTCCTTCCCTGAAGGCAGTAAAGAGAAACGAACCCCCTGTGATGTTTTCCAGAGGTCCTGGGTGTGACAGCAGTGCCTGTCAGAGAGGAGCACCCAGAAAGCCCAATTTCTGATGGGCCATTGCTTTGATTTGCTGCTGCTTCCTGGGCCTCAAAAGCCAAACAAACCCAGGTCCCTGCACAAATATATTCTCTGTTTGCTCTCTGTGACAACACAGACCAACATCTCCCTCATTTCCAATGTGATTTTCTGCCAGTGACAGAGTAGAGCTGTGCTCCCACCCTCCCCAGCCCATCAGCACCTCATTTCCCAGAGCTGCTGGGATTTTCTATGGTTTGTTTCCCACAAGGTGACAAAAAACATCAAGGTTTGGACAGCATCACCAAAGACACACAATCAGGCTGGAACGGAGATTTTTTTGCTGTTCTTACAAAATCTGAGCAGTTTTCTCCATCCTTGCAATCATGTCCACCAAAAACTGCCTGGATTCGTGTCTTTGAGAAATTAATTTTGCTGCAATATTGCTTGGGTTTTGTTCTCCTGGCCTTTTCACTCCATCATTACTACAATTTCCTTTTTGAACTCACTTGCCAAATTTTCAACAGATTTGTGAACAAAAAGGGTGCTTCCAGCCCCCGGTTCTGCTGCTGCTGGGAACTCTGCAGCTGTGAGCTGTTCCCTAAAGACTGAATTCCAGCGATTTCAGGGACTTCAGGGGAATGAAGGGGAGGATGTGAAGTTTGATTTCCTACAGCTCCTTCCCTGAGTCATGTCCCCAACGGGGAGAAGGATGTGAGTGAGTGCTGTAAGAGCCCCCAGCAGGGAGCTGAGAACAGCATGGGGTGAGCACTGATATTTGCCCTGCCTGGGAGAAAGGGAGCCATTACAAATATATGGAAGATAAGAGAGCCAAAAGCCGTGTCTTTTCCCTGATACTACAATTTATAACTTTGACAGAATCTCCCGGAAAGGATGTAAGGAGTGATAAATTAGTCAAAGGGAGAACTCAGAGCTACTGAGAGTTTGCTTAGCAAAAAAGTGAGAGGGACTGGTCCATGAGGTGTAACTGTATCTGCTCACTCCTCGTCCAAATTTCCCAGGAAAAAAGATCACATAAGAAGACAGAAAAAATGTAATGAACGATCAATACTTACACACTAATTAATCCTAATTTGTGCTCACAGACACCCATCTACTACCCAGCTTTTAATAGCCAGGGCACTTCTAGCTGTGTGTTTTTATTCACACATCAAACTCGAAGGCGATGGTTTAAGTGCCCTCAGAATTTCAATTTTTAAAAAAGGAAAGAGTCTGACACTTCCCTGCATATTTACAAGTCTTGTATTGTGTAAGTCATGGAAGGTGTGAGACAGTCTGCAAATAATTAATATGGGAGCAGGCAATTATATGAATGTACCATCAAAAGTAATTACTTTTAGATGTAAAAAAGAAAGTAACACAACCCCCAAGTGTTCAGACAGGAGGGAAGGTTCTCTCCGAGGGCTGGAGCCTCTCTGCTCTGGAGCCAGGCTGGGAGAGCTGGGGGTGCTCACCTGGAGAGGAGAAGGCTCCAGGGCCTAAAGGGGCTCCAGGAGAGCTGGAGAGGGACTGGGGACAAAGGCTGGAAGGACAGGACACAAGGAATGGCTTCCCAGTGCCAGAGGGCAGGGCTGGATCGGATATTGGGAAGGAATTTCTGGATGGGAGGGTGGTGAGGCCCTGGCACAGGGTGCCCAGAGAAGCTGTGGCTGCCCCTGGATCCCTGGAAGTGTCCAGGGCCAGGATGCACCACCGTGCAATACTTTTAAAATAAGCACATCACCATTAGAAGGAATTTGGGATGTTTAGTTTTCCAGTCAGCCATTCCAGAATCAAAACAGATGCAGTGAAGCGCTGTCAAAGTCTTTCCATTATCATTCTCATTTCTTAGCAGCCTTCATTGAACAGAAAATCCCTCAAGTGAGGTTAAACACAGAGCATTTTCTCAGGATGAAACTGGCCAGATTTAAAACAAAAATGACACTTCAATCTAGCAAATAATTATTCCTTAGCACACACTGGAGGCGTGATGAGCTACAGAGCATCTCACAACTCAGACCCAGAGCCTTCAAAGAGCTGCCTGTCCCCAGGGCCACCGGGCTGCTCATGGCCTGGGGCACCCTGGGCTCCCAGGGCTGTGAGCAGGAGGAGAACAGGCACGGAAAATCCTTGGTATTAGGGGGTACCTGAACTATTTCCCTCTTCCAACACCAGCCCCAGATCAGTTTGAAACCATGTCATGACTCCTATCACAACAGCTTCATTACGGAGTAATTATGTAATTGCATTTATATTCCAGGGAAGCTGTGCCCAAGGCAGGCAGTGACTCCACACGTGGTACTGCACATGCTGCAGACTGTGCCAGCCCCTGGCAATCACCTGGAGTTCCCCTGCATGCAGATCGAGCCAGGAGTGCCTCATGGAGCCACGCAGCCCCTCTGGGAGCAGCACCCTGTGCCCAGCCAGGGAGGGAGCTCCTGCCTCGGGCTGGCTCCCAATGCCACTGGAATCAGCACTCCCGGGGTGTCCATGTCCAGCCAGCCTCCCCAAACCCTGCAGCCAGCCACTGGCCCATCCAAATCCATCCAGGAAGCACTGGAGATGCACTCTCTGCCCAAAGCAGCGCCCCAGGCCAGCTTCGGGACACCCAACGCAGAGGAATGCAGAGGCCAAGCCAAGGCCAGGACAGGGAGCTGCTCCTCCGTGTGCCCTCAGCCCTGGCAGCCACAGCCCAGCCCAGGTGGGGAGGTGCAAAGTGCTGCAGACCTTCCTGCAGTGCCAGCTGTGACCCTGCAGCTCTGCAGAAGCCTCAGATGTTCCTTTGCCTTGCTCTCTGATGGACAATTTCTTCCACAAAGAGTTTTTCAAGCCTTGTATTTTCATCAGCCTCAGGAGCAGAGAAGCCCTATTTGTCACTCGCAGGAAACAATTTAAAGCATTACAAACACATTTCTCTGTGCATCACAAGCAGAAATTGATACAGTCAAGTCAGGGCTCAGCTCTGTGTTCATTCCTACTACAAACACCTTACCAGCAAAACAAGTGTCAATTTACAGCCGGGCTGATGTTTTCCTGCTATCCCTGCTTTGTTTTAATAAACTGCATTGTTTCATGCTGCTTTTTGTTTTGTATTCCTGGGAGAACAAATCAAAACAGCAACCAGGGCTCCAGGAGCCAGGGCTCCAGCAGCCAGCCCAGATAGAGCAGGAACACTGGGGCAGAGATGGAAAACAACCTGGAGCAGAGGAGCACTGGCAGGACCAGGAAAAGCCCATCCCTGGCTGTAGCATTTTCACAGCTTTTCTGGGCCAAATTTTAAAATCTGCTTAAAGAATCTGAGTGGCCAATTGCTTTTTATAGGACTTAGATGACATTTGTGTGCCTTTGCGGACAGCAATTCCTTGTATTATTTCCATTATTACACAGAAAAAAAATATTCCAGAATCGGTGTGAGCTCCCAATTATTTTAAATTTTTAGTTTTATTAAAAGAAATATTTCTCCTGAGATTTAAGTGTCTTCCATCTCTCTCTTTCTCATTTCCTTCCTTTAAAAATTTCATCTTCACACAACTGCCCTTTCCTGTCTCCTTTTTCATTTGCAGTAATACTTTGAGTGGCCCCTTCTCCTCGCCTGCTTTGTTCTATTTCCCTGCAGCCCAGCCCTTCCCGCCTCCAGCTCTTGGGTGCTCCGGGTCATCCCGGGGTTCATGGAGAGCTTCATGCCTTCAATCGGCCTTTCTGCCTGAGCTGGGAGTTGGCATAATGGCCCTGATTCAAATACAATAAAAACCAATTTGAGCACTCAGCGAGGACTGAACTGATGCTGGAGCTGGGGCAATTTGCACCAGCCAGAGATATCTGTAATTTTTTTCCCTGTGACTCAGAGACTCAATTCAAGCAACATTCCTACCTTTGCTGATAGAAGTTCTTGCCTATTAAGGACCAGCTAAACATTCTGAAGGCTGAATACAGTGATTTTTCCAGCCCCCAGTGCAGAGCACCACAGGAACCAGGTCAGGTACAACCTTTTGTACCTGGGCAAAGTCCCCTGAGCACACACGGAATTGTGAGAAATACTTATTAATGGTTGGTAATCACTTCTCTCCGGTATCAAAGGCTTCCTCCCTCTCATTGCCCTAGGAAAGCAGGAATTCCTGGCTGATGCAGTCACGAATACCAAAGGAGCTCACCCATCACCAGATCACCACGAGGCAGCCACGACACCCAGGAAAAGCCAGCCCACAAAATTGTTCACTCGTGGTTCCACGGAGTCAGTGGGCACTGGGCTGCCCATGGGGAGAAGAAGCTTTTCCAAACTCTTTGGAGCCATTTATAGTTTTGGAGTAGGGAGGGTTGATCACATTTTGGCAAACGTTATCTCTTTGCTGCCAGGCAAACCTCTGGGTAGAGGTGCTGGGGATGACTCAGAAAACACTTTGTTAGTTGTCGGATGTGGTGGCCAGAATTAACTTTTGATCATTTGTTTGTTCTTTTTTAAGCAAATATCTCCATCCTCAAAGGCTTTATCGGGATCCACCTCCAGTGGTGGGAAGCAGGAGAGCCCTCAGAGCTGGTGCTCGGGGATTCCAGCACAGGCACTGGAACCACCCATGTCAGGGGTCTCCCCTTTCCCAGGCAAACCCTCCCATGGCAGCCTTTGGCAATGGGTTTGTGACCGATTTTTAAGTTAGATATTTGTTTTAGCACAGCTGCACTAATGAACATTCCTCATATAGTTATGTATATAATAGTAAATCATAATAATCACCGTCATCATAATCATAATTTGAGAATAAAATAATAAAAGCTCGATTTTCCTTACCTTTTTGGAAAGCAGGCAAAAGCTACACAGTAGGTGGAAGAGTGTACCAAGTAACAGACTTTTGAACACTCTTTCTTACTGGTGGTATGGAGTCTACAGGGAAAGTAAATACATTGTATGTAGGATAGGTCTGGGCACCAGAACACTCACAGCCTGCCCTGCCGTGAGGCCCTGCCGTTCATCTGACTCAGAGTGGGGCACTGCAAAGCTGAGAGGCACCAGCACAGGAAATCAGCTCTGGTCAGCACCAAATGAACCAGGTCACAGAGCTCAGGTACCTCCAACCACGGGAGCAGCAGCTCACAGAAGAGCAGGGCTGGCTGAGCAGACTTTTCCTTCCTCTCGGGGATATTTTGGGGATATTTTGGCTGTAGTTTCAGACCCCCCATCCCTGCTCAGCCACAGAGTCACTCACAGGTTCCTTGGCATCATCAGCAGCCATTTTAGTACTTTGGATGGAGATATTCTTTCCTCAGGAAGGTGGAAGAAGCCCCATGAGCTCAGTGACATTGGGGGAGAAGAGGGAGGATGAGGAGGGATGGACATACAGACACAGCACGGGAGGATGAGGAAGGATGGACACAGCTCGGGAGGATGAGGAGGGATGGACACACAGACACAGCACAGGAGGATGAGGAGGGCTGGACACAGCATGGGAGGATGAGGAGGGATGGACACACAGACACAGCACGGGAGGATGAGGAGGGATGGACACACAGACACAGCACGGGAGCAGTTGCAGTCTGAGGCAGGAGATGTTTGTGATCCACCACCCAGATCCCCGTGGGAACCACGCAGTCAGTGCCCACTCTCGTGGCTGGAAGGAAGTGAGGATGGACATGCAGTGCCCTGGCTGCCGTTGGCATGGAGAAGGGCTGGCAGCACACGGGAAAGCACCACAGGGAGCACAGGGAACATGGACACAGTGCCTGGGGTGTTCCCTAGGAAAACTCAAGCAGCTGCCAGGGAAGTTCCACTTCCTTGCTAAAAGGGGAAGTGTCCAAGGCCGGGTCGGATGGGGCTTGGAGCAACCTGGGCTAGTGGAAGGTCAAAGGTCCCTCCCAGCCCAACCATTCTGTGGCTCCATGAAAGCAAACACTGAGAGCACCCAGCCCTCAGGAGGCATCACCTCCTCATCACCACACAACCACACTGCTGATTGCCTGATTTCCTGTCACTCTGTTGGGGAGAGCCAAGAATTAAAACAAGCTGATGGGGAAAAGGAGTAATTACATGTAAATCTCAATATAAGTTAAGTATGGGTTGGAGGTTCCAACATTCCTCTCCCAGTCTGACACTGCTCTTGCAGCAGAAACTCGAGCAGACAGCCCAGCAGGGCACTCACTGCCTGCTTCACCTCAGGCTCCATGAGAAACATCTTCCCAGCCAGTGTGAAATTCACCCAAAGACACACAAGAGCACAACAAACTGATCCCAGGGATGTGAGCTGCTGTGCACCAAATCCTGCTGATCCCAACCGTGCACTAGCAGGGAAAGCCGTGCAGTGAGTGACAGCAGGCACATGCCAGATGGCAAACAGGAGTGATTAAGAGAGTTTTCCTAAATAGAATGGAAAGCTTGGCCTTAATATATCCCATTCAGCATGAAAGCCCTCCCACGGTGTGGCTGGGGAGCTCAGCTCCTCGTGAAACTTCTGATTTCCCAGAGATCCCAAGGAAATGTGTAACACAGTGAGTCCCTGCTCCCCTGAGGGGTGGGAGATGAGGTCACTGCATTTCAAGTGATTCTCCTCTCATGTTAATCAGTGTCCTCTTTTAGACTCACCCCAAACCGCCAGTGTTTGAGCCCAGCTCTCCCAAGTGCTCTGCACATTTTCTTCTGAGCCTAAATTCCAGCAGATTGCCCCAGAGCTGTGTGCAGTGGCTCCACAGGATGAGGATCACCTGCTCCTGGGAAGCTGCTCACAGAGTTCACAGACTTCCAGCCTGACATGCACATCCTCAGTTCATTACCACAGAAGGGTTTGGGTGGGAAGGAATTCAAGCCCATCCAGTGCCACCCCTGCCAGGGGCAGGGACACCTCCCACTGTCCCAGGCTGCTCCAAGCCCCAGTGTCCAGCCTGGCCTTGGGCACTGCCAGGGATCCAGGGGCAGCCCCAGCTGCTCTGTTCTTTTAAAGCTCTACTAAAGCATGGAGATTCTTTCAAGGCTATTTCTCTGTAAAAGCACCCACATTCTGCTTTTGGTTTGACTGTGGCCTGTGAGTAGGACAGGCCATAAATCTGGGCTCAGTCCCCAAACTTCCAGTGTTTGGAGGTACATGGATCCTGTGCTGGTGCTCCCTGGGTCTCGGGAGATATGAAACACTCATGGCTTTCCAACAGAAATGGCAACTCCAGCATCCAGAAGCTGAGCAAGCAACAGCAGCAGCCCTGTGAGACACAGTAGAAAATCAAACTGGAAACCCCAACTGTACTTGCACACCCTGAGAGCTGAGCCAGCACCTGAATTCGCTCTGTGCTGTGCTGATTTTGATCCTCCCCAGGAATTTCCCCTGCTCCTGCCTCCCTGAGCTCCACAGGAGCCTGGCATGGATCCAACAACCAAACCCTGTGCCCTGGTCAGAGCCCAGGGGGGACCAGGCACCCCCTGCCTCACAGCCAGAGGCCACCAGGGCGCATCAGAGGGGAGCAAAGCCAATTTTGCAAAGAAATACTGAAAACACATTCTTTGGTTTTCTTTTGAAAGAAGATATTTGAAATTTTTAAAAAATTGTTCCAAGATGCGTCCAGGGTGATTTGTAATTCACATTTCCTATTTTCTGATTGGTAAAACTCTGGAAAATTCCCTATTCACAATATAAAATATTTTTAAAGTGAAATTGCTATAAAAACTTCAAACCCATTTTTATATATGGACACCATACTCAAAATTTTACTGAAAACTATGTTTGAGGACTTTTGCTTGGATGTTGAGACTTTTTTTTTAAGCTCACTAGTTCAATTTTCATTTTTTTCCACCTAAAAATGGAACTGTAAAAAACTTCTATTCAACAGAATATTCAAACTTTAAAAAAAGAAACTCAGTTCAGGTGTTCAAGGAATTACTTTTATACACATTCATGAACGATGCCTTATCAAGGGGTTGATCAATAACCTAATCAATGCTACAGGACAGTAACTGCAGCACTTACACTGGGACTAATGTACCCAAAACCTTTTAAGTACAGCAGAAGTTTATTTCATTTGATTTTCTAATAATTTTTATGAACACACAGACCTGGGGAGTGAACGAGCAGTGCTAGGTGCAGCTGAGACTATGAACAGATGGAACTCTATATAAACAGTGCAAATGTTTTTAAAAATCGGTATTTCACAAACCATAAAAGAAAAGGTAAAAGCCCAGTACTTGGTTTATAAACCAGAAACTCAGAGATTGCACATTTCCTAACAAATACATTTATGTGCTCTAAAATCCCACTCAGTGAAGGCTCAAGGCAAAAGTGGCACATCCGGGCAAGCCAGGGGCCTCTGCCCCTTGTGCCTCTTAAAAACATATTCTGGTCTATAGCCCTGGACTAAAAATGGGGTGTTTGACCAGAAACATGGGGGCTAGGTGGGCAGTATTTATTTTTAGCAAAAATATTTCCTTCCCAAAGAAAAATCTGGCTGTTCTTTGGTGGGAGGGGAAAACATTCTCAGAAGCCTGAAACCAGCAATAAGAGGCAGCACAGGAGAATGAGACCAGGAGGGGACCCAGGGGAGGGAAGGCCCCAGGCTGGGCTTCCCACAGGGAACACTGCAGCATCACAGCTTGGGTGGTTTTCCCTTTGTTCAAATCTTGGGATGAGATTTTTAGATTTTGGATTTTGTGGGGGAGAAACTAATTTCGGCTTAGTCTATCCCAACAGTGATTAGTGAAGTCCACCAGCAACACATTCCCCTGCCCTGGCCCAGCTGGCTTTCAAATTCTCTTTTCCTTCCTTCCCTTCCTGAAATTTGCCGTGGCAGAGGGCCCTGAGTGTCAGTGGGCAACACCCCAGTGCAGGAATTCCATTTGTGTCCTCCTGCACTCAGGCTCTGTCCAATACCGCTGGAAGAGGCCTAATACAGTCCTTCATTTGTGAGAACCATTCCCTCCCTGTCTCATGTCAGAATCCCAGTCCAGCTTCCAAAGACAAATTTAGTTTTTCCAGTTGCAATGTATTTTGTACACCTGCATGATCAGACATCAGAGAAAAATCCTGCAGGGGTGAGCAGGGGAGGGAAAGTGCTGTGTCAGGGATTTGCTGCCTGTTCCCACTCTGACAGCAGAGCTGCTGCTCTGAAGCAGAAATTCCAGCAGCAGTGAACAGACAAGAAGTGGCAGGGATTCCAGCAGCAAAGGGGTGAGCGGAGCACGGGCAGGGAAAGGGCATTTCTCCGCATTCAGATCTGGTTTCTCACAAAAACTGCAGACATGCCCAAACCTTTGCAGAGTGCTGCGAGTTGTGCAGCTGTCTCCTTCCTCAGCTCCTTCCAGATTCAAATGCAAATCAAATTTGATGGCCTCAGTCTGTAATTTCGTGCTGTGCTATCCTCTGCTATGCACATTAAGGAAACTAGAAGTGTCTTTGCCATCTATTTTCCTTTTAAATCGGTGGCAAGATTTGCATTAAGACCAGATAAAATCCCTAAATGGGAATCTTCAGGGATTGTGAGATTTTTGCAAATCAACTTTGCAAGAATCAGGATGAAAACTCGGGTTAGCAGAGTTTTTGGTGCTTGTCTGAGAACCTGTCCCTGCCAGGGCCAGCTGGACACGGGCTGCAGGGTTCTGTGCCCAGGGATGTGCTGATCCCTCACCCACAGAGAGAAAGCAGGGGGAGCACGAGTTACTCACAGCTCCCAAACACTTCATGAGGCGCTGCTGCCAAACGGCACAGCTCAAAAATTGGAGATAAAAATAGAGACTTTAAAAACACACGAGAGCTGAAAACCCTGTGATGGAGCAGAGCAAGCAGGGTGGAGGCCCGGGCCGGTGGGTGCTGCAGAGCCCCAGTACTCACTGTTGGGGTCCACGTTCTCGCAGAGCTCGGTCTTGGCCTCGCCGTTGGGGCGGTCGCTGGGCTTGTGGGACAGCCGCGAGGACATCGTGGCCGCCGTCACCACGGCCTTGAAGCTGCGCTTGCGCTTCTGCACGTTGAGCTCGGGGTGGAAGATGATGATGTAAACCTTGGGCATGTAGAGCATCCCCAGCGCCACCGACGCGCTCAGGTTCATGGAGATGGTGAGCGTGGTGGTTTGGATGTAGAGCTACGGGACAACAGAGACAGGTTACACACCAGGGGCCAGGGAGGCTGCAGCGCTTCAAACATAAACACCCACTGTGAAGTGATTTTGAACCACTTTGCATGTGTTGCACACCACAGGCCTGGCTGGGCTGCAGCACTTCACACACAAACACCCATTTTACACTGATTTTTAACCAGTTTGCAGTGAAGATGTGCGAGCTGAGACCTTTGCACTGCAGCCACCGTGATGTTCCACACCAATCCCCTGCCTGATCCACCAACAGCCTCAGTGCTGGAGACTTTCGGTGGCCTTAACACAATTCCCACAGCAAGTTATGGCACAGCTTTTGTTCATTTATTTAAAGAGTGCAGATCAGATCTGGATTGAAATAATTCTGATATAAATTAAGGTTTAGCTGAGCTGTAAGTTATAGAAGAGAAACTATAATAACACAGGTTAGTAGAAATTTCTGACTTAAAAACATTGAGGAAGGTGGGATTTTCTTGTTTTTACTGCACTTTAATTCTCTACAATTCACTGAAATCACTTTGCAGAGGGTACACAATGATTTCTGTGCTCGTGACATTCAGCTGCGCTCAGTATTGCGAAAAAATATTTTCAAGTCAGAGAACAGGTACTGAGATGAGTGTTCAAAGAAACCACAGGGATTAAAAAATGTACTCTGCAAATATACAGGGGTAGAAAAGCCTTTTTTACCCCTTTTTTTTTTAACTGTCTTTTCAGAGGACACATGTAACAGATAAACCAGAACAATTGTCACGACTTAAGAGGATTCAGCACAATTAAAAGGCACAGAGACAGCACAATACATGTGTGAGGGAGCTGAAGAGGCAGCAGCATCTCTGCAGATCCTCTTCAGAAATTAAATATACAGGAAATCCAGAGAGATGGGAAAATCATCACGCACTGAGGCTGGTTGCTTCAGAACACTACTTCCTCTTCTCCTCCCATTCAGCGCTCATCAGTCTGAACTTCTGATGGAAGAACCCTGAGAACAACACAAATGTCTCCAGGCTTGCCCTCATGGCGTCCTAAAGCCACCTCTGGGGGAGCTTTCAGAGCCTCCGCAGCAAACCCCTGCCAACCAAACCCCTGCCATCGTCCCCAGAGCACTCGGAGTGCCCTGCCCCTGTGCTGCTGTCCCTGCAGGTGGCCCAGCGAGGTGGCCCCAGACCTCTGTTACTGCCGCTTATGCATTTAATGAGGGGCGTTCTGCACCAGCGCCAGAGCCTCCCCAGGCACCGCTGCAGCCAGAGGTGCTCCATGGGCTGCCCCAGTGGGAGCTCCTGCCTTGCTGGGAGCTGCCTCACCCTGGGCATCCTTTGATCCAACGCTTTCCCCTTAATCCTGGCCTGCTGCAAAGGCTGCACCCAGCAGCCCAGCGGTGCCTCAGGTATTCATTTTAATTTTTCCTGCTCGGAAGGGGTTGAAGGTGAAATGATTATTTAATCAAAGGGGTCTTTGCAGCACCTCCCCAGCCGAGTTCCCACCTTGCAAACGCTGATGGGAGATAAAAGGCAAGGGAGAAAAGAGCGTTTGTAGAACAAGGAGGGATGAGTGACACACAAAGCTTCTCATGACAAATGGGAGCAGTGTAAAGATAAGGGAAACTAATAGATATGCTTATTATGCAGAGTCTCAGTTTTATGTGTTTTATCTCTGCTTTGTGGTTTTACCAGCCAGACATAAAAATGCAGTTTACGTGAAACTATTTCATTTCTTATTTCACTTCTTCTGATAAATTCTCTGGAAGACTTTAGATGAATGCAAATGGATGACTTAAAGTACAAAGGATCAGATTTAACTGACAATGGGACTCTAATAACTCATGCGTGCCTTTTACAGCTGGCTGCTGAACCTGGCAGCTCCCAAACCTGAGATCAAATTAAGAAATTAAGATGCAGATTTAGTGAGAGATGCTCGAAATTGACATGAATGAGAACTGGGATGGAGCTTGTTCAGCCTGGAGGGGAGAAGGCTCTGGGATGACACAATTGTGGCCTTCCAGTGCCTGAAAGAGCTACAAGAAACACAAAGAGAGAGCGTTTACAAGGGCCTGGAGGGACAGGGGAAGGGGGAATGGCTTCAAACTGCCAGAGGGCAGGGTTAGATGGGATATTGGGAAGGAATTGTTCCCTGGGAGGGTGGGCAGGCCCTGGCACAGGGTGCCCAGAGCAACTGGGGCTGCCCCTGGATCCCTGGCAGTGCCCAAGGCCGGGCTGGACATTGGGGCTTGGAGCAGCCTGGGACAGTGGGAGGTGTCCCTGCCCATGGCAGGGGTGGCACTGGATGGGCTTTGAGGTCCTTCCAACCCAACCCATTCCATGATTGGAACTGTTGCCAGTGGAAATCAAGGCTTTCTAAAACCAAGTGGTGTTGGTCTCCCAGGGCCACTCCCCTGGAGGGCTTGAAGCCACATCTGCTATGACAGAAGGACAAAGTCACTCTGAAGGGTCACCCTCACTCCAATCTCCTTCTCTCTCAAGCAGACTGAATTTTGACAAATTTTAACTTCACACACTGCTTTGCAAATGCACCGACTTTGAAGCAGGCACTGGAGAAAACCCAACCCGGAGGACATCATTCACATGCAAAAGCACCTAGATTTTATCACTTCTTTTACATAAGTGATTTCCATTTGAATTTTAGATTTTAATGTTTTCCAGATTCTTGCTTTATTCATGCAAATTGCAAAAATTACCTTCAAAACCTTGAGAGAAAATTGGACTGGTCTGGAATACACACATCTAATAACTGGCAATTTTTATAGAACAAAATACATCAATGGCTGATTCTGCATGAACAGTGATTTCTCTGGGAAGGAGAGCACTGCAGGATCAGGCCTCTGTCTCTGCCAACCCAGGAGAGATTTCCAGCTGCTGGGCCAGAAGAACTGAACTTACAGTTTATATAACAACTTCACTCAGAGCTGCAGGGCTTTGAAAAGTCCCTTTAGGAGTCAGAAATCCTTTTTGTAGGCTAAAGCTTTGTCTTCAGTTTAATCAGGAGCAACTGCTCCTCTTTTCTAATTCAGCTTTCTAATTGTGCACTGAATTGTGTTACGTTGCAATATGGAAATAAAGTGGTAACTTGAGATATTTTTGGACTTGTGCTATTACAAGCCAATTTATCTCAATTTTATATGGGAATTAAAACAAATGTCCTTACAGATGAAGCAGACAGTTTATAAATCTCCCAGAAGGCTTTTCCAGGTCATCTGAAGATTCTATCTCATTCTCTACATTATGTTGTGCAAATACAAGAATGAAAAACACTTTTAAATAAAAATTAAAATTAGCTTCCCCTGCGTTATGTGTTTGTAACAACATGGGAAGTGAAAGGACCTGAATGCAAACATGTCCTCAGACATTTTGGTGTCCAGTGGGTGGGGGAGGGCACTCCACCCTTCCTTCAGGAGCACTGTACCCTCACTGAAAACCCCAAACCCATCTGTACGTGCAAACACTGGTCCCGTTCCCTCAGCCAAGGTGATTTATGGAGGCTCAGGCAGGGCAGCTTTGCCCAGACAGCCGTGTCCTTCCAGAGGACTGCACAGGGAAATAGGAACAGCAGTGGGGAGGAGCCCTGCCAGCTCCCGGCCCAGCCCGGCTCGGCAGCCAGGGCTCGGAACAAGGGGATCCTTGAGGCCCTTCCCAAGCCAACCTGTTCCCTGATGTGGATGCCTTTTCCTGGTCTTAAAATCAAGAGTCAAACACGGTTAGAAGGGGAAAAGGGATTTTACCTTGGTATTTATTGTAAGGATCCCTAGGTGCACACGTCCAGGTCAAATGCACCGAAATGCAGCCCGCCAAAAGCCCACCCCAAAAGATCGGGTATGTCATTATAGGTGTTACTAATTAGCAGATCTATCAAAGATTCCCCAATGAGAGGCTCAAGTGAGCCCCCCTCCCCAAGGAGCCTTCTCCTGGATGGTTCTATCTTAGTTTCCAGGATGTGTTCTGGAGAGGACCTTGGGGTCTGGGGCACACTGATCCCTAACTACAAAGCTTCTAAAATGTTTAATCTCTTAGCTTGACAGACAAGTGCAAGAATGCAGGCAAAAAGCACTGAGAATACAGAAGTTGCAAAAAAGGTATAACAGGGGTATGAAAGAAAAGGCAAAAAATTGTCATGGCATCAGTGATGATGACGATGATGATGATTTTAACATCAAGATATTCACGATCTTTGCCCTCCTGTGCCCCTCAGTGTGGACTTTTCCCATGGAACACAACCACATCCCTGTGCTGAGGTGCTGGCAATCCCTCAGAAACCAACCCAGAGCCAGCTGGGAGAGCAGCCCTGAGGAAGGGGGATGCTCAGGACGTTTGATAAGTGACAAGGGAAGCTGCCCAAGGGACGCTGGATAAACAAATCACAGCAGTTGTGCTGGTCACAGTTATTACAGCAGGAATAGCAGGGCAGGCAAAGAGCCCTTGTGGGATGGCTGTGGGATGCCAGGAAATCAGTCACACCATTTAATTACAAATCCTGTGCTTGGCAATCATATGAAAGGTGACACTGAAGGAAAGGATGGGATTTTAGCATCAGAAGATGTCCCTTCAGTGTCTGGTTGTTGGGCAGCCTGGCAGTGCTTGGGTGCCCAAAGAACCCCACTGCTCCTGGCCAGGCTCAGGGAATGGGCTGCACATCACAGAATCCCAGCCTGGTTTGGGATGGGAGGGACCTTAAAGCCCATCCAGTGCCACCCCTGCCATGGACAGGGACACCTTCCACTGTCCCAGGCTGCTCCAAGCCCCAATGTCCAGCCTGGCCTTGGGCACTGCCAGGGATCCAGGGGCAGCCCCAGCTGCTCTGGGCACCCTGTGCCAGGGCCTGCCCACCCTCCCAGGGAACAATTCCTTCCCAATATCCAGTTTATACCAACAAAATGAGAATTCCTCAAATAGAAGCATCTAAAAGACCGACTTGCTGAGGGCAAGATCATGTCCCAGCCCCGTGGCAGCATTGCACATCCCGGGATGCAGGAGTGCTGTCATGGATCCTGTCCCAGCATGTTCCTTGGAGCAGAAGGCTCAGCCATCAAAAGGAAAATTCAGACATATTCCCAGAGATTCCCACCTGCAGAGGCCACGTGCAAGGCAGCCAGCATGGAGTAAACAGGACTAAAAGGACAAACTCCCAATTCCCTGTGCCTGCACGGTGGAACTGTTCCTCCTGATGTCACCTTGTCAGAGCCACTGTTCATTTTCACGTCCCAAGAGCACCCAGCACATCGAGTTTTTCAGCCTGTGGTTCAGGCAAACGTGTGGAGGAGAGTTGAAGTGAATGTCTGTATTTTAAATATCTTGGTTATTCCAGCTAAATATCTTACACAGCTTGTTCTCTTATATTAGGAACTTCCTTATGCAAGAAATTTGCATGCACCAAAAATAAACGTTTATGGGTTATATCTATAACTTGTGTGATAATTCAAAATAGCAAACGCTGAAGCACTTGCTCTGAGAGTTCTGATGCAGATGCAGAAGAGAAGGAATTTTGTCCCTCCAGCCTGTGAGAGAAACTCTAACAGCTTATCTGGAAGGAAATTAAATTAGGCAGATAATTGGACAAAGCAGTGATGGAATAGCAAGTGCTGCTTTCAAACAGCGTCTGATGGCTGACAGAGAAACTGAAGCAGCATCAGAGGCAATCCCACCAGTCAGACAGTTTGTACAGACAATATTCAGCTGATTCCTCACCTGCTGCAAGAAGAGCTGCCTTGGCTTTCTGGAGCAGGTACAGAGACAGCAAAGGTGCCCAAAAACTGCTTGGAATCGCTCGGGAGTTGCTCAGCCAAGAAAAGGACAGCACTGGCCCTGGCTCAAGCCAACAAAGGATTAAAGATGTTTGGAGTTGGTGCCTCCCTGGAACTGGCTGCTGGATTTCCCTGTCCTTGAATGGAAACTGGACACAGTTAAGGGTGTGCCAGGAAGAAGCCATCCTGCAAGGACAGGAGGCTTTGGAGTGAGGTGTGTGCATCCCCACCATGAACAGGATAAGTTCTCTCTCCCTTTGGGTTCATCTGCTCTTTTCTGTGCCCCTGCACACTGAGCACAGCTCGGCACTCTGCTGCCCCTGGATGGGGATCCTGCGTCCCACTGCGGATCCAGGGGTGGGCAGCCAGAGGCAGGGGCTGGGCTGTGATCCCTGTCTGCTCAGGGAGAGAATGAGCCCTCCCTGCCCTGTGCCTGCTAACACAGGTGGTGACAACAGAGGGACACAAAACAGCTGCACATCCCTCTCCTGATTTTTCTTCCCTGCTAATTCCATGTCCACAGGTGATGGACAGAATGTGAAATGGATGAAGTTTCCTCACAGGATCCCAGCCATGGGCTGGTACCCAGAGCAGGTCTGCCCACACCAGGAGCGTCCTGAGACCTCCACCTCCCTGCTGCCGGCTCACCAAAGGTGATCAGAAATTTCAGCCACAGCAGGGCTTGGTGGTATTTCAGGCACAGCCAGAGGGAAGAGCTCCAGAAATCCCATTATCAATCCTCAGAACCATCTAACATCTCTTGCTTGGCATTGCTGTTTGTGATCATAGCTCTAAAATAAGTTACACATCACTAAAAGAGACAAACACAAAGTGCAGCAGAAGTGATGTACATCCTCAACTTCTACTATTAAAATAATGGCTTTTCCCTCTCTCACAGGCTGAGCACTTGGCTTTTTTGAGCTAGAAATAATTCTTCATCTGTCACTTCTTCCAAAAAACAAAAAAAAAAAAAAAAAGGAAAGGAAAAAAGAGAAAGCCTTCATTTCATCGCTCCCCCTTGCCACTGCACTGCTAAATTGACTGACACACAATCTTGGCATTTTCAGGTATTCAGAGCCAGACTCTGGCTGCTGTTGTAAATCATATTTCTCCACACTTATTGCATTTTATTCATTTTATACATGACCAGAGATTAGAGTTCAAATGAAACAGATTTTGCTATCCTTCTTATATTCGAAACGTCACCAGTCTAGAAATCTTTAATTTTACTCACTTCAACTATTGAATAATTCAATGTAAAAGGAGAAAAAACCCAACCTTGCAACCCTCAGTTTGAGATTTTGAGGAAAATAAAGTGAGAGTCCAGGGCTGTGTCTCTGCAGGATGGGGGGCACTACACAATGCTGGGACTGTGGCACTGGGACAGCTCCTGGGGCACCAGAGCAGGGTCCTCCAAGCCCTGCAATCACCAACATCTGCAAATACCAAAATCCCCATCCTCAGTTTTAAGAGAGAAGCTGTGGAAGCTTCTAGAGCATTCCATCAGACCAACCATGGCCATCCAGCACAGCAGAAACTCCTGACTGGGCCCTGAACTTCCCAGAAACACTCCCAGGATCAAATATTGCTCGTAAGGACGGAGCCCAGGCAGCCTCCCCACACACATCCCCCTTCCTGACCCAAGCAGCTGCTCACTGAACACCAGGCAAAGCTCTCCTGCCATTTTTCTTAAATTATTAAAGCATCCCAGGACAGAAAATAAACTCAGGTCAAATGGTTTTAAGACAATTCCATTTACCTGAGATGGAGGAATGAGCACGAGGAATATCAGTGGAAGGTATTGATTATAAAGAGACAAAGTGCAAGTGGATGTGTAAGTAAACACACAGATGGGCAAGGAAATGGGCAAATAAAGATGTGATGGCCTTCAGAAATGGTTGTGCATAATGAATCAGTTCTGAAGAATCTGGCACGCTAAGGAACACCCGGTGTTCTAGAATTCCACTTTGCAGCCATCCAGGACACATGGAGCTAAGAAATAGTCAGAAAATCCCAAAGAATAGAAAGGTATTGTTTAAAAAGTAACTTTAGATGCTTAACCTCATGCTGATCATGTGTTCAGGTAAATCTCTCTGGTCACCAGGTTAAGGAATTAAATGTTCTTCCCAGAAGTCTCCATCAGAACAAAAGAGGTGCTGGCATTTAGTACTCAAGACAGGAGAACCTGGAGTGATGTTTAGGTTTCCTTGGAGAACCTGGAGTGGTGTTTAGGTTTCCTCAGAAAACCTGCAGTAACACTTCGGCTTCTCTGTCTTCCCACACTGGAGGTGCCTTTCCCTGGAGTGAAAACCCCCAAAGTTTGGGGAAGAACTTGTAGTGCCAGGACAAGGGGGAATGGCTTCCCACTGCAGAGGGCAGGGTTAGGGGGCACATGGGAAGGAATTGACTCTGATATTCCAAACTCATCACCATAACTTACAGGGACACACGTCAGGAGGATCAAACATTCCTCTGCCATCCTCTGCATGGAGCCTTTTGGAAGCTGCACAAGAAAGGCAAGGCAGGAAGCATCTCAAAACTAAGGAACCATCCTCTAAGGAACAGCAAGATGGAAACCCAGCAGCAGCAGCTCTGAAAGCCCCTTTGGCTCTCAGGTTGGCTCTGCACCCCCAGGACACTCCATCAGTGGGGGCAGGTGAGGTGACAGGGTGGGTGTGGCACAAGGGGCTCCTGGGCCACGGTCCAGGTCACATCCAGGCCGGGCTCAGAGCCAGAGCAGCTCCTGGAGCAGCTCCTGGATGTGCCCGAGGTTGTCATGGCAATGGGAACTCTGCGAGTGCAGCCCCTGGGAGCTGCAGCTTTGCCTTGACAGCGCTGAAAAATGCTGCCAAAATTATTCATAGCCTGGAAAGGAGAGGCACAAATGCCCTGATGGTTCTCTCTCCTCTCGGGCTCTTTAACCAGTCTGGGGGTTGCAGTTTTGTTTTACTGCCCAGTAAATCACTCAGCCACACGTTATGACGGCAAGCAGCCCTCTCACTTAGGATATTCAGGTCCTGCAAAATTAAATCCACAATGCAGAATAAATACAAGCATTGTTAGAGTTCCCCAATCACACACAGTACGCTAGCACTGAGAAAACACAGCAAAAGGAACAAGTCAAGCCTTAAGCCAGCCTTACAAGAGGGGTTGATCCAGGCCAGCAGTGCAGGACAGCCCCAGGCCAGGGTTTCTCCTGCTCGACTGGGGTTCAAATCGAGCTGTAATCGAGTGCCCATCACACTCAGGCTCTCCTGAGCTGTCCATTTGCAGTCCTGCCAGGATGAAACCCCAGGCCATGCCCCCAACAAAGAGCAGAGATCCCCACAGAAGGCTGATCTTACAGAGCAAGCTTCAACACCTTTTTTCCATCCTTTCACTCCAATTCTGCTTCCCCTGAGCCAGCCACATGAATGTTTGATTTATACCCAGCCAGCCTGGCCCACTCAGAAGGCTTTGCCTGAGATCAAACTGCTCTTTTTCTGAGACACTCCAGTTAATAAATTGCCTCCATGTGCTTCAGCAACTGAACATCCTCCATATCCCAACACGCTGGGCTTACAAAAACTCACCCCAAACCTTCCCCCATCCAAAATGAAATCCTCTGGCCTTCCCAGAAGAACAGAACTTATTCCCCTGCACAGCTGGATGCAGTATCTTCAATGACCACACCATTCTGACCACGCACCTTGGCTGCACTCTGGGTTTGTGCAGCTGATCCCTATGGGGCTGCACCCTGACACTGCAGTGAGGAGCTGCCCAGCCACAGAGCTCGGCAGTCACCAGCTGGGGACGTTGTCTGGAGGATCCATGCAATTTCCTCCTGGTTTGGCCACTCCAGGGTGTTAATTTCTGGGAGCATGTACTTCATTGACACACTCCTGCCCCTCCTTTAGGGTTCCCTCTGAGCAGACTCCACCAGGCTGACGGGGAAGGAGTCTCCACCCAGCCCTTCCCTGGGGGCCCTTCAGTCACAGAATCACTGAGGTTGGAAAAGACCTCCAAGAGCATCGAGTCTGGCCTTTGGCTGTTCCCCACCTTGTCAGCCAGACCAGAGCCCTGAGTGCCACGGCCAGGAAGGGTGACTCCACCACTGCCCTTTATACTGAGGCAACCCAGTACTCCCAGTATTTCTTCCCAGTATATTCCCAGCTCAACCAGTGTGCAGAACCTCAAACCAATCCCACAAAAAATTCCTTGCCCATCGAATGCCCAAGAAGTGACTGATGGCCCCAGCCCTGCCCGTGCCCAGCACTGACTGTGGTCACCTCACTTCCCCCATCACTACAAATTGCAAAAAGTCATCTGGAATCTTTCAATGTCAGTGAAGTTTGACCCAGGCCCATATTGAGAATATATTCCATATATTTGCATACAAAGTAAAATCTAATTTTGCTTGGAGACCTGCAGGGGAATTTGAAGTGCAAGCCAGTGTCAGTGCAGGAGGGGGAGAAGGAAAGGATAATCCTACACTTATAATTTCTCTTTAAAGACCTTTGGAGTAGAACACTGACAATAAAAAGCACTGACAAATATACATACATGAAGCAAGCCAGTTTTTCACTGACTTTTGAAATGATAATGGAATTATTACTTAAACCAGAGCATTTACATATTGCTTTGGCTACTTAGAAACAAACTTGTTCTGGCTGGACATGTTCTTTGCCACCACAGTGCTGGGTACAGAGTGTGGAGTGTGCCTGGGGAACTAAAGGCTGCAGTCAAGTACCCAGAGCAGTTGGCAATTCATTTACTCTTATAACTGGGTTATTTATTCATTTATTTATTTTTTAGCATGCCCAGAGCAGCTGTGGCTGCCCCTGGACCCCTGGAAGTGTCCAAGGTCAGGTTGGATGGGGCTTGGAGCAGCCTTGGACAGTGGGAGGTGTTCCTGCCCATGGCAGGGGGTGGCACTGGATGGGCTTTAAGGTCCTTCCAACCAAAACCATTCTGTGAAAATGATTTAATTTTCCGAAGGATGAAGGTGAACAGGGAGCATGGCAGAGCTGCCTGAAAGAATGGGAGATTCCTGGACAGGGCAGCAAAGCCTTTGTTTCTGACCAGCCACCATGAGGAGTTTAAACCCTGGCACGAGGAAAATAACTCCTTGTATTAAAGAAAAGCAATTTAAACCTCAAAGCAATCAATAAAAAGGGTCAGACATGGGGTGTGGGCAGCAGCCCCAGCCCCACACAGGCTGGACCCACACACGGCTGCTGACAACAGCTCAGGTGTCCCTGCAAGAACGATGAACGCCAGCAGTTCACCTCTGCCGGCAAACAGCAGCATCTCCTCGGTGCAGGCGCCCTTTCCGAGGCTCGTGTGAGCACAGCCGGGTTTGTGCCAGCCCCTCTCCCTGCCCATCGCGGGGGTTCCTGTCACCAACATCCAGCACCGCCCGGCTCCAAAGGGGCTCCCCTGACCCCTCCACACCTCGGCCAGCGCCTCCTCATCCCTCACCCCACGGGAGAACGCAGCAGGCGGGCGGCACAGCAGGAGCGCGGAAAGGGCTGGGATTATCCCGTGCCGCACACGGGGGCACTGGGAGGTGTTAATCTTCTCTATTATTCCTTCAGAGCGGTGCGAGTTTGCATTTAATTAACTCGGTGACTTGAGCCAGCCAATTCTTGTTGCTGCTAATGTATCACAATTAGAACACACCGTTGCCATGGCAACTGCCCAGTGCATCATAATCCCAACCCCGGCGCTGCTTTGCGCAATCCTTGGGCTCTGTGACACGCAGACGAGCGGTTATTGTTATGCTAAACTGGGAATGGGTAATCCCACAATACAAGATCATTTAGGTGCTCATTTAAACGAGATTTAATTACAAAAAGTCTGTCATTTTAGGACCTGCCAAATTCCAGTCGTTCCACGATCCCCCGTATCTTTGGGAGGTAGCCGTGTGCATCAACGATAATCCAGAGCATCAGGGAAGAGCTTCTCTCTTAATTATCTAACACTGCCTTTTTATTGTAGGAATAAACCAAATTTCCATCTCAAATTAGACGCCGCGGTGACAAATTACAGCAATATCCGGACCATTCTCCAGCGCGGTCTGACGGAGCGATGCCCTGTCCTGCACCATCCCACCGCAGCTCCCATTCCTCATTGCCAGCTCCAAGTTAACTCCGAAATTGCCTCCCACACGTCAGTCATACCTCAGAGATAACACCGCAATTCACTCTGAATTATTCACAGCTCCCTATCAGCACCTTCATTTGGGGTACTCAAACTGAAAGCAATCTGGAATACTACAGGGGGAGAAAACCCCGGGTTTTAAGCCCAAATCAGCTCACATGTGTAACTCATCCACGGCCTGACAGAAGTTAGCGACCCGCAGACACTGATGTGACTCTGTAACTTATTAAACACCTTTAAACAGGATAAACCCCCGAGCCTGGTTATTGCTGCCTTCAGAGCCGCGCCGTGGAGCTTCACCGAGAGCGATCCGCTGCCGCTACTGCACGGCAAGGGAGAGACGTGCAGCAGCTCGCAGCTGCCTTATCTCTGCGTGAGGGAGCCGCGAGGAAGCCCATGAACACAAACTGAATTTGTGACAAACTCTGTCTCCCGTCAGCGCCGGGACAGCGAGCATCCGAGCAGGGATTCATTCTGCTGGCATCGCGGTCCGCCCGCGCCGCGCCGCTCCCGCAGGGCGCTGACTCCGGTGGGTGCTGCTCTGGGCATCGCTCCCCGAGCCCGGGGCCACGGGCTGGGCTCCGAGCAGCCCCCGAGCCCCGCACACGCGGCCGGAGCAGGCGCTGGGCTGCGCCCAAGGCACGCCTCGCTCGGGGCCAAAGCGGAGCCAGGGCCCGGCGCCGCTCCGCGCACGCTGCCAGCACCAACGGGGACATCACAGGCCCTGACCTCCCCTTCTTATCTTCAGTCATTATCAGATTTCATCTTCCAGTCAATAAAAGCTGCTAAAACAACATTGATTTTGAAGTTCTGGAGAATCAAATCACTTGACTCTCTTGGTCCTCCAATTAAGGCACCAGAATAAATCTTAACTACTCCCTAATACCAATTTTCACAAGACTTTCTTCAGCTGTAATCACGTTTAAGCACCTTGGCTAAACTAATTGATTTCCACTGCTTTTCCTTCCCACCACCTAAGAGAGTCTGTGCTGAGCTTTCCAGTGCATCTCCTCTCCAGCTTACTGGTGAATTACTGCTGCGAGCTCTGTTGTTAAGCAGGATCTGTTCCACTACTAAAAAGAGCTATCTTGTCTCCAAATGATATTTAATTATCTCCATTAAACATTACAGGCTGCTCTGATGCTCGAGATGTAAATCAGAGGGAACAAGAGGAAGATGAGACTATATTGTTCATCACATGTTTTGTCCTCCTACTCCCTCTGCACTCTCTTAAATAAGTGTCTCTAGAGGTAAGGCCAAGGCAGATCTTGTGAACGCTCGAGTTAATCAATTTACAATACACACATTATTTTCCACCAGTGAAACCATGAGGCTTGGGCAGGGTTAAACCTCAGCTTTCCGTGCTGTGGCACAGGCAGTTAAGGGCTGAATGGATGGTGTTTAATGAGCAATTAACAGTGCAAGAATAGCTGTTATTGCTGAGTGAGCAACCCCTCGTTTCACCTCGTTCCCCCACTTGCGTTTTGTCACCACAGACACTCCAGCCGTTCAAAGCCAAGTGCCACCGCAGACGGAATAACCCTTGGTGAAACTCTGACTACTGGCCCTGCTAAACCTGAAAAGCCCTTCAGGAGGGCCTGACAATTACCAGGTCACGGGCTGCCCCATCACCAGGGCCATGGCTGGGAAACGTCCAGGTGAGGAGCCTGTGCTGTAAAACACCCTGTGGGTTCATGTCCAGGTGCTGCCCACCCCCTCCCAGCCCCACTGCCCACTCTGGGAAAGAAAATGTCCAGATCTTTGGTTTCTGCTGCTGAGACAGCACAGAGCGGGCACGTCACCAACAGCAACGCTGGAAATGCTGTCAAACCACCAAAGTGCTGAAGGAAAAAGTCTGCCTTGGTTTTTTTCACACCACCCACGGCAAGGGCAGCACTGCCCCACTGAGACCCTTCTTTAACAGGGAAAACCAGGACAAACACAATCTCTGGCCTCTTCCCCAGCTTCCCTGTTCTCTTCCACTCTGTCTCCTCACCCCTTTATCCTCTCATGGGCTAAACTCCTACCTTTTGAGAACCTTTCCATTTGTCATTGGCATCAATCCCCTGACAGCAGTTGCCAGCTTCTTTCTGCTCTATAAACACCACTCTGGGTCTCTGAAGCTGCCGGGGACACAGGGACCTGCTGCCACCCCGGGACCGGCACCTGGGGACAGGGACCCGCCTCCCAACACAGCCAGGCCAAACAGCATCGGGGTGACCTGGTCAGGGCCCCCGGCCGTGTCTCTGGTGGCTGTGGCCCCTCCCCAGCACTGACCCCCGCCAGACCTTACACCCCCAGCTCTGCTGCGGGAGGGAAGGATCCCCACTGGCTGCTTCTGCCCCATTCTCCTGGATGAAACAAGCAGAGAGTTTAAAAAGCTGTTATTTCAAAATGCAGAAATATGAACATGCCCCAAATCACTTTTGACATGGTACAGTTGGGACACAAATTTTTTGCTTCAGTCTACAAGAATTCATTGTTGTTTCTCTTTAACCTTCTGCTAAGCTTATGCCTCAAAGACAAAACACGAGGCAATTTCTATGACTGAGTATGATGGTTTCTACTTTTATTATTATTACATGCCTGCTTAAACCGTTTAAAACAACAAATAAATCCTTCAAGTCAATATTTTTGGGTCCATCTTTTATGTACAGAGAATCCTACTTTTGCTCTGCATTACACTGCCCTTGCTAGACTGAAAATGCTCTTGGCAGAGCAGCTCTTCTCTGCCCCTGCAAACTCAGCTGTGCTTAGCTCTGGTGGGCACAGACGAGCTGATGTTTGGTGTCAGAGGATCTCTCCCAAACAAACTGCAGCCATCTCCATGATCCACACAGGCCTGGCTTTGTGGAGGGGAGATTCCCTTATCACTGCCTGCAACTTGGGATCTTTCACTGATTTTGGAGGAAAATTTTGGTTTAAGGAGGGTAATTTAGATTAGATATCAGGAAGAAATTGTTCTTCCTGGGTGGGGAGGCCCTGGCACAGGGTGCCCAGAGCAGCTGGGGCTGCCCCTGGATCCCTGGCAGTGTCCAAGGCCAGGTTGGGCATTGGGGCTTGGAGCAGCCTGGGACGGTGGGAGGTGTCCCTGCCCGTGGCAGGGGTGGCACTGGATGGGCTTTAAGGTCCTTTCCAACCCAACCCATTCCATGATTCCATGAACAGCTGACTCCAAAGCTGAATGTTCTCTTCATTCCACGCTGGTTTGGAGCAGCATGATGCCCTGGCCCTGCCCGTGGGAAGTCACTCTCTGTGACACCCATCCCATGACAGGGCTTTGCAAGGCTGAGATTTTCCCAGTGCTGCCTCAGGAACACAGCAAAGTGGAAACGCCCCCCAGCCCCGCCCAGCAGCGGCGTGGTCGATGCAAGAGCTCTGCTGGGGAAATTATGTTGTCAGCCCAAGCGAGTTTGACATTCAGAGATACCACAATGCAAGCAAAGAGAAAAGTTTCATCAACACAGTAATTACTGCTCTGGACTCAACGGAGCCGCAATTATTTCCCGGTGAGGGGCTGTCAGTTTGTGCTGCAGATAAAAACTGTTGATAGGGCTGCCAGGGGCCGTGCAGAGATGGCTTTTCAGATGTAAAACCCTCCTGGCAATTCTACCTTTTCTAAAAAAAAAAAGAGGAACAAAAAAAGTACATGTCAACACTATGCATTAAACACCTACATGTTTTTTCCTTTAAAAATTGTGTTGCTTTTTAGCCAGAGGCAGTTAAGTATGCACCAGAAATTCCAGGGGAAAAAGAGACTTTCGTTGCCCACTTGTCCTTTTTTTGACATCAAGTGTGTGCACAGGACAGGGGCAGCTGTGGCCTGCCCAGAGGTGGTGATGCTGAGAGCCATGGGCAAGTGCCTCTGCCACAGCTGGGCTCACAGGTGGAAAAGCACCACAAATACTCCCAAATCTGCTGCTCCAGTCAAACAGAGATTGTCCAGACTTGGGGCTTTTGGTGAATTGGTCAAAATAGAGATACAGAAGGCTGAGGAGGAGCTGGGTCCAGCTCCCAGTGCTGCACCAGTGCCATGGAGGGAGGCTCAGGCTGAGAGCAGGGAAAGGTTCTTCCCCCAGAGGGTGCTGGGCACTGCCCAGGCTCCCCAGGGAATGGGCACGGCCCCGAGGCTGCCAGAGCTCCAGGAGCATTGGGACAGCGCTGCCAGGGATGCCCAGGGTGGGGTTGTTGGGGGGTCTGTGCAGGGCCAGGGGCTGCACTGGGTGATCCTGTGGGTCCCTTCCAGCCCAGGATAGTCTGTAATGCTGTGATTTTCACTGCTGTAGTGCCCTCTCCTTTCTGGGTTCCATTTATTTTCCCATCTTCCAAACAATTTTTTTTCTGTCTCCTCAGCACAGCTGGGAATGAAAAAGGCTGGAATTATCACAGCAAAGAGATCCCTCACTGCCAACATCAGACATCAAAGCAGCCACTCAGAGGCTTCAAAGGGTCCCTGGGTGACGCAGCACCACCGTGGGGACAGGAACCAAGTCACTTCTGCTTACATGAACCCATCTCCCCTGTGAGACAGCACACAAACCCAAACGTGGTATAACTGCTCCGTGACAGAGATACCTGCCCCAATAATTGCAAATTTCACTGAATGAACTGATTGTTAATTATCCTCCCGCTCTGCCCTCTCCCTGGCTGTCAGGGATGCTGCCTGAGCGGAGCACAGTGCCTGCTCTACCTGGCTCTGCTGGTGGCACCGCTCGCTGGGGGAGCCCCCCTCCCCAGGTAATTATGTGGAACACGATTGTGGCCTTGGGCTCTGCCTGCTCAGTGTTTGCAATTAGATTTTACTACAAACGTACATATTAACATTAAAGGAGCATTACAATGCAGCAAATGTGATAAACCAGAGCGACGTTACGTGTACCTTCTGCTTCTGTTCTTTCAAGAATCATAATCACCATTAATTTATGGTCTTCTGAGGAGGATCTAATTACTCCAATCAGCCCTTATTTCACTGAGAGTGTGTACGTGTGCTGTCCCCTGCCTTTAAATACCTGCACTGACAATAGAGACAGCATAGACCTGCATTTTCAGGGGTCCTGCAGCCTCCCACTGCCTGGCTGAGCATGGGTCTGAACACAGGCAGCTGCTTGGGTGGGAGATCCCCCAGACAGGACCAAGCAAAGGTAGGAATCCCTTTCCCAGGAGAGCCCTGACTTGGGAGTACAATGCAGTGCTGTGGGTAATTATTTATTACCAAAATGTGTTTGCTTCTTTCAAGACACCACCTTGAAGAGCAGCAGTGTCACCTCCCCCAGCCTGGCCAGATCCTGGGTGAATAATTCTGCCCACTTTGGTTTGCCAAATCTTCCCCTCAGGCAGGTCCTGCACAGCCACAAGCTAAACCAGCTCCAAGGGTTCTTCAAAGCCACAACCCTGAAGTACACCTGTGTTCCCTCTCGCCTCTCCTGATCCCAGTGACAGCCCCACTGGTGCTCCATGGGAGCAGGGACAGCCCATGTCACAGCCACCTCTGTGTCCCCAGGGCCAGCAGCCAACCCTCAGCCAGCCCCCGGCAGGAGCCAGGGCAGAGCAGGGCCCTGCAGCATCAATCTCAGCCCTTTTTCCACACTCACCCATCCCACGAGTTCTCTACCCAAGCTCTGGTTTGCCTTTCCCCCACCACGAGTCCCAACCATCCCTGTCCTGTCACAGGAGGCCATTCCCTCCTTCCCAGCCATCCCTGTCCTGTCACTGAGGCCATTCCCTCCTTCCCAGCCATCCCTGTCACATCAAACACAAGTGACAAATCCCCCCCTTCTCTCTGCTGCACCCGAGTGTGAGGCTGTGGACACCCACAAATCCCAGGTGCCCAAGTTTAGGCACCAAGTTTTCCTTGCTATTTTTCTTTCTCTTTTCCAGCCTCCATGGCAGAGGGAGCTGTGGCAGAGCTCCTGCTGAGCCCTGACTCCCTGAGGCGCTCAGCAAACACCAGGAACCAACCCAGTCAGTAATTTCCCCTATTTCCTGGGGTGTTCTCTCCTCCAGGAGCCTCAGAGGCCATAACCCAACTCTAGCCAGGGGGTGGTGGGTCTGTGAGTGTCTCTTCAGGAACAAACCTCCCCCCAGAGCAGCAGGGAGAGGAAAACAGGCATGTGGCCAAAGATCAACAACTCCAGAACCCGGGACTCCTGCAGCACTCACCAGTTCAACGACACAGATGGAAATGCTGAGCTCCTGTTTAGGGTTACACCTTTAGCAGCAGTGACACCTTAAAAGCCTTCTAATTTGGCTGTGGTTTGACTGGTCACAGCCTCCCTTCCCACTGGGAAGGCCAAATGAATGCAGAGGGTAATAAAGTAAATCTTACTGAGAACTTGACCCAGAAGCTGTGCTTAAAATTTTTGATTAGTTCTACAGAAACTAGAATTGAAGCTCTATAGGCACTCAAAGGTTTTCACAAGGGTTTTTATGCACTTTTCAGCAGTGTTGTTATATAACCTGATAAAAACCTAGGCCAGGATCACTTTTGTAGTGAAGGTTATCAGCCTTCCAAAAATTCCACTGATTATTTCACTTCTAGATTTCAAAGAACACCTAATTTCTCCTCAATTAAAATGCAGAACTCCAGTACTCCACAAAAGTGGATTTTATTGAATACCCCGTGCTTGGAGGATCTCCAGACCTCGTGGCTCCAGCCTGGAGGGTCTGAACTGCAATGAGGTGAAGCTGCTCTTCAATTCAGGCTTGACTCATGACAACTCTAATGTCAGATCCTTAAATTCCGGGGTGTTCTCAGGAATACAGTCGAGGCTGGATAAAATTAGCAACTTCAGCACCTGAACATGCAGATAATGCAGTGATGGGTGAAGTGAAAGTGCATCAATGAGAGGAATTCCTGTTATCAGAATCCTCCTTTAAATGAAAGCTGCAATCCACCCCTGTCCCTGTGTGAGCCCCAAATCTGGGCAGATTCAGTCACATTCCCTGGAGCCTTGAAGCCTGATTTTCTCCACGATACAACAGTGTAAAATTCCAACAAATGTTGCATTAAATTCCTCATAACTCCCAAATCCATATATGTAGAGTTGCTATAGCAACTGTCAGCTCAAGCCTTCCCAAGGGAGAAAATAAAAGTGTGTCCTACCTGGCTAATTGGTATTTGTGTTACAGAGAATTGAAGGGTAACTTAGTTTCACCAAAAAATAGAACATAGACTGAAGTGCTCCTGTGCTAATGTGACATTATTTAATCTGAACAAGGACCCATTTTGCATGTGCCTTCAAATTACAGTATTTATGGAACACTTAACACGATAAGTAAAAGCGTTGCTGCCAAATATGCCTGACTTGTTCTGCTTATTGACTTCAATAAAAGGGACATTGAAAAACAAAATAGAGAAAGAAGGAAGAAGGTGGAAGAGCTGATGGAATTAGGGACTTCAAATTGCATAGTAGTTGTATTACAAAAACCTACAAAACGCCCCAAAACCCCCAACAATTTACAACCAAAAATTCATGCAGAAATAAGCTGATGGAAGGTCACAACTCTTTTCCCTATTTCAACTTTTCCCTACTTCTCATCATTGCAGGAAGAACAAAGCATCCCAGGCAGGATGGCCACACTGGCTGAACAGCAGTCACCCCTCACTCAGAGGCATGATTAGAACTTTTTTAACTTGCAAAAAGCCCTGAAAATCATTCAAGAAAAAATCCCACTGGCAGGATATATTGAGGAGCACGCTGACAGTTCTCACTGGCTTGTAAAGACATCCAGAAATGTATTATTTTAATCTTGGCACAATTACTGAATAAAAGCAATCACAGCTCTGAGGCAGCAGAACCTGTATGAAACATGAAAATATAATGATGACATCTCTCTCTCTATCAGCCCAGTGACATAACCTGAGAAAATGAGATTTTAGGGGAATATTCAGTTTCTCTGGGCACCCTGTGCCAGGGCCTCCTCACCCTCAGAGGGTGGAATTCCTTCCATATATCCAGCCTAAATCTCCCCTCCTTTGGCTAAAAGCCATTAAGTGGCTTTCTATCAAATACACGCTGAAGGAAGGATCTTCACGAGCAGAGCCAGCACAATTCCTGCCCCCAGAACTGTCCTGCTCCCCCAAAGGTTACACAGCATTTTTAGGAGATCCACCAGATACAGGAGAACACAATCCCCAAAGCTGCACAGTGCCCAGGCATGGAGCTCTGAGAGCTCTGTGTCCCAGCCAAGGGAACTCCGGGAGTGCTGGAACGTGGGAAGGACGAGCACATTCCACATCCACGGGATCCATGTGCTGCATTACCAAACCAAGCCCATGGACCACAGCTGACCCATAAAGCACAACCAACCACGTGTTCTCTCCACTTTTGATGGTGGACAAAGACCAGGTTGAGTAAACTCAAGCTGTAAAAAGATCTGAAATCTGCTTTTACCACCTCCCATACACCCCATGGTTCATCTGCATCCTGGAGAAACTCTGGGTTCTGGCCTTCCTCACACTGCCCTGCCTCCCTCCACTTGCTGCAACAGCTCCTGCTTGAATTATTCACCTTTTATGAATTACCTGCAGCACATTGCCAGGGTTTTTTTGTTGTTATTGGAGGTGTTATTCTCTACCCTGAACAAGGCAGGTGTTTTCAATATGCCTTCTACCAAACAACATTATACTTGTATTTATTGATAAAATAAAATAAATCCATATACTGAAACCCACAGTGTTGTATATAACCCCATTCCTCAGTTTAAAAGATTGTGCTGCATGAGATTTTTCAGCAGGTACAATTTCCATTCCAGCACAGACATGCGTGGCTAAGCTAAGGCACAATATTTTCCAGAGGAAATATCTGACAGGAAATCAGTAGCAAGCACAAAAAAGCACAATCCCTGCACCCCCACCCAAAAGGAGTGACAGAAGAGAAAGAAAAGCAGCAAAGCTCCTGCAGCTGCAGTTCTGTGCAGGGCAGGAGGGGGAAAGCCCCAGGAGCAGGGCCAGCACTGGGGTTCGGCACCGTGTACTGGTCCCACAGCCCAGGACCTGCCCAGGCCTGCAGGGACACAGGGACTGGACCTGGGGCCATCCACGCATGGCCACTGCACAGGGAGGGTCACACTGGGGGCTTTGCTGGACTGGACAGAGCAGCTTTCAGCCCGAGGAATGGGGATGAGCCCCAGCAGCACAGAGCAGCCACTGCTGTCCCCATCCCCAGCGTCCCCTATGCCCCCAGGCTGGGGCACAGCACAGTGAGGGGCTGCTTCTCCTGCCCTGTACCCTCCACTGTGCCCTGAGTGAGATCAAGTTCATCATCATCTCTTCTGCTGTCCTACAAGGGCTGTATGAGAATCCAATGCTTCCAGAGTCCAGGTTTAATTCAGCCCCAGGAGTACTCAGACACCTCAAGCTTTTGCTGCTGAACAATTCTGAGTGCTGGCAGCAGCCTCTGGAATTCTTTGTGGTTTAATATCACTTGGTTAAATCTTTGCAGACAACAATTCCAAGCACTTCAGCTCAGTCTCCTGCAGGCCCCACTCCCGCGCAGGGAGCCTGAGAGCTGCCGAGCACCTCCCGTGTCAGAGCCAGGTACAGACAGACCCCACTGCAGCCAGAGCTGCTTCTGCTGCTCCTTATCTCACCCTCAACAGGGAGAGCAGAGGCATTTGAAGTGTTCATAAGCCTTGGCAGGTTTCCCTTCCAGTTGAAATTAATTCCCTTTAGGGATGCAATGGCTCTGGAAAGCCCAGTGCAGAGGTGAGAGGATCCATGGAAACTTCTCCATAACCCCTGCTCCTACCTGGCTGTCCTGGGTGGTCCCTTCTTCCCCTGAGGGCCAAAGCAACTGTGGATCTCTACAACCTCCTGAGCTGCAGAGAGCAAAGCTCTGTGCAGCCCCTTCCCAGGGAAGAGCCCTGGAGCCACAGCAGGACCTGCCCCAGTGACCCCGTTGTGTTCCTGCAGCTTCAGCGCAGCAGCCCCCGGGTTTAACCACGGCCTCTTTGAGAGTGATAGCCCTGCTCAAGGTGAGACCTGCCAGCTGGCATGAGAAACTGGCTCACCCATTAAGAAGACACAATAATTCCATCCACAGCACTGAGCCTGCCCCAGTTCCGTGTTCGAGAACAAATGGAAAATGAAAATAGAGGTGAAAAAAGGACCAAGAAGCCAAAGCTCTTTCCTGCACAGGAAAGCGTGGGTTCAGGATCTGGGGAGAACAGCATGCTACCACATCCATGCAAGGGCTGGGGGGAGCATCTGAGGCAGGTGAGTGGTGCCTGGATTCAGGAGCACACCACAGGTAAGGATGTGGTGTTTCCTCCAGGCTGGGGTGGGGTGGAGGGGTAAAACAGACTGACAGAAGCTCAGGACAGCCCAGTATCACCATTGCTCTCTAAATACTGGGCTTGGAGGTATTTGCCAAATCCCTCTGAAATGACAGCTCTTCTCCAGAGAGAAGTAAAAGTGAATCTGCATCATGGAGCATCAGCTGGAGCCACTGGGCTCAGCCACAGGAGCTCAGGACAGGCCCTTTACACCATGGTGTAAATGTGTCCTGGGGCTGCTCTGTGAGCAGAGCACTCCTCAGACTCCACACTGCCCTCAGGGCTCAGGTCCAGAGGCACAGGAGTCTGTTTGAGTATTCTTTGACAGTTTTCTTGCTTACATCTTGTATTCAAAATGATTGAGTTAGGAGATGCCTCTTTGTGGATAATATGACAGCTAATTCCCACTTATCCTACTGAAAAGAAACAATTGAAATAGATGCAACAATGAAACTAACAGCTAATGTGATTGCTATTGATCATTTGCCAGTTTATCAAACGAATGGCCCACGAGCTAGACGGGGAAGGTAAACAGTGCCATAGATTGCCCGTGAGTCAGGAATGAGCTGACTGGAGAGCTCAGCTGGAAATCCACGGAAAGCTGACACCAGCACGTCGTTACAACCACAGTGAATCCTGAGGTACCTGTGCACTCTCACCTACCTTTTCGGCTGACTGGGCCGTGCCAAAAAATATTGGAATGAAGGCAAGCCATACTATACAGGTAGTGTACATAGTGAATCCAATGGGTTTGGCTTCATTAAAATTCTCTGGGACCCCCCGAGTCTTGATGGCATACACAGTGCACGTCACCATGAGCAGAATGCTATAACCCAAGGAACAAATGATTTGTAGATCCGTAATGTCACATTTGAGAACTCCTCTGGCCTGATCGGGGTTCATAGTTTTCTGCTCATCATAATCTATGATGATGTTGGGTGGGTCAACTGCAAACCAAATAAAGACCCCCAGCAGCTGGACCGATATCAAGCTGGAGGTGATGGCCAGCTGCGAGGTGGGGCTGATCAGCCTGGGCGCAGTCACCGACTTCTTGCCCTGCTCGAAGATGCGGTAGATGCGGTTGGTCTTGGTCAGCAGGGCCGCGTAGCTGATGCACATGCCCAGGCCCAGGAAGATCCTGCGGAAGGAGCACACGGCCACGTCGGGCTTGGCGATCATCAGGAAGGTGATGATGTAGCACAGGAAGATGCCGGTCAGCAGCACGTAGCTGAGCTCCCGGCCCGAGGCCCGCACGATCGGCGTGTCGTTGTAGCGGATGAACGTGGCCATGACGAAGATGGTGGCGATGATCCCCAGCATGGCCAAGAAGACGGGGATGACGGCCCAGGGCGAGTGCCACTCCAGCTTGATGATGGGGATGGAGCGGCAGCCGGTGCGGTTCTCGTTGGGCCGCTCGTTGTAGGAGCAGAGCAGGCAGGTGACCTCGTCGGCCTGGTACTGGTACCCGTCGCACAGCTCGCAGTGCCAGCAGCATGGCATCCCCTTCACCATCTTCTTCCTCTCGCCCGGCCGGCACGGCTGGCTGCACACCGAGGGGGGCACGGAGCGCACGCCCCCGCCCCACTGCATCTCCTCGATCTGTGGGACAGGGACACAAAGAGGCTCAGGGTTAGGGCTGGCTTAGGGCTGGCTGCACACCGAGGGGGGCACAGCACGCACACCTCCTCCCCACTGCATCTCTTCTGTGGGACAGCCACACAAAGAGACTCTGGGTTAGGGCTGGCAGCCACAGACACGAGCTGGGAATGAAGAGGGGGGACCCAGGGGAACCCCAACACGCAAAACCCAACTGGATGAACGTCTCCTCTGGCAGACTCCTGGAACCACACACCGGTGCCTCTGTGTGGGGCTCCGGTGCCGAACTGTGTTTATTGCCTCCATTTTTTGTTTCTATTTGTAGATAAGTAGACGTGTGTAAGTCTGATGGAATGACACACAAGCCCAGATAAAGCAGGAGAGTGAAAACCTGTTGTTTCATGAAAATTAATAGGAACATTGCAATCCTTGAGGGAAGGCAGGACTTACATTTGCAAGGCCACTTTCCAAAAACCTTGGGGCTTCTTACAGAGACAGAACAGAGATCTTCCTTCCTGGAACTGCTACTGACCAGGGGAAGATTTGGAATGAGGAGGAAATGTGTTTTCTATAGGGCATGGGATCAGTGAGAATGGGGAAGGTCTGCTCTACAAGCCAGGTAAGAAATATGAAGGACAAAGAAAATGGTCATCACTGAAAAACGCAATAATTAGATAATATTTCATTTCAAAGTCACATTCAGCTTTTGAAATACCACATGTGCTTCTGGGAATGCAAATGATAAATGATTATGTTCAATATATGGAAAGTCTCACTTGCTCCACAGTCTGGAGAATCCTGAACTCCAAGGTATGTGACAAAGGCTCGCAAGTACTGTGGAGAACTAGACTCACAAATCATTTCAAACTATGCCCGACTAAAGCCACTCACCAGCTTCCAAGAACAAGGAAGGATTAGCATTGGAGCCCCAGGGAAACAGTCCAGACTGGAAGCCTGGGAAGGTCCTGGCATTCCCAGCACACCTCAGTGGCTCCAGCAGCTGCTGTGTGTGTGTGTGTCTGTTCCAAACATAAAACCTGATCCCCTGGGATAGATGTGAATAAGTGTTATTAAAAGCAACATTTCAGCTATTTTTCTGCAGGTCCCTTAAATGCTGACAAGCTCCACGATTTCCCCTACAAGTTAAAATTCTAAGATGAGTTTCTTGAATCGGCTGCCTTAATTATCCATGTAGACAGGAAGACTTGGGTGGGCAAATCTTACACTGAAGGATTAAGTTGCATTTTCCTAATTTAAATCAAAATAGATCCTGTATCATCTTCATTTTGTGTATGTGAAAACACCAAACCCTGAAGTCACACTCTGCTCAAACACTGAAGTACCAAGAGTCTCTCTGTGAATGCTGTAAAAATAATCCCTCAGTAAGAGATATTCTAGAGGTCTGCCACTGCCTGGGAAACTTCATTAACCTTCAGTATTCTGGGGAAGAGAAAAGATCCATGAACTCCTCTCTCCTACTCCGCTGAGCTGAAGGTGTGCAGCTTGCAGGAGGCAAAGGAGTGCTAATGATAAAGGGAAATACAAAGACTCATTTAATTGCACTGGAAAATGGTGCTTTGGTCTCACTGGCAGTGCAAGGAGCCAGGAAATGCATTTCCATGCCTGACTCCATCCCTGCTCCAGCACGGGCTAACGAGGAGCTGAGTTCCAGGGCTGTGAGAGCGAGGAGGGGCTGAGGAACCCGGACGTGTCCCTGTGACTCCCTCACTGCAGGGGCACAGAGGGCGGAGAGAGCCAGGGAAAGGGGCACAGAGGGCGATGCCAGCAGAGAGAGCCAGGGAAAGGGGCACAGAGGGGAACCAGGGCTGAGACTGCTGAACCACAAAACGTGGGAAAATGTCATGGCAATTCCTTGGGAAAGCAGCTGACTGACACTGCTGCTTCTTTTACTCTTCTGAATCCCTGATTTGTGTCCCTTTTCCAGGGCAGCTGTGACTTACATGAGTTTTTACACCTGAGAGCGAGGCCTCCATCCAGTGCAGAGCCTGCATTTCCTATCCTCATTGTTATCCACAGCCACTCCCTGATGCCTTTTTGCAGCAGGCACCAGTATAAAATGAGATCACCCCAACCACATGGATTTTGACCCAGTCTGCATCAGTGAAATATTTTCACCAATTTCCCACATGTGAGTATCTTCAGAACCACAGACTGATTAACGTGTTATCACAGCCCTGCTTCCCTCATGGCTACACAAGAATGAATTTCCATATTCTCAAACATATTCCATGGCATTGCTGGTACCTTAGGGACAGCCTAAAGGTACTTCATTCTGCACAGATACTCTGTGGAAGGAGATCAGGCAGAATTAAGGGAGGTCCTTTTCCTGGCCTCCTGGGATGACAACAGCTCTAGCACTGGCCTTGGACAGATTTGCAGAGTTCTGCTGTTTCTGGAGAAAATTCAGGATGCAAAGTGCCTGGGAGGGAGCGCTGGGCACCTGCAGCAGGGGGTGAGAACCCGAGTCAAACTACAGACACTTTCCCCTCTCAGAAAAGTGTATTTTTGAAAGAAAATTTGTCCCATGTCTACACATCTTTTAAATACCTCCAAGGATTAGCTGAAAATGCCTATCACGGCCTACAAAGCAGGAAGCAAAAAACTTTGTACATTGTGAGAAAGTGCTCTTGCAATTAGTAGAAAAATCTGGGGTTTTTTTTGTAGAACCTTCAATTTCAGCCCAGGGATAAGGGAATTTACTCTTCCCAAACCAACAGCACTGCCAGAGGCAGCCAGACATTGTACCCACATCGAGCCAACAATGCCACACCTTGAACTTCACACTTGGCCAAGTCAGTGCCCAGGGACACAAGGAGCCTCCCCTGTGCTGCAGTTCTGGCAGATTTGGGAAGGATTTTCTCCCTGCTTCCACACATCCCCCAGTTCCTGAATGCCTCGAGCAAGAGGGATTGGATCCACTCACAATATATATTCTCATTATGTTCACTATAGAACAAACATTAACAAGAAATGCTTAGTCTGTCTCATAAGGCCTAATGTAATTGCTCATTTTAATGAATAAAGTAACTCAGTATCTGTGTGTAATTCAAACATTGCTGCTTTGCTTCCCTCTGCCACAAACATTTCCATAACAAGCCATTTGTTCTGAACTTAATTGTTTAGTGCAATGTTTGATTAAAATAAAAATCAGTACAAAAATAATTACATTAGTGGTAATTAACCTACTCAGGGAAGAAAACAGCCACGTTCCCTGATACCACTTTCATAATGACGGTGCCATTAATTTCATGGACACACAGAAGCCAGCAGCGAGGACTGGGCTCAGATTTATTGCCACCTCCAGACTGCAGCTCCTAACTCAGCAGTTCAAACATTTGTATATATTCCACTTTGCAGACAGCAATATTTGCATGACTTAGCTCTTTAGGCTCAGCTATTAATGTCTTGTAATTAGTTTTTAAATCCAGGGATTTACCATGATAATGGTTTTAAGCTAAGAGTATGTCAATAACACATCCTCAGCAGAGTCTTCTGCAAAATATCAACTGAAATCCCTTCAAGAGATAACAGTGATGATAAGCCAGAGTGCCAGAGAGGATGCAGAGCTGCTCCAGTGCCTGGCCCAGACACGGTGTTTCCCCTCACAGGGTAACTCCCTTTCACTTCCCTGGCTGCAGGGGTTGACAGGGAGCCCTAGGGCAGCACCTTGCCTGCAAGGTGGTGGAGCCACAAACTCCACCAGTTCTGCCTTGTGCCCAAGAAACCCCTGCACTGAGCAGAGCAGCCTTAACACCTCTGCAGGGTAACAGAGAATTCCCAGAGACGCCAAACCCTCCCTTCAAACAGAAGGATTGTTTCTGCAGCAGCAGCACATGAGCTTCGGGAAGCGGCTGTGTCCCTGCCCCTGCTGTGGGAGCTGGCACTGCTCCCAGCCCACCCCAGCCCCTCCGTGGGGACCAGTGCCACGGTGCCAGCCCAGCCCCTCCACCGGTGAGATGGAGCATCAGCCCCGTGCTGCCTCCTGATCCCACACGAGGCCTCTCAGGCTGGTGAGTGGTTTGGGGTTCTGAGGACAGAAAGCTGCTTCAGAGGAAAAGCAAAACCTCTGAGAATCTTCCTGCTCTGCTGCATTAGCTATCTTAAATCCCTCCAATGTATCTTCCATATAAACAGAAGTTAAATGTCATCACATATATTCTGCCCTGGTTTCTCCTTCTGCTGCCTGTCCAGTTTCTGCCCTCCTGGCACAGCAGCCACTGAGTCTTGTCCTCAAACACACACTGATCAGGCAAATCACAACTGCCGACTTGAAAATGATAGAAACTCATCACTTCTCAAAGGCTTCCAGCCAAAAAATACCTGCAATTTTCATTGTCAGCACAAATCCCAAATGTCAGAAGATGGTGACGACATTCCCATAACGCCAGACCCTCATCTTCCCACCCGCTGATTCAGATCCTGATTAATGAGGAAAATGCCCCCAGGATCAGTCTCAGCCAGGGACTGCTCAGCTCCAATTTCTGGCTCTCATTAGTGCTGTGACAGCTCCTGGGAAGCCCTGGCGTGGGCAGGGAGCCCACGGTGCCAAGAGCTGCAGGAACTTGTGCAGAAAAGAACGCTCCTTGCGGCTGCTGGAGGACATGGGACCAGCTCCCACAGCTGCTCCCGAGTGAGCAGGACAGGGAGAGCCTGGGGATCCCAGGAATGCCGCCAGGCCTGCCCCAGGCGGCACCCCAGTGCCCTCGGGCTGGGACACCAGTGCTGCACTGGGGACTGGGGAGGCTTGGGCTGTGGTAGTGGGGTCAGACCTCCAGCTGGGTGTTTGAGTGAGAAAATCACATTTCACTTTCAGCCCTTCCCTCCCTGCAGGGAGTGGGGCGAGGCCCCTGCTGTCCCACTCCTGTCCCACACAGGGTTCAGCTGAGCAGGATCCCGCAGTCACAGACCCACTGATGCTGGGCCCTGGAGTCCAGCCCTGCCCACGCCACCCCTGGGTCACTCCTCACAGCACTGACCCTCCAGCCCTTCCTTCCCCAGCTCCCTTCCCTTCTCTGGACATGCCCCAGCCCCTCCACGTTTTCCTTGCAGGGAGAGGGCCCAGAACTGGACCCAGCACTGGAAGTGCCCCCAGCAGTCCCCGTCACACCGTGTCACATCCTATTTAACACATTCAATTAATTATGGTTGAGAGCTTCCAACTAATCCCAGCACCTTGCTCCCACACTGCAGCTCCTCTTTGGGGCTCTCACAAGAAGCAATTCTTAACCTTCATTTATTTCCCTCTTTCATTTCTACTCTTCCTTTCTCTTTCACTTAATGTTTGACTCTGGTTTTTAGCAGCCCTACCTGCTCTACCCCAGCAGCACTGAGAGTTCCTCTGAGCTCTCAGAACACCATCTTTAATGAGATCCAAGGGCCATTTGTTCCACATTAAAGCAAGGACATTTCCAGCACACCACTGATGTAGAGAAAAATGCTTAATCCACAATTTTTGCAAAAATGCTTATTATTATACACTTCTGTTGACACACAATAAAATGGAAAATTAATTATTTTAATGCTTCTATATCTGCCTACAGCTTTGTGTTGTCTTCTCACTAATGGAAGGGGGTGGACCATGCATCTTCAGTATTCATCCTGCAGTGCCTGCACAGTATTTTTTTAATTAAAAAAAGAGCATGTGCTTCCAAATGTGCATTTATAACACAGTTCTTGTCTCTTTAAATGGATACGTTAGGACAAAACTATCTTCTGACAGCAGAGCTAATCCAAGGCAACTTTTTATCCTGAAGTGGCTCAGAATGAGGGAAAATCTGAATCATCACAGAATCCCAGACTGGTTTGGACATTCAACTCCATCCAGTGCCACCCCTGCCATGGGCAGGGACACCTCCCACTGTCCCAGGCTGCTCCAAGCCCCAATGTCCAGCCTGGCTTTGGGCACTGCCAGGGATCCAGGGGCAGCCACAGCTGCTCAGGACAACAGAGTTTTTTATTGTTCAGGATGACGGGAAAGCCCCAAACCCATGAACACAGCCCATAACCCCAGCTCAGCACGAGGGCAGAGCAGTTTGGCAGCTGAAATCCAACACTTGTTTCTAACACACTCACAATGCTCCACACTGGCAAGTTCAAGTCCTCAAGAACAAGCCTGGATGACAATGGCACATCAAGAAGCAAATCAAGGAATTCTGTTTTTTCTCCTGGAAACTCCTTTTCAGAGCTATTTTTCATGGCACAGCCACGAGTCAACCTTACCTAAGGTTTGAGGAAAGGATTAGCCCTTTATCTTTGTTTATCTCTCTGATGGGCTACTAACTTCTTATTTTTTCTGCTATTTGTGACTGTGAAAAAGTTCTGCTTCTGCCAAACCCAACACACAACTCCCAGTTCAGAAAGGGGAGTAAGGAGAGGGAACCAAGCATGCGTGTGTAATTCGGAGAGCATTTCTCTTTGAGTGCCTGCCAACTCAGAAATGCCTGCATTTTTTTATCCTCCTAATTCCCCAGCTGATTCAAAGACCAGCATTTTCCAGTCAAATTATTTGGTGCTGATTTTCCCTTTCTGAAGCCTCAGCATCAATGGGGCAGCAATTTCCTCATCACATCTCATGTGCAAGGCGTAACAACACAGGGCAGGGAAGGAAGATGAAAGAAATACAGAATTCTGAGGGAAATTCAGTACCCAGCTCATTTAGGCCCTAATTAAATTGCTGCAGTGATATTAATAATACTAATAATATTAAATTATCCTGCTCAGGTTATGCTCAGTCAGCTGGGCCCTAAAAGAACTGCAGATGTACACAGAAAATCAGGAGTGGCCGATGGCAAGACACACTCTCAGGGGAGCAACTGCCTCCCAGGGCAGGGAGTTTTGTCCCCACACACAGGGTAAGGCCTTCAGTGCAATCTCTCTCCAAGGAAACCTGGCAGTGGCAGATGGGATTCACCCCAGGTGAGGGGGTCCAGGAGCTCCCTGGCTGGACTGAGCTCAAGCCTCACAGTACACAGGTGAGGAAAAAAGCCTGTACCACCTCTTCCAGCTGCATTTTTGGGAGGAAAAGGGCAAGATTAGTCTCGCACAGGGAGGCTGATGTCTGTGCAACCCTTCCCCAGTCAGTCAAAGTGCAGGCACTGCTAAAGCAGAACGAAATACCTGATTCCAGTTAGCACTGGGAACCAGCTGCTTGGATGCTGCTGTTCAGAGTCAATCCCAGATCCCCTTGCCAGTTAAAGGTGGGATTAACAAGTAAACAAAGTTGTTTCATGGGAATCATTTAGGCAGCGTTTTCATAAAATGTACATTTTCAGTTTAGTGGAAGAAAAAGCAAATAAAACAGGAAAACAAAGCAAATAAAGGCTTCCCCTCAAGTTGTTTTAGAGCAGACTAAAGACCCTTTGCAGCTGTTTATTCGGGGCCATTATTGTCCATCATGTGAACAATTAGCTGGAGACACATTAAATTCCACATTATACATCTGATATTACAGTCCTGCCAGCAGCCAGAGCGATTTCCTTCAGAAATCAGTATTCAGGGGCATTTAAATTGCGATTATTTCTGACCCACTCAATACATGTGGCCTGTCAGGAACCTTTATGCTTTGCTTAAATGCTGGAAAATCTGAGGGCTCGTGTGATGTGAGCAGAGCTTTCAATCACCCTTTGTGGGATTTCTTTCTCCTCCCTAAAGCAAACAGGCACAGTATGATACATCTGTCATCATTTCTACTCTACCACCCTTGGCACTGGTATCTGTATGGGACCAAAATTTCATTTTGCAAAACACAGCTGGGTTATGTTTGGGATCTACAGAAGCAGCTCTAAGCCGAGAGTTCCCATAGCTGTTAATACAGTTTATTAAAGGAGTTTACATGCAAATCTGATCAACAAAAATGGAGCCAAGGCAGCAAGTTTTGGCTGCTGTAAACTGTCACAAGACTCTCAGCATGACTGGAAGGTGCCAGCCCCTGATCTGCCACTAAAACCTCGGGCAGGTGAAGTCCCAAAGCTGTAACCCTGCTGACTGCCCCACACCTGGAGGGAATGCCAGGCAGTCACCATGCCCAGGACAGGGATATTCAGCAAACACCTTCTCCCACAGCAGACAAACACAAAGAGGTGAGAAAGGAGACACCAGAGAAGGGAACAGCACGGGTGCCTCAGGGGTGCCCTGGCCTCACCGCACACAAACCCCCACGCAGCTGACCACTCCTCCCAGAGAGAAATCACACTTACCTTGCAAGGGAAAAGGCAAAAGTGTCTTTGATCTAGAGGCAGAAATCCAATCCTTATTTTGCTGATACTCCTTGGACTCTCCCTGTTCTGCAGAGCCTTGCCCCTGCCTGCAGCACTACCCACACGTCTCACAGACCTTCGGTGGGGAGCTCACGGACAAACAGAATGTCTTCCACTCAACCTCCTTTGCCAGGGCAAGGATGAGACACAAATGTAAACCCAGGTTTTGCTGCCATCTCCACACCCCTGGAGATGATCCAGAGGGAGCAGCCTCCACTGGTGACAGAGGTGCCACAGGGCTGCCCAAGGCTGAGGCTGGGCAGGAGTTATGGGGGCCCTTGCTGGGCTGAAACGAGGGGCAAGAGGGACGGAAACACTTGGCAGAACTCAGCTAAAGATCCCAGTGGGTCTGACTGGGACCCTGAGTTCCCTGCTGGGTTAGCTGGGAGGTGTTTGGGAAGGGCCCAGTGCTCCCGTGCTGGTGAGGTTGCTGTACCCCACATTCCCCTGGGAGCACGAGGAGCTGGGGCAGCAGGACAGCTCGGGTGCACAGCTGAAGTGCTTTCTCTCCATAGCTGGGTGAACTTCTCCAAACACAACAAAGCACATCTGTCACTGAAGAGCCTCTTCCTGTTTTCAGATATTAAATAAAGAATATTGCACCCTCAATAACACACAAACTGACATTGTTACTCCTGCCAAAAGCAACCAAACATGTTCATTAGCCATAAAATATCCCAGCAAAGCATTTGCTCTTGAATATATTTGCTGACAAAACCACATTAGCCTCGCAAAAAGGCTTTACAGAGGGATGTGTAGGCGCAGAACCAGCACCTATTTTGAAGACTGGGTGATTTATTTTTTAACTCCTATTTCTTACATAACTCATTCTCAGAGTGTGTCTGCCCGCAGGCTCACAGGCATGGAAGAGAACAACACAAGACAAAGCAAAATCTCAAGTCAAGTCTTCTGCTACATCGTTTTTTTGCCATTATAGCTTTTATGAGCTCCTTATGCTCCAGTTTCCTCCTGTCTTTAACCACATACGTGATTCATCTCAGACTCTCAGCCTGCTTTCCCTGAGCATTTATATCCCCACCAACACTTTCCCCCGTGACATTCCCAGACCTGCAGCAGAATTACAGAGATGTTCTGCCTTGCCAGAGCTGATGGAGCTGAGATCCCTCGGCCGCTGCACTTGCGGTGTTGTCACTGCCTGGGCCAAGCGGGTCAGTAACAGAGAGGAGATGACATTTCATGTCTTCAGTTCGGAGCCTGAGCTGCTTTGCAGAGAGAGGGGTAAGATTTAACTATTGCCTTGCTACTGTGATACAGCACCAATCTGCATGGACAGCCTGACTTGGCTGAGCGAGTGCTGCAGCTCCTGCCCACGGCACAGAAGCCACCCTGCCTGGCCCACGTGGTTCCCATCAGGGGTACCGGGGCTGTGCCCTTCTCTGATAAATCCACTTCCAGCAGCCAAACCCATGTGCTGTCTCACAAGCCCCTGGTTCCATTCCGAGGCACTCCCCAAGTCCAGCTGCAGTCACAGCTTGTGCAGGACCTGCATGATTTCGGCCTGCTGCCTGCTCCACCATCCCTTGTGGAGGAGGGAAGAATTAGCATATGGCCATTCAGCGGGCCAGTGGTTTGAAAAATTCCCTTCCACTTGGCTGCAAGTTAATTCTGCAAGTTAAGATAATTAAAGGTGTTTGTGCCGGTCACGGCTGGCACGAGCAGTGAAAGATTGCAGAGTGTAATGAGGGAACAAAATAAACAACATCCATTATTGCAGCACACACCAGGGCTGCTGCCACGGTGGCCACGGTGGCAGAACCTGTCACGGGGAGGTGTTTTAGGAACCCACGCACGGAGTTACCTTTCAGTTCCTCACTGGGCCACAGTTTGGCTGATGGGGTAACAGGGGCAGAGCTCAGAAAGGCCCAGCCATGCCAGGGGCTGTGCAAACAGGCTGCAGAACCTTCTGGAAGGGCTCTGCATTGAGCAGCATTAATGCTGGGAAATAATTCCCATAAATCCAGACACTGCATCCCTGTGAGTGGGACTGTCACCACCTGTCACCCAGTGACTGATGTGACACTTGCAGGGACAGGACCACGGCAGCAGAAGATGCAGAGTGTCCCTAACAGTGCCAAGAAAAGAAACTCCATCTACTTTGAACACATTCTGCTCCAAAGAAAAAACCCCAAACCCAGCAACAAACCCAAGAAAACAATGAACAGAAATCAATTTGAACATGTTATTTTAGAAAAATACCATCTGTTGGCAGAATATTCCTGAGCAACAAACATCGCTGAAGAGGGGCTTGAATCCAATTCCAATTTGAGTATTTTATCAAAAAAAGGCAGGTACAGCCAGGTCTCTTGCCAGCAGGTTAGACAGTTAATTACTCTCTTCACCAGCTCACTATTCATAACATTTATTTCCAAATTCCCTAACAGAGATGTTTATGGCATGTAAATTGATTAGTCTGAGCCCAAGCAGATTCAGGAGCTGTTGAAGTGAGCAGGTTCTGCATGAATTGCACAGAGGATTACAGAGTTACTCAATGTACTTCTATTTGTGGGGAAAAAAGAATTGCAGTGTGGAAGTGCCACCCTCTCCGTGTCAGTGACCATGGTGTCCCTGTCCCTGCTGCTGTCCTGCCAGCAAAGGCTCCTCCTGCTCCAGGGCAATACTGACCCCCAGCTTGCCCCAATCCGCAAACCCTGAGCTACAGGGATGTTACTCATTTCAAGCAAGACTGTATTTCACACTCTGCTAAAATGCAGGCCTGACCCTACCCAAGGAAACCAGCAGCTCCCGGCTCCTTGCCCAGGGAGCAGGAAATTATTAACGAGCCCACGCCACGGCCTTGGGGCCATACAGCACGAACCGGGCTTGATAAGAGAAGCTGCAGCCATGAACAGCCGTGTTCATGGAACCATCCTGATGATTATCAGTACCATTCATCTCCCAGGCACTTGTCTGGCAGGGCTGCAGGCACAGATCACTTTTTGCTGGGAGACATCCATAAAAGGGAGGGATCGGCAGCAGCCCCAGCAGGGCGTGCGAGGGCTCCGTGGAACCCTGTGTCAAACCCTGCTCTGCTCCACACCACTGAGCCACCTCCAGTCCCAGGGCACACCCAGAGAACAATGCAGATCTTCTTGTTTATCCCTACATGCAGCTCGTTTAGGCATCTTTAATACGTATTTGGTTCTGTTTGCAAACAAATTAATTAGAGGAATGGTTTTGTTTTATCTGGCACTCACAGTCGGCCCTGCTTGGTGCTTTGGAACTGAGGCACGTCTGGAGCACGAGCTGCCTGAAATCTCCGTGGTGTGACAAGAGACAGGACATGGTGTTTTCCATCCCCAGTCAGGGATTCACCTTCTGCAGCCACGCTGAACATGTGCTGCAGGCCCCAGTGCCCAGTGGCACTGTTATGAGCCAGAGCTCCGCGCTGGAAGAGAGCGTCTGACACGGTGGAGACGCCGATGCAATTAAGACACAACATGAAGCACCCTATGCAGACACTAATGGCCTTATTACAGCATTAATTAGACAATCAGACTGAAAAACAACCCCACAACAGCTTGCTCCAGGAAGATCTCCCTCTCCAATGGCAAATAACCAGGTTTCATGGAAGCATCTCACTCTTCCAAGCTGAGGGTGAAGGAAGAGGGCGTTGTCCTGCCCGTGGGGGGGCTGTGGAGGGATGGCCAAGGTGACCCCACACGGAACAGGGGCAGGATTCCTTCCCCAGGGAGAGCTTCCCTCTGGTGTCCAGCCAGCACCTCCAGCCCTTGAGGCAGGATCCCAACACCCCACACCTTGCTGTCACTGGATGCCAGGGAGCAGCTCGTGTCCATAGGCAGGAGCCCGGACAGGTCTCTCCAACCTCAGCACAAGGCAAACACCTGGAAAAAGCAGGTTCAACAATTTCACAGGGATTGTTTTCTTTCCTTGTTGATTTTGACAGTTCTGGGATACTTGCACAGGGAATGGGATGGGAAAACATAATAAACCTGAGACCTGCTGAGTTAAGTGTACCTCGAGAAAGAGAAGCAATATCACCAAATTTCCCAGGAGAACCTGTGCTTCCTCTAGGAGCAATCCATTTCTTCCCCCTGAAGGGACATCAGTTCCTCCAGCAGAGATGTGTTCGTATTTGTGTCAGACACCTCAAAGCATGAGAAGCTGCATTTTTAGGAGCCAGTCACGTATGGGAGCTGCTCAGCCAGCTCCTCGCATTCCTACCACGCCTCTTATCCAGCAGCCCCAGAGGCTGCACAGGGCCTTACAAACAGCAAGGAGACATCCAGAGCTGGATCCATGGGAGATGGGGGCAGAGCAGGGCATGGAGGGGTTAATTCCTTGTCTAGGATCCAAAGAGAAGCACAAGGCATAGAGGCAGGACCTGTCTCCTGGCCACGCTGCCTTCAGCCATCCTCATGATTTCCTGCTTGAACCATGCTAGCCTTAGATATAAAGGAAAAACCCAACCAAACAACAAACTGAAATGACCCACTGGAAACGCAAACCAACCCAAAACCAGCTGCTGCACAACACTCCTCCTCCTCCCCATGGCAGATTGGCTCCTTTTCACGGGCACACTTCTGGCTTTTGAAACACATCAAAGCTAAAGCCAGCCCAAGCAGCTCTGGTAACGATGGAGCTGCCCTGCAGCACAGAGTGCACCCTCACCCAGCTCCAGTCCTGGGCTCAAATGCAGCTGTCCCTGTGGCCAGAGGATTTCTATCCTAATTGCATTAGGTGTATCTCTGCCTTTCAGCAGGCGCTGGGATCACGGTGCTGCATTTCAACAGGGATGCAGCTGGCCAAGTTTCTGATCCTAAAATCCAGGGCAGAGCATTTCAAATGCAGGAGGATGTGGACTATAAATACTGCATCCCAAATCTGCGTGCTGGGGGCAAGGAGGGGCTGACAGAGCTCGGCAGAATCCTCACCAAGGAGAGGGGTGGGACTCGACCTTCCCTGGCCTCCTGTGGGAAATGGGTGGACACCTCATCATCACACTCTCGCTGCAGGGAGAACGAAGCACTGCCATGCCTTTTCATGGAATACTGGCCAAGCCCTTTAAAATTAGACATCTGCTCATTTTATCCTTGCATAGACACCTGAAATGCAGCCAAAACTGTTACTAAACCATGCACTGGGTGCTGGGCAAAGCTGTGCCCAGCTGTTTGCTACCAAGCAGGCAAAAGAAAACAGGGCGATTGTACTGCCCTCACCTTAATAAATTGTTATGTCCCAAGTTTGCTGCAGTGAAAAGTCACTAAATATTTTCTTATCTGACCTGAGATACAGAAATGTCAGCGCAGGTGAGTGAACAGCAGCGAGAGGAGCCTCCTCACACACGGATGTGCCGGGGAGCAGAGCCGGGCTCGGAGCGCAGGGAGCGGCGCTGCCTCGGCCCAGCAGTTCTGCCACCACCAGCAGCAAAAGGGATGCCAAGGTGGGGAGAAGCCATCGGGACTGAGGAGAACAGACAGTTTAATTCCTGGGTTTATCAACCCAGGAAAACAATAAGAAAACAAACAGAGCAGATTTGAAGAGTTGCAGGTAAGTTGTTAAAGCTCTCCTCAATCTGTCTACTCACACAAACAAGAGAGAGAAAACTGCAGCAGAAGTTACTCTGCAATCTTACGTGAAAAACCTGGTTCAGCTCTCCAGATTAATCCAGCCTGTGCCCACCATACTCCAAAAAGTACCAGGAATGGGAAGATGACCATTGTAGAAGACAACCACAACAGACTGAACGGCAGCACCCCTGCCAGAGGAATAAAACACCAAAACATTCCTGTTCCTTTTTGGAATGAGGACGATGATAAAGAAAATATTTACTCACCTATGCTGTTCTCCTGCAGTTATTTCCCTCCTGCCTCTGGGATCCCTCTGGGATCTGGAGTGTCCTTACCTTTAAGGCCTGTGTGAACAGCTTTTCCCATTCATAACCCAGGCAATGCAGACTCACAGAACTGACCGAGACTGCCCAGAGTGACAAAGCTCTTGGGAAACAAAGCCCCACTTGCAGCAGCTGCCAAATTCAAATCAGCACTTGCACCAAACATCCTTTGCTTTCCCCTCTTGTGTTGTATGTAGAAATAAGAACTGGGGAAACATCCCCTGAAGAGTTACTGCCACAATAATTACTGAAGACAAAGTCGTATCCTCCGGTAGTTTTCCCTGGGATGTATTTAATAGTATTTATTTTGGTTATTTCCAGGAATCCTTGACTTCTCTAAACCCCACAATTCTCTTTATTATTGTAAGAAATAATACAATAATAGAAAAGGGACTATCTTGTATACATTTGTGTGAGAAACTAGGACACTTGAGTGATTAGAAGGGAAGTTAGTGAGAGAATCTCAGCTACTGATATGACCCTGTGGCCATGAGGATATGAGGGTGAGGAAAGAGGTCTTTTTATGGAAACATTTAACACAACAACAGGAATACAAATCAAGCTCCAATAATTTTGCTTTAAATTTTAATGAATCAGTATGTGTAGTTTACAAAAAGAAGGATTTGCTTAATAAAATATTAATATTTTTTGCTAAAAGAACTGTAAATTGCAAGTAAATATAGGTTTCCTTATATAGGACATCAAAAGTTGAAAAATCCTGAAAGAGCAAATCAAACACAGAAAATAAAAATGAGCCAAAATTCAAGGAGAGCAAAATATTGTTTGTGATCAGCCTCCAAGACTGGACCCTCGGTGACCCACATTATTTACTTGATTTAACAAAAACCATGAAAGCATTAAAAATAGAAAGTGTCCTGCCTTTGGTTCTGCCCCAGGTGATGGTTGTGACCCCTGTGGGCAGCCTGTGGTTTGTGTCCCCAGAGGGCTGGGGGAGCTCAGATGTCCCCACAGGTCACGGGGCCATCCCCAAGTGCAGCGAGTGATGCCAGCTGCACAGAGAGCCCCAGGCTGGGAGCACCCCCTGTGCCACCCCCTGTGCCACCCACAGAGTGTCCTGGCCACCTCTGGAGGGGTGTCAGGGCTGGGCCATGGCACACAGCCTGTCCTCTCACCCTGCACCCTGCTTCCAAAGGAGATCTGGCAGCAGAGGCAGAGAAGGAGCCACAACGCACCCAGAATCCCTGATGTTCCTGGGGTGGGAAAGCTGACTGAGAGAGGAAACCTTTTTTCTACAAATACCCATTTTCTTTCAGGAGTACCTTGATCTTCCTCAGGCTGTGGGGCTGAAGAGCCAAACCGAACTGAAATCACTGTCTTTGGGTGTTAATAACACTCTGCAGGGAGCCACCCTGAGGCAAAACTGGCGCCACTTCTGCAGGAACTCGAGGCTGAAGCAAAGTGCCCAAAGCCAAGCAGAGATCCTCACCCAGCGAGGTCACAGGCTGGCACGGGTGAGGCTGACACAGTCTCCAGCTTTCCCACCCACCAGTCCCGGGGTTTTTTTTCTGGGAAACATCAAAGTGTATTTGCGCACCTGCTCCTACGTGCTTGTTTTCCTTTAGGCATCATCCCAGAAAGGCCACCTCATCCACACGGATTGAAAGTACCACCAGAAAAGTGACTCACTCCAAAAACATTTCGTTTCAGCTTTCCAAAGACAAGAAAAACTGAAAAGCATCTGCAAATGAAAGCCCAGTGGCTTCAAACTACAACAGATCACAGCTTCATTTTCCAAGCTGGCAACTCGGGACTGCAGACACGCAGAAGTAATAAAATTTGCATTTCACCTCATGTCTCTGTTAGTCTGAGCAGCTTTGGTTCTCTGGGTACAGGGAGAAGGTTGCAGGACAGAGGAGAAGGAGATAATGTGCAAAAACCCCACTACGGAGCTGTGAGGAAATAGCAAAGGTCCCTGCTAAGTTTTGAAGCACTGAGTGCCCATAGCCAACAAAAAGGAGCCAGGAAAGACTCACATTGAGCTGGAGGTCATCTGTCCACTGGCCCACGAGGCGGTACCCGGGTGTGCTGGTGTTGCTGCTGTGGTACTGGAAGATGTCGTAGCGTCCCGGTGCGTCCCCGTTCTTGTTGAACATCACTGGAGTGCCAGCACTGCCTGGGGGAAGGAAACAAGACAAAATCCAACCAACCAACACCAAACCTTTACCAAATCTCTTTTATTTGGTCATGGGTGAGAGCTTTCACACTGGGAGCACATTCCAGGCCAAGGCCATCCAGCCCCCCAGCCATCCAAACCAGGCACTTCAGGACACTGCCCTCACCCGGCCCTCTCCACAGATCCATTATCTCTGCCTGACCCTACTGCCTGAAAATAAACACAGCAATCCTAGACCAGCCTTACCTCACCCTGCTCCGCCCAACACGAGAAATATCAGAAGGCTTTTCTTCCTACCCTCCAGCCTCCCTCCCATCTCCTGTTCCTCAGGGAGTTCTCCAGTGAAAATCACTCCTGTGAATGGAGCCTCTAAATGCTGCTCCCCCCCACCCCCCCCCGAAAACGTTCCATCTGCGTCTGAGAGATGCTGCTGTCAGAAGTCAGCCCAGGTCTAGTGAGTCTTGACTAGCATCCAGAAATAGCTTCCTCCTCCACAACATGTTCCATTCCTGTAATCGCCGTGCGCTGGGGTGGGAAAGAACAGAGGCAGCTTTGGGAAGAGCATTCCTTGTGTCCTCCTTATCTGGGCTCTGTGGCACCACCACTGGATTGCTTCTATTTACCCTGTGCTGAAGTGACAAACATGGGGCAGTGCAGGGCTAGAGAACCCCCGACCTTTCCTGGAGCTGCCCAGAGCCCCAGCCTCAAGTGTGCTCCCAGCAGGACATCTGCATTTTAAATACCACAGCACTGGACGGGAACCTTCCTGAGAGGAGAATTCAAAGCGGTGCCTCATTTCCTCAGAGCTCCAGGAGCAACCTTCCAGGGTGACATTTATTTCCAGACATATTAAAATAGGTTTCGGTAGGGTAGAGTAATATTGTGTCAAGATTGAAGATTATGACAATCCTCCAGCATATCTATATTCAAAGCTTCCTCCTCCTGCGTAACTTTTTTTCCCTAAAGCAATGAAAAATCTCTCCTGTTGTAGCACTGAACTTTAAGATTATCGTTTTCTTCATGATTCTCATTCTTCATTGAATTCCAGGGAGTGAAAAAAAGATTTGAAGGAGTGAATTAGCATAGTCTCCACTCTAGCCCTGGTAAATTGTTTCCTGTCTCTCCTACAATCCTCTGAGATCAGATACAAATTCAGTTCAAAGGCTGGTACAGAAAATCTGCCACTGAAATCTCTCCTCGCTGGTTCCTTGTGAGCACCAGGCAGATATTTAATTGTCATTACAGATTCATGGAGCCAGAGTACATTTGAGTGGGAACACTCAGAGTGAATCAGAAGCAATGGCTGTAATTCCTCGGCTCCTCGGGAAAGGCAGCACAAGTGCTAAATGGGATTTGGCTAATTACGACTCTTAGGGCTGCTTAGGGTGAGTTAAGCTTGGGTTTGTCAGAGCTGACAAGAAAGGGACACCTGAAATGGCAGGAGCTCCAGTGAGGCTCCCAAAATTCAAGAGACACATCTGAGGATTGCCCACGTCACAACACAGCTCCAGAACACAGAGGGAGGTCCAGGTCTGCTCGTCAGGAGGCAGATGGAGGATGGACACCACTGTTACGGCCACCCCAAAGTCAGTGCTGGGACAAACGCTGGGGGACGCAGCCAAGAACACACCTACGGCCACCATCACGGGAACAGCACCCCAAATCCCCCAGCAAAGCCATTTAAAGCAACAAAGGATCCCTTGGATCCAGCAGGGCTGCACAGCACCGTGGGATGGGTCACTGCAGAGGCCCCAAAGGCACATCCCTGGGACCTCACACACGGGTCTGGACACGGTGTGGGCAGAAGTGAACACTGTTTCCAGGCCCATCACTGCTTCTGTGCTAAAATGACACAGACAGGCTGGGAGAAGCCCGTGCTCCATCGGGAGGACGAGCAGCTGTGGAAATGGGAAGCACTGCTAACCTCGGGGCACGGGTCAGGCACACGTGTCCCCTCTCCTGACTCTGAAGTGGCAGTAATTGGGCTCCAGCCAAGGCTCTGCTCAGCAGGGGCAAGCCCTCCTTAACCTCTGCGTGGGCCAGGTGAGGCTCTGGAGCCCTTTCTGTGCCACCTGTCTGCAAGGTCTGTCAGTCCTGATTTACATCACCGCAGCATTCCAGCCCCAGCTCAGGCTCCTTTGATAAAATAATGGAATTAATAAAAAGTGATGTATGAAAACCTTATCACAGAGAGGAAACAGCGGTTTCAAAAATAACCCTTGATCTTCCAATCATTAAAACATGTCATTATTTCACTGGTTTTTGATCATTTAGGATTTATTTTCTTTCTATTACAATTTAGCAGATTTTGCTGAGCCCAGTAAGCAGTTCAGAACCTGTGTCAGTCTCCAGGCTGCAGCTTCTTGCTCATGCAGAGCCGTGACAATTTAATTCAGTTCCCAACAAAGGAGCTGCCTTCGCCCCACACAGACACAGGGCACTTGACACCTGCAGGAAACCCTCAAACCCAGACACAATCTGACTTGAATTTGTAGGATCTCGATCTCTTAATCACTAAAAGATGAGAAATGAATTATTAAGAGGAGGACAGGAGTTACACAGGTGTCACCAGCCAAGGCGTTTGTTACTCAGGGCACGTTCACGGCAGTTTGAGCACCCAAGGGGCTCCTGTGAACAGCATCTTCAGCTTTTCACTGGCAAAAATACAATTGCACTTCAAAACTTTCAGAATCTCACTGCGTGAGCACTCGAGGTTTAAAGTTTTCCATATTTTGGGCCTTTTGTTCTCCAGGCAACAATGATCACAAAATGCACACTGAGCTCCTCGCTCAGATCCAGCCTCTCTTCATCACCGCCCTGGCTGCATCGATGGCAGCACCTCTGCACGGAGGATACGGCCCCAAAGCAGGGCCAGCAGGAGGATCCCAGGGGCCGAGGAGAGCTGCCCCACACTGAGAGGATGCCAGGCTCCGGGGCTCGGGACACTCGAGAACAGGAGGAGAGCAGGCGGCGCTTCTCTCACACAGAGCTGGACAAAGCTCCCACTGCTCCGCCCTCGGAACCCAGGACAAGTCCCCTGGAACGCCAGGGAACAGGGACCTACACACAGACCAAACTGCCTTCCCAAGCCCCAGCTTCGTGATGGGGGGGCAGTAGGGGATGGGGGGGTGAGTAGGGGATGGGAGGGTCAGTAGGTGACTGAGGGGGGTCAGCAGGTGACTGAGGGGGGTCAGTAGGTGACAGGGAGGTCAGTAGGTGACAGGGAGGTCAGTAGGTGACTGAGGGGGATCAGTAGGTGATTGAGGGGTCAGTAGGTAACTGAGGGGGTCAGTAGGTGACTGAGGGGGGTCAGTAGGTGACAGGGAGGTCAGTAGGTGACAGGGAGGTCAGTAGGTGATTGAGGGGTGTCAGTAGGTGATTGAGGGGTCAGTAGGTGACTGAGGGAGGTCAGTAGGTGACAGGGAGGTCAGTAGGTGACAGGGAGGTCAGTAGGTGACTGAGGGGGGTCAGTAGGTGACAGGGAGGTCAGTAGGTGACTGAGGGGGGTCAGTAGGTGACAGGGAGGTCAGTAGGTGACTGAGGGGGGTCAGTAGGTGACAGGGAGGTCAGTAGGTGATTGAGGGGGGTCAGTAGGTGGCGGGGGAGTGAGTAGGTCACAGGGGGGTCAGTAGGTGACAGGGAGGTCAGTAGGTGACAGGGGGGTCAGTAGGTGACAGGGAGGTCAGTAGGTGACTGAGGGGGGTCAGTAGGTGACTGAGGGGGGTCAGTAGGTGACAGGGAGGTCAGTAGGTGACTGAGGGGGGTCAGTAGGTGACTGAGGGGGGTCAGTAGGTAACAGGGAGGTCATAGGTGATTGAGGGGTCAGTAGGTGACTGAGGGGGTCAGTAGGTGACAGGGAGGTCAGTAGGTGACAGGGAGGTCAGTAGGTGACAGTGAGGTCAGTAGGTGACAGGGAGGTCAGTAGGTGACTGAGGGGGTCAGTAGGTGACAGAGAGGTCAGTAGGTGACTGAGGGGGTCAGTAGGTGACTGAGGGGGGTCAGTAGGTGACTGAGGGGGGTCAGCAGGTCACAGGGGGGTCTCTGTCTCACCGTTGAAGTTGACGCTGCGGATGTACTTGAGCAGCCGCTTGCCCCCCGCGTGCTCCATCTCGGGGCACAGCCCGGCGCTGTCGGCGCACAGGTCGCGGTTCATGTGGTGCAGGGCGTGGGCCATGGCGTACACGGCGTCGATCACAAACTGCACCTTCCCCTCCTGCTCGTAGTGCGAGTCCTTCCCGATGCGCTCCTGCCCTGCAGGGCACACAGGGACAGTCAGGGACGGGGGGGCAGCGCTCTCCTGGCACCAAACACCAGCGGATCCTCTCCGAGCACGCTGACGGAACTGCGCCATTAATCAGTACCATAAAACATTCCGAGCTGGAACGTTATTAATTAAAACACAACCAAACCTCTGTCACTGCTACCAGAATCAGACACTTCTTGCAAGTTTCTCTCCATAATCCAGAGAAACAAATCCTGCCCTGATCACCAACGTGAATCCCGAACCCACAGGGACCACCTTAGAGAGACAACTCCAGTCTCCGTATGCTCCCAAAGCTTGGCTTTGAAGCAGGAAAGCATTTAAAGTAAGGCACAGCTGGTATTTAAAGCCTGGTGTTTTGTACTGCTGCAAATCCCAGGATCTAATTGAAAGTCAAAGCTAGATCAAGGGAAGAAAGAGTCACTTCGGAGATGCCACCAAAGGGGCACTCCAGAGAACTGAGGAACTCGCTGGCAATTAACGGCACCTCGGGAAGCTCCTGCCACTGTCACCCCTGCTCCCCAGCCTGCAGAGCCTCAAATGTCCTGCAGAATCCCCCCAATGCAGATCTCTAATTATCCACACTTTCCTTCTTCTTTGGTTCCCCCTGTGTTCACCAAATGCAGCACTGATGCCTGATCTGCTCAACCCAGCTGAGAGCTGCAGAGGGACTTCTCACAGGGGCCTGGGATGACAGGACAAGGGGGAATGGCTGTAAACTGACAGGATAAATTGGATATTGGGAAGAAATTCCTCCCTGGGAGGGTGGGCAGGCCCTGGCACAGGGTGCCCAGAGCTGTGGCTGCCCCTGGATCCCTGGCAGTGCCCAAGGCCAGGCTGGACATTGGGGCTTGGAGCAGCCTGGGACAGTGGGAGGTGTCCCTGCCCATGGCAGGGGTGGCACTGGATGGGCTTTAAGATCCCTCCCAACCCAACCCTTTCCATGATTCCATGATGGTTGAGACACCCTCTACCAAAACCCCTCAGTTTTAAATCTCAGCTCCTCTGGAAGCACTGAAATCCTGCAATGAACTGAGCAGAAAAAGTGAGTTTCCAGCTGGTGAAGTTCCAGGCAGGATCCTTTTCATTATTTCACTCCCTCTCATTGATTACAGAACTTATCAGGATTTCAAGCCCTGACAAGGAAAATGCTTTTAAGTGGTTTCAGCTCAGCTCTGTAACCAAATGAGCAATGCAGCAGGAATGGGTGCCAAGGGAGGGGATCTGGGATTGAAATGCTGCACACAAACAACACTGATAAGCCACAGCAAGTTCCAGAAGCATGGCTGGGCACACGCACAGCAGGACAAAAACCTTCAGCAGTGAAGAGATCTGTGAGAGGAACCCAAGCAAAACCCACCTGAAAAAACCCAAGAGCAATGTCAGAGTGTCCGAAGATGAAAATAATAAATGTTTTAAAGTCTTAATAGAATTTCCAAGAACAGGGATGCTTCCCTGAGCTGAAACAGCCACTTGGTTGGGTATTAAACATCAAGAACTGTGCACAATAAATCCAGATGTGGAGACAAATGTAACTGCTCACCCAAAACATGTGAATTTATACAGTTGGGAGTGTGCTGTCCTTCACCACAACACAGGCTGTTACCTTCTAAAGAGATTCTATTGCAATTGGAAGTTTAATCCAAATCTGAAGCAGCAGAGAACCTGCAAAGCAAATGTTATGATTTACATGGGTCGAATTTCTTCAGACTTCAAAAAAAAGCAAATATCCAAATTAATAGGCCTGGCTGAACAGTGCTCCCTCCAGTTTGTGTCATCCTCCTGCTGGAGTAACCAGTAAGCAGCAAATCAGGCCCAAAGTCCATTTTCAGGCAGGAATAAAACAAAAGTGATGGGCACAATTTTAATTCCAACTTCAGCATTATCATGGGAAATATTTCCCCCTCTGAGGCTAGGCTGAAGAAGTCAGGCAGAACGTTCTACTACAGGCTTCAGGAATAGCTCCTGTATAATGGGAGTATAGAAATTCAATTATTAATTACTCTGGAAGAGAAGGAAGCTCCCAAAAGACATTAAGTTCCTGCAGATGAAAGCAGCAGGAGCAGCGCTGTGGGTGCCTCTGGCCAAGGGGCAGGAGAGAACCCCAGCACAGAGGTGTCAGGACATCCTGGGTGTGCCACGGAGGGAAGCTTGGAGAGCCAACCTAAAATTCACATGTTGGGTGCAGCGAGAAACCACGAACCCCTGTGCTGTCAGACTGAAACCATGGAAAGGAGGAACAAACCCCATCTGCACAATTTCTGCTTGTCTTTGAGAAGAAGTTGCTTTTTTGTTGGCTTTTTTTTTAACTTGGAGATCTGCAGGAGCCACACAACAACATTATCTGCTTCAGCACTGAAGCAGCTGACACCTGGGACACTCGAACACAATGTGATTTCAGGAGAACACACTTCTGTCCCATGGGTTTGAGATGAGTACCTTGGGATGTCAGGAGAAGGATGAAACACAAAAGCAATGTATTGACATGAGCATTTTTTTGCTTCCAAAGGATCTATTTGAAGGTGATGACAAACAATTTAAACACCCCTTCCTTCTCGAGCCTCAAGTGCTCATCATCCTGATTCCTGAGAGACGGAGCAGCCAGGGCCTGCTTCAGGCACATCCTCACAGGAGAAAAATGCTGCAACAAAGACAGGAAAAAGAGCTCCAAACCCAGAGTGGTGAGAATACAGAGAAAGAATCCCACTTGTTCCATCTCCTTCAGATGACAGAAGTGAAATGCAGGTTTGAGAACTCCTGGTCACACTTCTTCATCTCCACAGAGGCAGCGTTAACGCGTCCCTGAGCAGAGAGGAGCAGACGGCGCAACTCCACATATCCTGTGTTCTCAGTGCCTCTCCTTCAGCTGATTCCTCTGCACTCATTGTTATCATCACACAACAGAGGGGATGTGTTAGGATGAATAAATAGTATCTCTAGGACAATTTTTATGGCATATAATTCACACAGACAGACGTCAAAATCCCACTCCATCGGTGCTCGCATGAGATGAATTCAGACTCTGCTTCAGTTCCTGAAGGATTAAACACATTTTCAAAGGGTCTCACACAATAGTGCTGCTGAGAACCTGGAGATAGTCATCATTAACAAGAGATTTAATTTAAAGATTGTGGAATGCTCACAGTATCAAACAGGCAGCTCTTATTTGCACAGGGTGGAATTCAGCAGTGGAGGAAGTGCCGGCAGAAAAATATCCACTGTTCATCCACCCCCAGCACCATCACACACCCCCTGCCTGGGGGCACAGGGATATCCACTGCCCCAGCTCCACGGATCCACCCTCCACAGACAAGTCCCTGCACCCAGGGCTCTGCAGATATCATCCCTGGATACTCAGTCACGGTACAGACACTGCACACACAGCAGGTGTGAAGTCTGAAGGCTTCTCCACATAAGCTCTTTATGTGAAAGTAGCTGAGAACCAGGGCTCAAGAGCCACCAGCGACATGCCAGGGTAAATATTGTGATTTCAGGGAGCAGAGGATGACAGTGAGGCCTCTGTGCAGTGTAATCCCTGGACTGTCACCTGACAAAGCCCTCCAGGATCCAATAACAGCTCTGCAGTGACAGAATCCCCCCAGCCCAGCCTCAGCCATGAGATCTCATTAGAGACAAAAGCCTTTATTCAACAGAATCCATCAATCCCCATGGAATTTCTTGGGGAAAGCAGATGAGCTTTTAAATTTCTCCTGCTCACCACACAAGGCATCGGATAACGCTTCAACCCAAACTCCCTGCACTCTCCTTTGATTGGGGATCTGTGGCTGGGAGCACTGAGCTGCTCCCTGGCACCCATGGACATTCCAGGTGGGAGCTCCTCCCACACCTCCCAGAGCCTGGGAGCACTGCTGCTCTCAGGGACCCAGGGCCTGCAGCCTCCTACCTTCCTATGCTATGAATTACCAACCCCCTTTAAAAGGATGCTGCTGATCAGTCACAACATTATCCCATCAGAGGCCACTCCGGCTCTCACGCTGGAGATCACTCATGGTAATGCTTTAGAGATCATCCTGGAAAGGCTTCAGCAATTTTTGGTCAAATCCCAGCCTTTTGGGGAGACCCCCAATGCCAATTTTAACAGCAGTGCATTCCCAGTGGAATCTGTGCTGTTCCTGTGCACAGCATTCCCACTGCCCCCAGGAACTGGGACCAACAGCGGAGGAGATGAAGTCTGGGAAGTTTCCATCAATTTTCAATCAAAGTAAAATAAATCCTCCCTTTGATCACAATTCAAGGCAATTATCCAACATAACAGGTTTCAGCTGCTGGGAAAATCTAAAGGGGTTGGGGGGGCAAGGCCAGGGGTGGCCAGGGCGGGGTGGCCATTAGGTGACAGCACTGGCCGTGGCTTCCATGTCACAGAGGCACATTCTGCCCAACGCCTCTCCAGGGTGTTCTAGTCATGGAATCATGGAATCATGGAATCCCAGAATGGTTTAGGTGGCAATGGGCCTTAAAGCCCATCCAGTGCCACACCTTTCACTGTCCCAGGCTGTCCAAGCCCCAATGTCCAACCTGGCCTTGGGCACTGCCAGGGATCCAGGTGCAGCCCCAGCTGCTCTGGGCACCCTGTGCCAGGGCCTCCCCACCCTCACAGGGGAGGAATTCCTTCCTAAATTGTTGTGAAACATCCTCCATCTAAAATAAACGAACAAAACACCCTCCAGCTGTCCTTCACTCCAATAAAACCATTCCTGGGTCCCATGGCAAACATTCCCACAGCACGAGGAGGGGGAAGGATGACTCAGTTACCTGTGCATTTACGGTCCGTGTCCTCCTTCTTGGAGCCAGTGATGGTCAGCTTGCAGTTGAAGTTCTCCTCCCAGTACTCTGCAAACCACACGTTCCTCCTGTTGTTCTCCAGCGTGCGGGAGGTGAAATAGGTGTCGAACCCTGCGGGGGGAGAGGGCACAGCTGAGGCCTGGCTGTTCTGCCCCGGGGAGCTGCAGCCTGGACACAAACAGTGCTCTTGTGCCCCCCTCAGTACCCAGCACACATCTCTGTCCACGTGAGGTCACCGTGGGAAGAGAGAAAATACACATTTTCTCATCAGCTGCATCCTGCAGGAAAATTATTCTGTTTCTAACTACCAGGTATAAAACTGGGCAAGGCAAATGTGAAACAGATCAATATAAAAGAAGTTAAAAGGAAAAAGCATGGATTAGAGATGTACCAATAAGGAATGGAAATAAATGACATGGTGCAGCAGATATTGGGCCGAGCTCAAGAAAACTAATGTAGTTATATGCCTGCCCAGACCTCCAGAGGAGGCAGCTCCACCTCACCAGGCTGTTACCAGCACCCCTGTGCATACAAATTTCCACTGGGACCATCAGCCAGCACCACCCTCCCACAGCATTCATATCCTATTACCATCCCTGCAAACAAGATTTGCATGAGCACAAAAAAGTCAGTGCATGTCTGTGCGCTCACACACAAAGTCTTTTGTCATTTCTCGTGTCTTTTTTCCCTGTGTAGCTGGCAGGAGCTCTATCCGCTCATGTGCTCAGAAGGAACAGTGCTTGGAGTGGCACAGCCAAGTGCTCTTGGCACACAGCAAGGGGAGGTTTGTTGCCTGTGCTCCAGAGGTGTCGGATATAGGCAATGCTGTTCCACCCCTGCAGCCCCATCACAGGCTCCTGGCACCCCAAACCCTGCTGATTTTCAACCTTTTCAAACCCAGCTGTCTCTTCCCAAACCTCGCCATCCCTCTGGAGTCTGGGGGCTGTGCCTGTTCCCTGCAGGGAGCTGTGCCAGTCCCACAAGGAGCAGATCAGTTCCAGCACTGGAACCCTCACCTGTGTTAGTGCTGCTGGGGTCACCTGGCTGTAGCTGCAGTGAGCAACAGCAGAGCTCTGCCTACACCTAAAGATGCTGTTCCTCAGGGAACCTTCCACAACTGCAACCCCACTTCAAGTCCAGGTACAAAAGGAGTTTTTCCTTTTACTAAGAAAGTTGTGGAGGAATTCAAACTACCCAAATCTGAAACCTGGATAAAGCAGACCAGTGGTAAAGAGGACTTGAGAATGCTGGTTGCACTCAGAGGAGCTCAGAGGTGAATTATCTGCCATCCTACAAGTGCACACCCACTGGAGATGGGAATCTCAGAGGATGTTTTCCCACTCCTGGGCGCTACAGCTGCCCTAGCACTGCAGAAGAGGGTGCAAGGACAGAAGCAATGAGCTCATACAGCCCAAACCACCCCTGCTATTGCACCAGCGCCCTAGCACTGCAGAACAGGGTGAAAGGACAGAAACAATGCGCTCATACAGCCCAAACCACCCCTGCTATTGCACCATCACAGGGGCCTGTCGGGTCTGCAGTCAGAAATGGCTGCAGATGCACATTCCATTGAAAGGGGGAATGTTCCTGGCACTGCAGCCAATGATTTCCCTCCTGCAATAGGTGGGTACAGTGGCACAGGCTGGCACAGCACGGAGCAGAGTCTGAGGAAAACCATCTGGCATGGTTAAATTAGCACAACAACCCTTCCACCGGGGATAAGATAGACAGCACAAACCCAGCTGTTTTAAAATTGCAAAGGAGAGTGGGACTGGGGTCAATCCCTCTTCTCCTCTCTGCTCTGTGTGCCAGTGACCCAGCTCTAATGTGTGCTTTCCTAGGGCTGAGTCTGCTGTTCACAGCTCACATCCCAAGCCCAGAAGGCACAGCCCACGTCATCTCCAAAAACCAACCAGGAAAATCAGCACTGAGGCCTTTCAGGAACAGGTGGAAAGCTAATTAAAATTTTACCTGCAGCCTCACCAGCAAATGATGCAGTTTATTAGAATCAAAAGTAGGTCCCTCCTATGACAGAGGAGGGTGCCAAGCCCAGAGGCCCAGCCCCACCGAGGGGATGCCCTGCTGCACAGGCAGCAGCCAGAGCCTGAAGGACAGCAAGCAACCCATGGGAAAATGCAAGTAAAGCACCAAAGCGGGCTGGGAGAAGCCCTCAGTGCTGGACTGCAGTTTTACTGAGTACTTGGGTGCACTCTGTAAGTTCCACATGATTTTCCAGCCCTTCACGTGGGGACTGCAGCTGGAAGTTGAACCTTCCCAGAATAAAATGGATCGAGCTGCAGGAAAAGAGACATCCTGGGATGGCAGAGACCCCCATCTCTCCCTGCTCTATTTATCCTGAGACAGGGACTTCACCTGGGCCTCCCACACCCTAAATGTATAATTTGTTGAAACTAAAGTAAACAATTGCTTAGAACTCCTGGGACACCTGCTGTAGTTAATTAATAATAAATTAGTGATTTAGGAATGTTTCTGTGCAGTCTCTAGAAGGGCCAGCACTATTCCTCTACCCAAACCATTCTGTGATTCTATGATTGCCACTGACAGGATTAAATTTCCTAAGGAAAAGATTCTCATGGATGGGTCAGAAGAATATTCAGAAAACAGTCAAGTTTTAGGGACACACAACCTAAACTTTTTCCTGTAAACCTGTGTATATTGGTTTTCCTCCTAATTAAAAGAGCATTTCAAATGGGATATTCTAGATCTACAATGTCCATATGGCTCGGAAAGAGCACCAATAAACCTTCCCCACGTGCCAAACTCACTGACCTCTGGGGAAAGTGCTCTATAACTTAATAACGTAAAATCAATGAGTCCTGATAAAACTGTAATAGAATTCCATATGAATTACTCTAAACCTTTCCAGATTTAATAACAAATAATAACATTCCCATTGATTTGTTTAATGATTCCCCTGCATTCGCAGGCTGGAATATGGATCCCTATTAAAAAGGGAACATTTTTTACCATTCTTTTCTATTGATCAGGACAAGCAGGAGAGTGACAGTGGGATGGGGTGCAGAGATGCACAAGTTCCTGGTAATTCCCAGGGATCAGTCCTGTGCAGCCACCCCTCCCGCAGTGCAGACCCTGGGAATGCTGCTCCCACACAGCCAAGGTCCTGGAGAACCCCTCCCAGAGGCACCACATGGCAACTGCCCTCCTTCCCAACCTGGGAACAAGAATCCTGGAATGCTTTGGGCTGGAAGGGACCCTAAAGCCCATCCAGTGCCACCCCTGCCATGGGCAGGGACACCTTCCACTGTCCCAGGCTGCTCCAAGCCCCCGTCCAGCCTGGCCCTGGACACTTCCAGGGATTATTTTCCCAGGCAGGACTGTTCCTACACTTCCCACAGTGCTGTCCTGCACACACCTGGCAGTGGCAGGTCCCTCTGTGCCAGTGGGAATCTCAAATGCTTCTCTAATTTTAGACACTTTTTTGGACTGAACCTGACTCAAACACTCAGGGTGAACAAGGCAAACACTCTCTGCACCAACGACAGACCTCAGCCTGTGCTCCATCTTTCTGACCTGATACATGAAAGCAACTCACATGCACAGGGCTGAACTTAAGAGTTTTGGGTTCAGAAGCTCTGGGAATTAGATGACCCAACAAAAACCACTGGATGCTTAAATGCAAAAGCAGGAATAATCACTTCTCACCCCTGTTTGTGACCAAGCATTGCACTGGTGTGACAAGATTTAGTGATCCCCCAATGTTCTCCATATTTCATACTTTAGCAAATTACTTTTTCAGCAAATACCTCCAAGAGATATAAATATTTCTTTTATGAGATTTTCCAAATTACAATGAATCTCTTATTACTTCAAATCACTGTGATTTGATTAAATCGTTATTTTTACACATAGAAAGATGATACTACCTCAAGGCTTCATTTATTTTCCACCACAGGATAAATATGTACACGAACTACATAGTGATGAGACAGAGGGAATAAAGGGGAGCATGGAGGCGGGAGTGGGGGAAAGGGACCTGATCCCAAACCCTATGGAAAGGCCAGGAAAATCTAGGCAAGGGACAGGGGTTCCTTGGCTCTGTGGCCATCAAAATCTGAGCACTCCAGGTTGTTTTCCTGCCACTCTTAGGGTGCCCCTTGGATCAGGCCAGGAGTTATCAGCAGTGTTAAGTGACTGAAATCAGAAATTCCTGGGGGAGATGGGAATGACTCCTCCCCAGCTGGCTGGAGTCAGGTTTGATCCAGGTGTTCTGTTCCACATTCACAGGCAGCTGTCTGGACTTGGAGCGTCTGCATGGATCCAGGCCTGCCCAGGGAACACTCACTCCCAGCCCCCCACACTCAGAACCCTCTCCCAGCTCCTCCCAGCCAGGGCTGTCCCAGCAGGAAGGATGCTACAGCACCACCGGGAGCCTCTTGATTATTCACCAGGAAATAAGCCCTGCTAACCCGGGGCTGTATTTACCCCACTCCAAAAACCCCAAATGATTGATTTCTAACATTAATCTTGCATCTCTGCCTCCCTGGGCTGCCCATTTTCTGGCTGGAAGCACAGGGCTCGGCTCCCTGGCAGTGCTGGCAATTGCAGGTGCTCGAGAGGCCAAACCAGGCTCCAGCTCTGCCACGGGCACCTCAGGGACAGAGGGAGCCTGGCAGCAGGGGTTTGTCACCGGGAAAGAGTCAGGAACACACCCAGGGGGACGGGACAGGGACAGAGGGAGCCTGGCAGCAGGGGTTTGTCACCGGGAAAGAGTCAGGAACACACCCAGGGGGACGGGACAGGGACAGAGGGAGCCTGGCAGCAGGGGCTTGTCACCGGGAAAGAGTCAGGAACACACCCAGGGGGACGGGACAGGGACAGAGGGAGCCTGGCAGCAGGGGCTTGTCACCGGGAAAGAGTCAGGAGCACACCCAAAGGGAAGGGATCGGCTGCAGGAGACAGACTGGGGGCACCCAGGAAAAGCAACACCCTGTGGGAATAAAGATGAAATCAGGGGATCCAGTGCTGGGCTGGCACCAGTGACACCAGCAGCAGCCAAGGGAAGCTCGCAGCACCTCCAGCAAGAACAGCAGGGGTGGCTTGTGAAGCCAAGGTGCCATCAGCATGAGCACAGCAGGAGTTTAGAGGCACTTGTGTCACCTCTGGTTTGCCATGTCACCGGCACGCGCTGCAAACCATCCCCTCGTGTCACCAGGGACTTCAGAGGCTCAGGGGTTATTTAATAAGGAAAATCATTAAGCCTAATTAAACCACAAAATTATTGACCCACTGCATTTCCCAGGTGCCTCAAGTACTTTCATTCTCAGCCCAGGCGAGAGCAAATCCAACATATTGACCCAATTTCACTCGAGCAGTGATTTGATCAGTTTATGATATTTTTATTCTTCTATTTAGTCCCAAGGATGTCCCCAGTACTGACAGCCAGTTATTTCCCCACGTAGTAAATCATCACCTGCTATAATTATTGAGGCCAAATGAGTTGAAAGCAGCTACTCAAACACTTTTCCAATTTCCCTAGCATTTAACCCAAAGCAGTTTCATTTACTGGCATTAAATCTGCGATAAAGGCATTAGGTGTGGAATGACAAGATCAATTTTAGGGCAGCAAGTGTCTCTGCAGATTTCATGATGTTGCCCAACCACACACTATGGGCTGTTATTAAGACCATCTACAGATATTTTTTTGACCTTCTTGCTTGGTAAAAAAGCCATAATAGAAATTATTTTATTAACTTCCATCATGCCATAAAAGTGCTTTGCAGTTGTTTTCTTTTTTAATAATTGCTGATTATAACTGTGCAAAAGGGTATTTCAGGTGGTGTCACATCTGACTTTTATATCCGTGACACAAATCACATACAGAGGAAATTCCACTTTGGGCAAATCTGGGATTTTAGGCTGTAAAGGTTCTATTAGGGAAACAGCTAGCTATTGGCTAAGCATCCTTGTTATAGCTTCATAAAATGACACAGCTGCCAGGGCAGTGAGATCATGACCCAGGCGGTGTCTGAGGCAGCCCTGTCAGGGAAAGGTTAATGTACAACTGCCTTATTATTCATTATTCTACATTTCACAGCCCTCAGGCACCTCTCACTCCCCGAGAGCTCCCATGTGTATCAACGTCAGCAGCACAACCCCCTGAATTTGTCCCTCTATTTCCATTTTCAGTGGCACCCCCTCAGCTGTTGCAGCAGGTGCTGGGCACGCCCAGGAGCTCAGCCCCATCCCCGGACTCTCCTGCTGCCTTGGGCTTCTGGATGGCCCCAGGATCCTCCCCCAGCTGGAGCAGGGGAAGCCTCCCTTTGTTAATGAACAATAAAAGGACCAAATCCAGGCCTCAGAGCTGCCACAGATGCTCTGGAGAGGCCCAGGCCCCAAAAACCACCGAGATTGTGCATTTTCAGCCCCAGAGAGACTTCCCAGGATGGCACAGGTAGAAAGTCACCTGGGCTGGTTACACAGCTCAGATCCAGTGCTCTGAGCTCAGCTGAACACTGCACTTCTCCCTCAAAGGGCTCCTGCTGTGGGAATGAATAATTCCCTATGAATTGCAGCGAGCAGAGTGCCAGCCAAGGGATGAACACTGCTCACCAACCCACCCCTGCGAGCAGGGAGCGGAGCCTGCTGGAACCAGCATCACCAGAGCCAGGCCAGACAGATAAAAATACCTCCTGGAGCAGAATGCCTCTGCCAGGAAATCATCCTTTCCTGCTGCCCAGTTATTGGAAATGGGCAATTTGTTTTGCCAGGACCTTTCTCCATGAAAAACTCCTTTTCCTCACACCTGAAGATGAACTAAAAGCTTTTATAAAAGCTGTTCACCAAATAACAGAGCACTGTGGATCCCTGGCAGTGTCCAAGGCCAGGCTGGACACTGGGGCTTGGAGCAGCCTGGGACAGTGGGAGGTGTCCCTGCCCGTGGATGGGCTTTAGGGTCCCTTCCAACCGACTGGATGTGTCTTCCCACCAGTTTCCTAAGTTCCTGCTTCCCACTCTTCTTACCAGAAGCTGCTCCACAGATGGCCTGTTCCCTTTTAATAATGCAGAGCAGCAAAACCCGAGATCCAGAAGGTCTAAATGCAGAAAATGAGAGTGCTTTTGCTCCCTGCACAGCAGCCACCAACAAAACGCTCTGAGCAGCTCCTTGAAGGCAGTTAAACTCCAGTCACCCACTTGCATAATTTAAATGAGGGTGAAAATACAGAAATCCCTCTCTGTTGGGATGCAGCAACTGCAGCAACTCCTGGAGACACTCAACAGGTTAAAATTAGAATAAAGAATGATAATGCAATGAAAACCCAAGGGGCTGCTCTGCCCAGCCCGGCTGCAGCACTCACACATCGAGTCCTTCACCCCCAGAGTTCATTTGCCCCGTCCCTTGCTGCAGTGTTTCCATGTCAGCAGCAGGAACTGCAGTGAGTGTCCCCAGAGCTGTGCAGCCTGGAATGTGTGTGCCAGAGCCCCCAAAGCACACCCAGCCCCACTGCTGGCACGGGGACACTGCTGGGGACAGCCACAGCTCTGTCCAGTGCTGCTCCAGGTGGTGCCTGTGTCCTGCAGAGCCAGAGCTGGGCCCAGGCAGCCAGGCTGGCACAGGAGCCAGGGCTCAGCTCAGACCACTGCAGACACTGCCAGCCTCACTGCACATTCCCCTCGAGACAGACATGCCCAAGAAAATTGGGGGGGACCTGAAAGCCCATTCAGTGCCACCCCTGCCATGGGGGCACCTCCCACTGTCCCAGGCTGCTCCAAGCCCCAGTGTCCAGCCTGGCCTTGGGCACTGCCAGGGATCCAGGGGCAGCCACAGCTGCTCTGGGCACCCTGTGCCAGGGTCTGCCCCTCCCTCACAGGGAATTTCTCCCCGACATCTCATTTAACCTCCCCTCCTCCCTCACAGGCTGTTCCCCCTTGTCCAGTCACCCCATGCCCCTGTGAAAAATCCCTTCCCAGCCTTCTTGCAACCCCCTTCAGATAAAGGAAGGGGCTCCAAGATCTCCCCAGAGCTTCCTCTTCTCTCTGAGCAACCTCAACTCACTCAAAATAGAACCCAGCCCCCTCATCACATCCTCCCCTTTTTCCTTAGGTCCTTTTACAAAATACAAATTCCTTGCTATTTGACAGCTGATTTCTTGACTCTCAGGCAGCTTGAACAATGCCAGAGTGTGCAGGGAGGTGAGCAGAGGGAGATAATTACTGTTCCCTCCCTCCTTCCCACTCCCTGCTCAGCTGAGGCTGCTCACCCCAACCCAGCTCCCTCTGTGCACAGCAATCACATCAAACACCAGCTCAGACCGGGACAGGCACAGCAGAGAAAACAGAGGGGATTTCTGGGGCTGGCAGGCCTGGAACCCTCCCTCAGGCTGCCCCCAAGGCCATGGGGTCCTGCACAGGGACACCCACAGCACCCCCAGGGCTCCTCCTGGGAACTCCTGCATCTCCAGGGAAAGCAAAATCCATCTCCAATTTGATGTAAGTATTTCAGGAGCAGAGCATCCTCTAAGCACCCATCCCTCATTCTCCACCACTATTTTTTTCTGCAGGGGTATCCCACCCCCAGCATTCCCTTTGGGATCCTGGCTGGCCTTGGAGACCACCAGGCAAGTCCTGTGGCTACTTCCTAGCTCAGAGCTCCCCTCATGTCACCCATCCAGCTGCAACCACAGCACCCAGAGACCCTTGAGTCCACCCCAAGGAGCAGAACACAGAATTCCAAGAGGATCAATATCCAACAGCCCCTCCCTGGCTGCTGAGGGGAGACTGAACCCGGAGTGCCCTGGCAGAGCCACCCCAGGCCTGGCTGTGTCAGAGATGCTGGGGAGATGCCTGAGGCTGCCTAAATATAAGGAAACTTTTAAATGGCTCTCAAGTTGCAAGATAATTTGTATTCCACTCTCTTCATACCAACACATTAACCAAATACATTATTTCCATAATGAGGAGATGAACATCTGTGTGGCTTCCCAAAATTTCAAGTGGCAATACTCGAGACAAGTATTCCCTCTTTGGGGACTGACACATCAGCATTTCAAATAACTGCCATAACTAAAAATATCATTTAAATTCTAAGGAGGTCAAAGACAGTTCAGGTGTGGTTTAGATTTCAGGTTTTTTAGATAAAGCAAACCAATTTGATTCCACAAAATTAAGTCGCTGCAGTATTGTATTAAATCATTTGTGCTTGGCCCTGTGTAAAAGAAGTGCTCAATGCAAACTTTACCTGAAATGGGGAAGACAAATACCTGAAGCAGTGTTACATCACTGAAAATTGCTGTGAGAGAGCTGAAGAGCTCTGGGTCAGGCACCCCATGGCAGCAGAGCAGCCCCAGCTAATGTGGCCTCACCTCTTCCCAGCTTTGGTACAATAAACCTGCCCAAAGCCACCAAAAAAACCAACTCATCCCATCAGATCTGGAATATCTTTCTTTGGAAATTTATGCTATGGGAAGCAGTAATTAAACAGAGAAACAAAAAGCCAAGCTTGAAAACAAAGATTAGAAGGATTTCTTTGTCACATATAGGACTCGATCCTTGCAGGTCCCTTCCAGCTCAGGGTATTCTGTGACTGACAAGGGGGCCTGAGGGCTACTCCGCACAGGTGAACCACTGCGAGCACCCCAGGGAAGAAATCTGAGAGAGAAATAGCAGTGAAAGCCTGGTTCCCCTTCAGGGATCCCTGGGGGAGCTCAGGGAAGCGTCACTGTGGGGAGAAGCCGAGTCTCATCCCCCTGCTCAGACACACAGAGGTGCTGGGGCTGTACCTGCCCGGCCACTGCAGGTGCTGGCGCCCAGTGTGGCAGCACAACACCGGCTCTAATTAGGCCTCATCGTTATTCACAAGCAATTACACCATCCTTCTTTCAGCAGCAATAATCAGCTCGATTACTGGCCCCTCTCTGGCTTCACACTTCTTTCTCACCAGCTCTAACACAATCACCTTTGGAAGGTGGGACGCACCAGGAGCAGCCACTGCTGAGCCCCACCGAGCTGGGAGAGCCCTCTGGCAGGGGTTTCTGGAACCCTTTTTCTATGGTTTTTATGTTTCTAGGCTGCCTCGGTTTGCCCGGCCCTTCTCTCTGAGATAGCCGGCCCGGTGAATCACCTCAGCAACTGTGTGCTAACGGGGGAACCCCGCAGCTGCGAAAGCTGTGGCTGGGTGTGCACGGGAGGGCTCAGAGCCAAGCTGGAGTGAGAGGTTCCACCAGGGCTGTGTTAGCAGGAACAAGGGAATTCCTTTCAGATGGACAACGCCATGGAAACAAAGCCCAAGCTCCCCTTCCCAGGCCTTTCCCTTCAGCTGCACAGAGCAGCATCTTCCCTGGCCGACTCCCAGCTCGTCACCACCCGGCCCCTACGGCTGAGAGGCTAAAGGGTTGTGTTTATCCAGCCTCAGCAGGGCATCCAGGCCATCGATCTTGACTCCTGCTTCCCTTTCCAAGGAGCCAGCACAGGGGGCTACAAGGAGGAGCTTTTCCTAAATCCTTTCCCATCCCTTTGTTGTCATGCAGTCAAGTAAACAGAATGAAAACACGCTCCTGAAACAGATCTGCAAATCCAGCAGGAGTGAAGTGGGCACTTCTGCACTCATTGTATCATCTTTAAGGAAATTATGTGTATTAGTATGTGCATTCTTTCCTAAACTATTACTTTCAAAAGCCTATAATCAGTGAAGCATTAACAATACAGACTAGAAGAAAAAAGCACAGGGAAACAAACAAGACAAGCCTTTCAAACCTCTGCTCACTTCCTAAAATTAGCACATTTCCCTTTGTGCCTGAGCCTGCCTCACCCAGAGATGTCAGTAATACACTCCTGGTGTGTCTGGGGGTGTGAAGCCCCAGCAGAGAGGGGCTGGAGCCTGTAGGGAACTTTCCTGGAATGCTCTGGGTGCCATGGTGAGAGCCAGGATGTGAACCAGCAGCTGCTCAGGCAGCACACAGCCACGATAAACATGTGACACGGGCCCAGTGAAAGCACTTTTGGTGTGTGATGCAGACATTTGCTCCTTGCAAACTCTGCCTCAGCACAGGCACCCATCAGAGCCCCCTGCAGAACAGGCCTGGGGGTCCCCCGGAGCTGCCACGCACAAACAGCAGCTTCCTAAAAATACAGTCCTTCCTCCTTTCTGGCTGGAAATACTCTGCCCAAACACATCCAGCTGACAGCTCCCGTGTCACATCATCGAGAGGAAAATTGGTCTTGAGAAGACGCAATTCAGGGTATCTCAAAAGTGATGATCCATCTGAAGGGTGATCAATAGCTGTGTGTTCCTCTGGGGATGATCTCTTCCTACAGCACCAGCCCTCCCTGTGTGTCTCCATGTGCTCACCTCCCTCTCTCAGAACACCCACACCATCTCCAGTGTCCTGGAATCACAGCTGAATGGGAACAGCAAAGGGAAAATGCCAGCAAAGCTCGGGGAGCAGCACCCACACCACAGACCTAGAGACACAAACCCCACATGATGAGCAGCAGCTGGATCCCAGCAGAGATCCTGGATTCTGGCAGTGCCAGATCTGCTGGGGGTTGGGTGAGCAGCTCATTTCATTTCAAGGAGCCCCAGAGAAAGCTCCTAAATCTCTATTTTACAGCAGTTCTGTATGGTCCAATTAGAGCTTCCCACCTCATTTATGTGCTGGAAGCAGCAGCAGCGTTTGGTTCAAGCCCCGTTTGGGACAGGATTTCTTGTTAATGCTGTGCTGGTTATGGGCAGTGCCTTGCACTGAGCAGTGGCAGAAAATTCTCTTTAATACTCTGAAACCACCACCCCTTCAAACTGTCTCACAAGCCCCGAGTGAACTGCAGTGCCTGAGCCCCACACAGCGGCCAGGGGGACACTCCAGCAGAACCCCAGGATGTGTGAGCTGGGAGGGAAGGAGTCCTCGTGAGACCCCACCTGCAGTGCTGCCTCCAGCCTCTGCTGCAGCCCTGTGAAGCTCAGCACTGCAATTCCACAGGGAATGGGCAATTCTCCTGGCAGGAACAGGCCCTGTTTGCCCCAGTCTCCAGACAGATCCTCTCAGGACACTGGGCACCACCACACACACGTATTTAAGCCAATATTTACCTGCACAACACTGACATGGCCCCACTGGTCCCAGCCAGCCTGGAGGGGCCAAGGAAGGAAGGACAGATCCCAGAGCTGGAGCCCTTCAGCTGAGTGGAAAGGAAAGCAGCTCATGGGGGGAAGGCCAGGGGATGGGAGGGAATTCAGGGCAGGTAATGGGGAGAGTAAGCAAATCTGGGAGTGATGGTCCAAGGGACTGACAGTCCAAGCTGCACCTCTTATGCCTTTTCCCTCGGGACTGGGGTCCCCTCTGGTTTTTGGTGTTCCTGGGCTCTGCTCCAGCCAGGCTGCAGCCCCACAGTCCTGGAGGAACAGACCCCTGCAGCCACATCTTTCCATCCCAGTTCCTCTCTCAAAAGCACATGGCTCATGCCCCAGGGACACAGAAAAAGCTGGAGAACAACAGAGAACTGGAAAAGACCCTGCACCAGGCTGTAAACAAACAAAAAATACCCAAAGTGAAGTGTTTACAAGTATGATTATGCAATTTACGCTGGCCCGCTGCTCTCCTGAGGGAGAGGCAGGAAGGGCTGTGGGCAGCACCTCATTCCCAGGGAACATCCCGGGGGAATGCAGGGCAGGGTGACCCTGTCTGTAACACTGCACACAACCCAACACTGTCTCTAAGAGAGCAGAATGAACCCCGAGCTCCTTTCCTTTGCCACACTGGGGCTGGGAAGGTAAAACACTTCAGAGGCACTAAACAGGGACAGAGAATTTCATTCTCAATTTTGCTTAAATCACCACTCTTTCATTGGTTTTTCCTCAGTTCATACCGCCCAAACAAAAAAGGAGCAGACCAGCTCTTGTTGGAAACAAAAACAAAACAGGGTTCACCATCTCTCTGGGTGACAACTGAAAATTCCAGGGACAGTTCTGTTGGTTTGCAGCATTTGCAGTTTTTATTTTTTAAAATATCTGAGCACATCCCTGTACTGGATTTGAGCCATCCCTCAACCTTCAAGCCCAGAGCTTCACAAACTCCAGCCTCAGCCCCATCTACAGCCTCTGGAATTGAATCATTAATCTGAAATCTACTTGAATCCTACTGTTCAGTTGCATCAATTCTGAGCTCAGACAGTAAAGACTGTTTTTTTCCACATCAGCAAAGCTTTTGCCAGACTTCCTAAATAATTAAGACCAAATCTATGCATTATCCTCCGTATTTCTCTTACAGCTGCTCCCCTCCTTGGTTCCATCTCCCCGGGAGCTGGTGTCCATGAGGACAGAGCACACACAATTGAGAAAGGCAAGGAAGACTCTTTCAAAAGAAAAGCACTGGAGGAAAACCCCGAGCTCTGGAAGTGCTCAGTGAGTAACACTGACTGTAACAACTGTTCCCAGTACCACAGACGGGGAACCACAGGGAACTGCCCACTCTGATAAATATTGCACAGGAAAAGGTGTGGGAACAAGAGAAAGGAAGAGGTGAGGAGATCGTTGTTCACCCTCCTCACAGCTGAGGTTAAGAGGAAAACAACTTCTGGGGCTCAGAACAGGGCTTGTTTCTCACGTGAGGAGGGCCCAGCACAGCTCTGCTTTGGAAGAGCTCAGAGCACCAAGAACCAGGATACAACATCCTGCTGCCACGTTGCTCTATAAGTAAATAAGTAAGTAAGTAAATAAATAAATAAAATCTGCTTTTTTCCTCTGAAAGCCTCTTCAAGCCTTTCAAGTTCCCTGTACCTGGCTGAGCTGCCAGTGGAGTGTGTTCCCAACTTCCCAAGGAGTGATTCCTCTTTCATGTGCACTTCTCTGGCTCACTGTCTACTGCAATTATGCAAATAATATGCAACTTTATCCTTTCAGCATAATTACATCAAACACAATCAGGCTATATTAAGACTGACTTAAGATGAATGAATTCAGTTCATCTAATGATTTCCTAAATCCCCCCCATGGGACTGTGGCAAAGAAAATTCTGTCCCAAGAGTGACATCAAGTACCAAGACAGATATCAAGTACCAAGACAAATAACTCTGGATCTGGGGCCTGATCCTACAAAAAGCCAAACACTTTAGGCCCCCTCTGGAGTCAGAGGCTGCTGGGATATTCCCACTGTCAGAAAAACAGGACCATCAGCTGGTACCTATGGACACAGGTGTAAAACCACAGCACACCCGCACTTCTCACCTGTGTTTTGAACTGAAATCACGCCTGGGGGTGAAGAATGACTAGAAAAATGATTTTTTCTCTGTACAATGAGTGTTTCAGTTTGTGACTTGTGTGACCAACAGCTCTACAGACAAAGCCCTGCTAATCCAAAGTGTGCCATGCACCCTGAATTCGCAGGCACATCCTCATTCAGTGCAGCTGAGCATTCCCTGGCTGATTAGCCAAACATTATTCCCTTTGCTGTGGGAAGAGGCAGTGTCAACATTCAGGTCAAGGCACGGGAGCTGCAGTGATCTCTCTGCTTCCAGCAAGGTTTCTTAGGAATGTTTTTCCAACATATTCCAAATACTACTTAAGACAGCGATAAAAGGAAAGGAAAAAAAAGAAGAGATGCTTTTGAGGAGTAAAATAAGGGCAACCCCCTCATTCATGACTTAACACAGATTTTCACTAAATCCAGTGGGAATTGAGCTGGCACTTCACTGTGGCCCTGACCTGGAGCCTGGGAGCCCCAGGATGCTGCATGGAAGGGGCCTGGGCTGGGATCTGCTCAAGGCAATGGGCTCCAGTCTGCTTATGCAGTTTGCTTCCTTCCATTTGCAGGGAAAATCAAGGTGCCTTATTTCTTTTATTTTATGCCCTCATCGAAAGAAATGTGTTGCTGAATTTTAGGAAGCAAATGTTCCATTTCTGGACGATGAAAGAATGACATTAAAATGTCTAATTCCTTTCTTTGTGTCTCGTGGCCAAATGAAAATGAAACAACAGAAAGGAAAACAGAACAACCTCCAGCAGCCTGAGCACGGGGAAGGCAGCAATCCAGAGGGATTAGGGCCTCCCTGAGCCTGGAAACACCAGTGCCTGAGGATTCCTGACACATTCACTGGCTGTTCTCTTGGTGAATGACACAGAAATGGGACCAGTCCAAAAGGAGAAATGGGGGATCTGGAGAACTGCTCCAGTAGCACCAGGATCTGTTCCCTTAACCACCCCTCTGCCCCTGTGACAGCAGGAGCAGATGGCACATCCAGATGGCAATTAGGGACGGCTGGATGGGACTGGGGAGGGTAGGAACCAGCCCGAGCCTTTGGAGTGGCCAGGGAGCAGCCAGGAACCCTGTGCTCTGCACAAGGACGCCTTGCTCTGCCTCCCTCCCCCAGGCACAGCACCCACTCCTGCCCGAGGCTTTTCCTTCCCAGAAAGTCTCATGGAACACACAGACCCCAGAATGTGTGTCTGCTGCTAAAGGATACCTCAGTCAGAGAGATTTGTAGGCAAAATGCAATTCAGGCACCACAGTAATGCCCCAGGCTATGTGGCCACGAGTGCAAAACGCACCCAGCCAACCTCAGGCAGTTCTCCAGCAGAGTCACTGAATAAGGAGATATTTGCAGGCTCAATAAACACAATTTTTTTGCAGCTACATTAAACACACTGATGTTTACAACTCTTATTTAACTGACTTTCTATACCTGAACTCTTCCACTCTACCATCCTCACTCATTGTGTCCAAAACCCCCTCATGCTTCCCATGACAGGTTTAATGTGTAACGTAAAAAGAAAATACTTTAAAACAAACAAACGTGGAAAGTTTTTGTTTCTGTGTACTGTTGACAGAATTTTCGTTTCTGCGTCAGAAACCCTCAGGGATGAATACAGACAGTGTGAAAAGCTTATTAAAATATCCTGCTTTTCAGAAACAAACCACTTCATTGTCTGTCAACTTTCTGTATTTACAGAGAAATAACATCCAAGAGTGCCTCGGGGGGTTAAAAATGTAAAAGAATGAAGCAGATGATCTACCTGAGAGGAATAACTGATGAGCAGGGAGCGCAGGCACAGGGAAAATGCAAATATTTGGTTTTGCAGGCAGTGAAGACACTAGAACCCCTTTTAATATGGGCGATGTGCTCGAGGACTGCCCGCAGACCCTGCCCCGCCAGGGCCAGCAGAGGAGTTGGGTTTCCCTACTCAGTGCCTGCCCTGGAAACAACTTTCCCTCCATATTCCAGAGAACACAGACTCTGATCAACCTCTCTGCTGTCCAGAGGAAGCCATGTGGATGCTGAAGCATCTTTACACATAACAGGATTAACAGACTGAGGCGAGATCAGACAACAGACACTTCAGAGCACAATGGAAAGCTGAGAAACAAAGGGATTAAATAGAACAAGTTTCCCAAAATTGGGCATATACATGCACTCGTACAAGTGTGGATATTTCTGAAGCACACAAGCAATATGGATAAACACAGTGCCTGATCTGAAATGAAAGTTAAGCTGAGTTTAAATGGAAACCACTGATAGAAAAACAGTTTTACTCCTTCAGTAGAAAACTTCTCTGCTTCAGAGAGGAGACATAAATTGCCCAAGATTCTCCCTCCCCTGTATGCACATGACAGGCTCAGATCAGTTGGGTTTCTCTTTCCAGTGATAAAGCCTTGTCACATCCCCCCAGCCTAATGCAAGCTCTGAAATCAGGCCCCTGAGAACCAGCTGCTGGCAGCTCCCCAGCTGGGGAAACAGCCTCGAGTTTCCACCTGAGGAACAGGGACATTCAGGGGAAAATCAGGAGCTGGAGCCGTATTCCATGGGCTTGACCCTGTGTGTGTGCACGCGTTGATCCACATACTCAGCAGGAGCAGGAGGAGGGGCAGGACAGGCTCTTACCCTCGATGGTGGCTCTCTTGGGCAGGATGGTGATGGCTCCCTCGGCCACGTCCTCCTGCTGCAGCAGCGGGCTCACCTTGGAGCCCCACGTGTCCGAGCCCACCCACAGGAAATGCCCCACCTGATCCGCCCTCTTGGCAGCCGCCAGGATTTGCCTGTGGAAAGGAACATTTGGTTTGCAACATGATTTTATTTAAATGTGGAGTTGCTTCAGAAAATGGTATGTGGCAATGGCACAGAAGGGCTGGGCTCGATGAGCTCAGAGGTCTTTTCCAAGCTGACTGACTCTGTGATGAACAGGAACAGCACATTCCTGAACCCAGCAGAGCTCACGGGCTTGGGACACTCTGCATCACCAGGGCTCTGGGCAGCCTGGGCCAGGGAAGGATGGAACTGGATGATCTTCAAAGGTCCTTCCAAGCCCAAACCACCCCATGATCCATGCAGCACCAACGGGACTTCTCTTTAAATTCACCCTATACCCCATGACTGAGTTTCTGATTCCACTAAAACTTAAGAGTTTTTCCACTGACTTTACTGAAACTTTTTCCTAAATTCTTTTTGTCTCATTTTGTGGGACCAAGCCTCTCAGCAACTGATGATTCCATCACAATTTTAAGCTAATTTCAAATTCTGGACCCAGAATACACAAGTGAGTAATGAAATAGAAAATATTCTTTGTGTTATTTTATAAGCCCATTCCATGTGGTTTAACCTTGAGCATCCAAGTCACTTTATCACCATTAACTTTCATTTGCCATAAAACAGACTCTGAATTAATGAATTACACAAAGCAGAATGAGCCTGGAGAGGGGAGTGTGTTCTTAATTCCTCTGAGAGGAAGGGTCAGCTCTGCCATCCAACACGAGCAACCCCATGACAGGAAAAGCTCCCAGATCCTGGTCCCCATTCCTGTTCCTCCAGCATGGTCTGGGCACGCCATGAGCCAGAGCAGCAGCAGCCTCGTGCCTGGTGCTTCCCCCACATTCCCAACTCCACATCCCCCCATGGCTCCCACCAACAGACCTGTCCCTCCCTCCCTCCCCCCGAGCTCTGTTTGCTCTCCCTCTCCTGCAGAGCCCCAGGGGATGGGTGCCCCAGCCACCCTTACTTGATGTCCTCGTCATTGGCGAAGATGACGATGGCCCTGGCGTTGGGGGTCTCCAGCAGCTGCCGGATGATTTTATCGAAGTCGATGCTCTTGTCCTTGCGGTCCTGGGGGATCTTCAGGGACTGGGCGATGCAGAGCCCACCTGTGCCAGAGAAAAGGACAAAGGGACCTTCAGAGGAGGAAAGGAAGCTTCAGGGGAGAGCACGGGACAGGCAGTGGGGAGTGCACAGCCCACAGGGGAGCCTGGCAGGGGAGGAACTCTCCCGTGGGATCACTGCCCTTCCAGGCACTCCATGGCCAGCTTCCAGAGGGATCCACGCAATTCCTTCTCTGATACCTACAGCCTGCATGGCTGGGGAGGGTCAGGGATTACACAGGCTGTGCCCAACCCACGGGAGAAAAGCAAAATAAGCGAAGACATGGGCAGTGGAAGGATGAAAATGAGAGGAATTAAAAAAGGAAACAACAGCAACCTGAACAAGCTTAAACTGATGAATAAACCCCCAAAACAACAGGCTGAGAGGCAAAAGGTGCTGACAGTGTATTGGGCAGGTTTTATCTCAGTGAAGGGCTGAGATTCTTTTTGATTTTGCAACTTGAGGGCTCCTGGGGGGAAATGCTTTCACTGGAATGACTCATCTGGAATAGGAACAGCCAAAGTTGAGATACTGGCAAAACCCACATTGTGCAAGAAAATCCTTACTCATTCAAGTGCCCACCACCAAATAGGATGGAGAGACCCAAATACTGAAGCCTCAAGATAAAGTAGGTGTGTGAATGGGACTTCTCAGAAACACCCAGGGAACACAGCAAAGAGCATCAGCATAGCCCCAGATACCTATGGCCAGACCAACAAATGCCCACTTTTAGCACAGTTCCCATACTACAGTTGTTTAGTTTGTTTTAGAAAAAATAAAATAAAAAAAAATCCCATCTCCACTGACATTCTGGTTGTTGCTGGCAGATGAAAACACAACTTTTGCCTTAATTATTTTGTTTCTCAGTAGTAAACACTTTCATCTTTTGCAGCATCTTTGATACCAACCTCCTCACCATAGTGCACAGTGTGTTAATTAACAACATATCAGAGCTCTTAATAAAAACCAGCAGTGGGGATGAGTTAATTAAAAGGCAGAGATTCACAGATAGGCTTTAAAACCCAGATTTAAAAGTCCTGGTAATTGAAGCACCTGAGGAGGTGTTGGTGGGTGAAGAACCTGGAGGAGGAGGCGGCTCAACTCTGGAGCATCCTCCCCATCCCAGGGCAAAGCAGCCACGGCAGCACCGACAGAGAACCACGGGACAGCCAGGAAAACCAAACTCCTGCTTGGAAATGGGGAAATCCAGCTCTTGTGCACATCCCTGAGCTCCTCACAAGGCACATCAGGCTCGTTTTCCCTGATTTTTGTCAGGGACAAGCTGAGCTGCAGTGGCTGCCTGAAGGCAAGGGAGCTCTGCTGGACCGGCTGCTCCAAACACTCAGAGGGAAAACGATTGTTTCAGTGGGAAGAAATAAAACAGTGAAAAGGAAAGGCTGGGAAAGAATAAAGGAGAATAATAACCCCCAAGTTTTTCTCTGACTCACATAAAACATTCATTTTGGTTCTCAATTATCACAACCTGGGCTTTCTGCAGCCTTTTTTTTTCCTTTAAAAGCAAACATTACCGAGTTTTTAAAATAAACTTCATTTTAAATGAAGATCAAAAGTCTCACTGCCAGTGAATTCAAAAACCTGAACAGTTTAAAATGCTCTTTCTATTTTCCCCAGTCAAAATTATATGGAATGAACCCAAACCCGCAAGCAGTGCTCTCCAGCTTTCCCAAAGCATCTCACTTGGCAGGAATTCCAGCTGGTTAAAAGCACAACCCCCAGCCAGCCCTGGTCCTGAGCATCCTGAGCGTTGTCCCTGCCCACGGCAGGGGTGGCACTGGATGGGTCCCTCCCAACCCAACCCAACCCAACCCCTTCTATCAGCCTGTGATTCTGATGAACAACCAGCCCCGGTGTACAGAGAGGCAGAAACAACAGGGTCTCTCACCCACACCCAGGACAGTGATATCTCTGCAGATAAGAGTCCACCTACATTAAAGAATCTGTGAATCCAGAGGGGAAAAGAACAACCCTCCCAACCAGGTGACATGCTGTTGTTGCAAAACTATAATTAAAAAAAAAATAAATTATTTCATATTAAGTAAATGTGACCAACATGAAGAAAGTGCTTGGAAAAGGGGCTGGAATGGCTGGAAGGCTGCTGGCTCTGCAGCCACCCTGCAGCAATGACATCCATTGTGTGGGTCACTCACCCACGGCCTGCATGGAGAAGCCAAAGCTCCCATTGTTGTGGATAATGGTCACAGCTGAACAGAGCAGCCTTGGACAGAGCCACAGCTGTGGCCAGGCTTCCACAGCCAGCAAAAACCCTCTAATGCAGCATATGCTGCCAAAGCTGCGATTTCCAGGAGCTTTTGAAAGGAAAGAGGAGCCAGGGTGGGGAAAGGAAACAGTCTGGAATTTGAGAGGGCTGTCTCAGACCCTGTTTGTGACAGTTTTCCACTCCCTTTGGGAGGTCAGCTCCTGCTTTCCCTGCTGTCCAGTGGGGAGGGCGAAAACCGGAGCTCTGTTTTAAGCTGCCCACCTGGGAAGGGTGGCCTGGGCAGACACCATGGGCTCAGCCCCTCAGGATGGGGAGCTGCTGTCAATCCAGGGAGTGGGAGAGCTTTCCCAAAGGGAGCAGATGACCTGGTACCCTGCTAGCCTTGGCGCTGCCTCTGGTCAAAGGAATTATGGATAAATGGATAGGAGGAATGGATATTACTATGGATAAATGGCAAATATCAGAGAACACTTTGTCACCCCTCGGCAAGCAGAGTGCCCAGGGAACTGGGTGTTTGTTTTCCAAAAGGCACAATGGAGTAAGTTCAGCTTTCATAGCCTCACCCCACATCCCATTACAACAGGAAACATATGCACAGTTATTGAAACTGTCAGGTTAATTCACAGCACTTCCGAGGGAAAAACCTCCAAGGGAATTAAGTGGTAAAAACATGAAAGCTGCAAATTCGGGATCCTGTCATAGGATTCCTGCAGTAATTCATTACCCCTGGTGGCCTGGAGAAGTGACAAATGCTCTGAGCAGCACAAAGTGCCATGGCCGTGGATGACATGTCCGGAGAAGCTGGGGCTGCCCCTGGATCCCTGTCAGTGTCCAAGGCCAGGCTGGACAGGGCTCGGAGAAGCCTGGGACAGTGGGAGGTGTCCCTGCCATGGCAGGAAGCGTGGAACAAGAAGATCCTTAAGGCACCTCCCAACCCAAACCATCATAGGATTTTATGATCCCATGAATTTGCGGATCCCACACCATGAAATAACCAACATGCTCACGTTGCTGGGATGAAGGGTCGACACACAGAGCCCATCCACCCACTGTGGAGTGAGATCCAACAGCACAAGCCCTCTGAAGGATGAGCACGAGAGGGTTTTTGCCCTGGGGATCCCAGTCCTGTGTCAGAGCCGTGGATGGAGGTCAGGCCCCATCGCAGGATGCTCCAGCACCCGCAGCGGGGGGCAGGCAGGGACTGAGCCAGCGGGGTGGGGAGCACACGGGAGCTGGGGACACAACAGAGCCTGAACAATCCCCTGGCTGCTCCTGTCACCCCTGGCAGCCCCTGAGCCATGCCTGTGACAGGCAGAGCCCTGGGGAATTCTCACAGCTGGAGCAGCCACCGTTAAATTGGCCGGGGCACTGAACACCCAACGCCGGTGTTCAAGGTGATGCACGGATCTGGGAATCAAAGTGCTGCTCCAGTAGCCATGGATACCCCTGATTATGTGCTATTTGGATTCTGCTACAACACTAAGTACATTATTCTGCTTCCCTGAAATTCTCCAGGAGCTATTTTTCTTATCACCACTTAATTGGATTATCAGGTAGCGAAAGAGACAATTTAACACTTTTTCAGCTGATTTATCTGCAGAGATCCTCTTTTGGGGGGAATCACTTTTAGCAACACTGAAAACATCATGTCACGAAGTTATGTTGGTGCTGATGATTATTAAGAGGAACTCTCAATTAATTTGATTAACACGTTCCTTTAAAATTAGCAGCTGCCAAGAGCTGCCTCCTGGATGTTTATCAGAGTTATGGGAACAACAGACAAAGCCCCTGGCACAGCTCAGCTGCTCCTCCATTGGCAGCGATTCCAAGAGCTTCCTCCCTGCACACCAGTACAAAAAACACCCCAAAATGAAGATTTTAAGGATGGTTTGTTGGGAAGGGTGAGAAAAGCTCAGGTTAAGTACGGATGGTACCTAGACTTTGTAATGCAAACAATAAAAATAAAAAGTCTCCAAGTGCAGGAGAGCTCTGATCCCTCAGGAAGAACTGCTGTGGCCCCATGATGCTCCAACAAGCAGGATCCCCCATCACACAAGGGGAAATAAATCAGTCAAACACTTTAACTGAAGTTTGGGGGAGCCAAAGGAGAGGAATTAACTGGGGAAGAAACCAAATAGACCTCAATGGCACACAGTAGGTTTTTTCATTTCATTGCACATTTTCCACATCACTGCTGGGTTCTGGCATTTCCTGCCATACCCTGCATATACAATTTACCAGCTGCACTGGATCTGGCTGGTGCACCTCCTGTATTCTGAACAAGAAAAGACAAGAAACCAGTGGCAGTATCACTGAAGACTGAGTTTAAAGAAGTCAGGATTCCCCCCATGTGAAAACCTAGATAGCACAACTGAGGAGATTTCCCTGATAAAGCAGAATCACATCCTGAAGAACCAGAATGACAAAAGATCATCTTATGGTCCTCAAATACAGCTGGGGCTGCCAGCTTGCACCAAACTCCTCAGCAGGGACAGAGTTGTTCAAACAACTGACACAAACCCACCAAATCCTCAAAGCCCAGAGGCTGGAAATCGATCTGTGATTCCCACATGGCTCTGCAGCAGCAGCCACATCCCAGGGAGGAGTTTAGGCCCAAGCTTTGGTTTATGTTTAACTAAAAACCCTCAATGTCCATGTTCTTGTGTGTTTCTCCACAAGAAACAATCAGATTTTCAGCAAGTTAATCAAGTGCAGGAAGATTTCCAGCCCCATTCCCAAAATTTCCAGTCCCATTCACAGTAAAACAAGTGAGCAAAGCAAATCCTGACCTGGAAGTCCAATTTTCCCTGTGCCATCATGGGACAAGGTGCCACCAGCGTGGAAGTTCACCAGGCGCTGGTCTGAGCCCACCAGAACACTCCCAACACAAGACCCCAGGGATTTATCCAAGAACTCCAGTCCATCTCTCTGGAAAGGCTGGGATGCAGAGCCTGGAGATGCCCAGGGTGATCTGTCCCAGCACCAGCTCTGCCCAAGGCACTCCAAAGGAATTCAGTCTATGGAAATGAGCTGATGGATAGAAAAGCTCCTGCCATCCCATGCAGCAGAAATGGAAATAAATTGATTTATTCTGCCCCCCCAGTTAAACCAGATCAAGGCATATTCAGAGAGAGCTGGGTGGGTTTCATTCTGCTGCACTCTACCCACCACACACAGGTCTGGGAAATGGAACACCCTGGGCATGGAGCTATCATACTGCAAGGGAAAAAATCAATGGAGAGGCCAAATCAGCACAGAATGTGCAGAATCCTCAAGAAAAAGGAACTTTGAGTTAAAAAAACCAGCCTGTAGTGAGATCCAGAAATGCCGGCTGGGCCCTTCTGTCCTAAATCAAAGTCCTAATGAGGCTCTGGATTGGATGGTTGTTCCTTTACTAGAACAGTTAATATCCTACTCCCTAGGAATCCTCACTCCCCTGTTTGCCAAGAGCTACAAAGTCCTTGCTTATGGCAGTAAAAGAAGTTTACAACTGCCCTGATCTGCAGATGGGCTCGAATTTAAATTACATCTCCACAGTATGGTAATTCAATTGTAAAAATGGAAAGTGCACCAATAATAAAATTACATTAAAACTTGGAATGACAACAATTTATCCAAGGAAAAGGATCCCTGTGGATACTCAACAGCTTTAACTTAGAAACTTTCTACACATGAAGAAGCTACTGAATCACTTCGAAATTTTATTTTCACTAATCTTGTTTATTGTTTCATTTTTTCACATTAGCCCTCATCATAACCCAACAGCAGAACACCTAAACTAATATGGAAGACTAATATTTCTAGTATGTTATTCATTAATGCTTAATTCCACTGTGTCAGACCTTTGCTGCATATTTAATGATATTCCCGGTGTGTTTTACCACCTCAAAATTGTCCTTTATTATGGCAGTTAAACTCCAGTAACATACAAAAAATTAAGACTCTCCTTGGGAACACTAAATTAAATTATAAGAATGGTGTAAGACCATTTTGAAAGATGTAGGAAAGCTCTGTTTGTGAGACAGAATAGAAAGAAAATGAGGATGTGCTGTAGGACCAAGAGCTGCCTGTGCCTGGGAATGATGAGTGAGAACAGGTTCAGCCCAGGCTTGGCTGGAGATGGGACTGGGAGTTACTGGCTTCCTAAAATCTGCTACAAAATGTGCATTGGGGCCACACAGTGCAACCATGTAGAAAAAAGCAATATAAAATAGAACTTCTGCTTCTGCTTCAAACATTTAAATGACTTTTGTTGTTACAGCTCCATGCCAAGAGCGCTGCCATGACCTGGCCGGGAGCAGAGCCCTGCAAAGGGGAAACCCCTGCTCAGAAGGGCTCTGAGATCCACCTAACAATGAAATGTTACCCCCTGGAAAGGAGATTGGATTGCAGGGAATAGAGAAGAAAACCCCTAAATTGATAAACCATTCCCTGTTTTCTTTGAAAGACCCAGAACAGGAAGCTCCTCAGCTGAAGGACCTTATTCATGCTTTGAATCTCGTCATTCAGCTGTTCCTAACAACAAAGAGAAAGGAGAGATGCCAGATTCAGACATCTGGATTAAGGTGAAGGGTGGAACTGGACACCTGTGGGATTCTGTGAGATCCCGATCCTGGGGGCACCTGCTGAGCCATGGGATGCACCACCCCAGGGGGTAAAATGTTTCCTCTGATCTCAAACAGCACAAATCCCCAAATAATGCAATGATAAAACAGAATCACACAGTTGGCAAGGTTGGAGCAGACCTCCAAGACCCAGCTGGGAACCCAGCACCACCCCCGTGCGCCCCACTAAGCCTCAGCCCTGTCCTTGCAGAGCCGGCCCTGAGCCTGAGCGCAGCTCTACAGCATCCTGAGCAAAAATAGCCCAGGCAGAGTCCTCCCAAGCAGTGTCAGAACACTCCCTGAGACACATTTGCTTCGGAACAGCCGTGGGCGGTGCGAGCTCCGGCTGGGGGAGAGACAGAAACAAAGCACCCAAAATACCCTGGTTACAGCAAACCTCCCGCCCAGCCGTGGCACCAGCAGGACTGGGCTCCAACACAACACCAGCTGAGCGAGCCAGGCCCCTAGCTGCTGCAGAAATCCTCAAAGGTGGCAATAAACTGGAATTCTGGAGGAGAAGCACGGGAGGCAGCCCCTGCTGATGCCCTTGGAACACCCAGGAGGAGCCCCTGCCCAGCCTGGCACCGAGGTGACAAACGCTTCCTGGAGCACCACCAGTGGCACCCGACGTCCCAACCCCAGGAGTGAGAACCCCGCAGAGGCTGGTCCTGAAATGACATGGGATCAATGTGAAACAGGTTGGATTCCAGGGAATCAACAAAGAAAGAGACAAACTGGGAAAACATTCCCTGTTTTTCTGTAAATAAGTGCTATGATTAAGGCAGAATCACAGAATTGTTGGAAAATATCTTTAAAGTCATCGAGTCCAACCATTCGCCAGCCCTGCCAAGGCCACCACTGCCCCATGTCCCCAAGTGCCACATTCACACAGCTTTTAAAGCCCTCCAGGGATGGGGACTCCACCCCTGCCCTGGGCAGCTGTGCCAGGGCTGGGCAGCCCTTGCCACGGAGAAATTCCTCCTGATGTTCCACCTGACCCACTCTGGCCCAGCCTGAGGCCGTTCCCTCTCCTCCTGTCCCTGTTCCCTTCGAGCAGAGCCCGACCCCCCCGGCTGCCCCCTCCTGTCAGGGACTTGTGCAGAGCCACAAGGTCCCCCCTGAGCCTCCTTTGCTCCAGGCTGAGCCCCTTTCCCAGCTCCCTCAGCCGCTCCTGGGGCTCCAGCCCCTTCCCAGCTCCGTTCCCTGCCCTGGACTCGCTCCAGGCACCCTCAGTCCGTGCTGAGTCTCTCCAGCTGTGGCTCAAAGCAGCCCCGTCCCCTCCATGGAGCTCTGCCGCTCACTACGTGTCACCTCCCAGCACTGCACCCCTGGCGGGCAAGGGCAGCCAGGCTCACCCCTCAGCTCCAGTCCTTGCCTCCCCAAGTGCCAGGCTGCTCCAGACAAGCCCTGGAGCTGCTCTGGCTCCTTGCAGGAAGCAATTTCCTGCCTCCCCCGCACACGGACCCAGAGCCGGCTCTGTTGGTGGCAGCTGCCTCCTGGAGCTCCACTCTGTAATTTAGGGAGCTGCTCCGTGCTGGGCTGTTCCTGCAGGGGTATTTCCCCCCCCCCAGCAATAACGATGCCACCTCTGGATAATGAATCATTATAAACTGCAAGCACGAAATGATCTCTAATGATGAAGCTTTTCTAACTCGGGTTTGGAGTGTTCCCATGTTCCCAATCCGTTTTTTCTCGGAGCAGTAACACGGCATTTCAGCCTGCTCCCAGATAATGGCATTGCTCTGGCTGTTATGTGTCTGTTAGGGCAAGCAAAGACTTGTCACTTCTTCAAAGAGTGACAAATCCAGAGAGCAGCAAGGACACCATGAGACATCCCAGTGGGAAGGGAGGGAGGAGAAGCAATCTTTGATATATAATTTTGGAAGGAAACATGTTTCCTGGTTTTTCCACCCAAGAAGACACCAGCATTTACAGCATGATAAAATTCTTTCATGAGCCCAGTGCCAGGCTTACAAAAGCTCTGCAACAGATCAGGGACCTGGAACAGAGCCCACAAAGTAAGGGTCAAAATAGGGTTGAAGAGCTGAACCCCAGAATAAACTTCTATAACCAGACACACACCGGTCCCCATCCCTCCGAGTGGTCCCTGGGTCAGATCTGCAGGTGCCAGCTGGGATGACTGAGATACCAAACCAGTTTGTTAGGTACCACCTGGGTCTCAGATCAGTCCTCCCTTGCTGCAGCACATTTTCCCTCCAGATTCACACCCAAGGTCATTGCTGGGAGCTCATACAGTGACCACTGTTCTTCTGGGACTCAAAATGGGCACATTCAGCAAAGCTGGGAATTACAGGAATAGGTTCTGTCCCCAGCCCTTGGACAGTAAAACGGAAAATAGAAACAGAACTCTATAATTCCTTGGTCTTTTCTTGTCGTTCTTATAATCCCCATCTCCTTCACACTGGAGTAATGTTCTTAATGTACTCGACTGAGCCTTAATGACCCTCTCTCAGATGAGTACTAAAAATGCAATATAGTTCAATAAAACCACTCCTGCAGCCTGGCAAAGCCCACCCCCTGCACTGCCTGGGCATGAGCCACTCGATTTAATGGAGCTCTGCCACAGGCGGCTGTAAAAGGCACAGGAGTTGGGAGCAAGCCCTGGGAAGGCAGTCCAGGATTCACCCCAGCAGTGCCTTATCTCATGGAAAGTGACCACGGTAGAGCCCAGTCAGACACCAACACTCAGCTGGGGACTCTGGAGACAGGGACTGAGAGAAGGACCTCAGCCAGGGGACACTCAGTCACACCCCAGGCCAGGCTGGACAGGGCTTGGAGCAGCCTGGGCCAGTGCAAGCGTCCTTGGCCAGAGCAGGAGTGGAACTGGACGGGCCTTAAGGTCTCTTCCAGCCCCACTCCCTGGCCACGTGTGTTCACCTCTCCCAGGAACCCCAGAAAAGAGATGGAATATGGATATCCCTGGGTGATCTCGGCACAAAGCTCTTCACTGACTGCTTTCCAAAGAGCCTTTTCAATGAACAGCCCATTAAAGACAGAGTGATTCTCTTCATTTGATGCTGAACTTGAGAGACCTATGAAGTATTTGCCAATATTCAGGGTGCCCAAAGTGTTTCACTGAATGGAGACTGCTGCAGGAGTCATCCCTCCAGGAAAGCCCACACTGCCCTAAAAGCTTCCAAAAACATCCTCAACCTTTAAAGCCTCCATTTTCCCTGATGCTGCAGTCCTGAGTTTATGAACTGGCAGTGACAGTGTAGGAGAAGCTGCACTGTGCTACACCAAGAATAAACCCAAGGAAATTCACTTTACAGCAAGAACTTTGGAGAGTCAAAATATTAATGCATCAGAAATGAGGTCACAGCCTCCAATCAATCAATCAATCAATCAATATTTAAACAATTTTTATGCCATGAAGAAGTTTTATCACTACGTTTTTGCAGAATCTTGACAGGGAAAGGCAGCACCAGGAAATCTGGGATTCAGAAGACCAAAGAGAGATGCCAAAAAAAGGATAAGGAAGAATTAGTATGCCGGATGTGCCCCTTTCCCTTACTGTGGGGCACTCCTCATCTTAGTCTACGCTTAATTAAAATTCCTTGTATTATTTACAGATCAAATTTCACACTGTCCCCCCTCCACCCCCTGACACGCACCTGCAGCTGCCCCGATGTGCAGCCATCATCCCACAGCATTCCTCATATCCCATGGGAACTGAGGAGACAAGGAACTCCACTCCAGAGCTGCCAACCTCCATGTGTGACTGATGAAAATGCAGAGGAATTTCTGCCTGCTCTGTAAATCCCTGGGCTGCAGGATGGGGCTCCCCCACTGAAATCTCCCTGCCAGAGCTGCTCCGAGGGCCTCATCCCATCAGGACTGGCCTTGGAAGCTGCAGCTCTTTCAATCTGGAATGAGTGATAAGGGTCAACACATTTTCTCTTAAAAAGAGTCTGACTTGTATGGAGGAATTTAAATGATGTTCTGAGTATTACATAAATGAAAAGTAATTAAATCAATGTAACTTCTAAGAAAACAGATGTTAACTGTTATTTCACATAAGACATCCACTTCCTTTATCTTTAATTCATTTTGTGTTCGGAAAAGATGACCAAAGTTATCTTTACTTTGCAAAAACTAGGGCAATGTGAGTGGGGGAAATTAACACTTTGATTAACACTTTTAATATTTGAAATTAATTTCAAAGCTTGGTCTCAGTTCCCAAGGTTTGTATTAATCATTTCTTCCAATATTACGGCATATTGAAAGAACTTGATTAGGTTGATTCCAAAACAGTGAGTGAAGAGACAGCTCAACCACCACTGATTAAATTCCTCTCTGGCATTCCACGTCTACCTACTCAGGGAACTTGCACTGCGGAGGAGCTGCTTTGTTACCACCTCTATTTTAACAGAAAATGTGGATTTTTCAATGTAAAATTCTCTTTCTCAGAGCTCACACACAGAGCAGTTCATTTCAGGGCTCGGATCTGGGGTTGTGACACCCACAGAGCTCTGGCAAACCACGGCTGGTTGGGAACTCTGTCAACTCACAGAATCATGGAATGGTTTAGGCTGGAAAAGCCCTCTAAGATCAGAATCCAACAATTCCCCCAGCACTGCCAAGGCCACCACTGTCCCGTGTCCCCAAGTGCCACATTCACATGGCTTTTAAAGCCCTCCAGGGATGGGGACTTCACTGCCACCCCCTCCAGTTCCTGACCACCCTTTCCACACAGAAATTGTTCCCAATATCCACCCTGAGCCTGCCCTGGCCCAGCCTGAGGCCGTTCCCTCTCCTCCTGTCCCTGTTCCCTGGGAGCAGAGCCCGACCCCCCCGGCTGCCCCCTCCTGTCAGGGACTTGTGCAGAACCACAAGGTCCCCCCTGAGCCGCCTTTGCTCCAGCCTGAGCCCCTTCCCCAGCTCCCTCAGCCGCTCCTGGGGATCCAGCCCCTTCCCAGCTCCGTTCCCTGCCCTGAACAGGTCCCTGTTCCACCCCACAGAGCCGTGTCCAGCACACTCCAGGCATGGAACAGACCCTGCATCCACAGGGGAACTCTCCTGAAAAACCACCTCTATTTACAAGTCATGAAGTTGACTTTTGCCCTTCCGGATGCCTCTCTCAGAGCAAAGCAATGTTCCCTGCATAAAAATAAAGGGTAAAAGAAGAATATCCACAAAATTCCAGCGAGTCTTGTTTAATCCAGTTGCTTTCATTTGTTCTGCAAACTTCGTATTTTGGGGAAATAAATGTTTTTAATTACGTTGACTGCACAGCTGCTGAGGCAAGAGCTGACTGTCAAAGCCTTGGAGCAGGCCCTGCACATCCACCCCGATAGCTTCACTTTGTGGTGATAGAACAATTTGTTGAGTCATGCTCTTCTCCCTCTATCCCATCTTGATTCCCCAGACAGTGTCAGTTCTCCATTTGTTAATCCATATTTAATTTTTAAATCACAAAACATCGTGGCTTTAAAGATAAGCTTTTAAAGCGCCCTCCTACACAGTCTCTCTTGCCATCTTCTGGGATATTGCTGATAACAAGCAAGAATCAGACGCTTCAAATATTAATGAAAGAGCTGCTACTGGAATCTGGGAAGTTCGAGGCCAGGTGATGATTGTGTGGAGATGGGATGTGAAGTGAAACCGGGGGAGAAACAAGGCTGAGGATAAAAGAGCACTGAAGGAAGGCAGCAGTAGGCCAGTGTCAGATCAGGATCCGGGAAAATGCCGCTTCCCAAAGGCAGGGAGCAGGGAAGGAGCTCTCCCAGGTGGGGGAGAGAACCCCACGGCACAGGGGAAGGAAGGTCTCCAAATTCCTCCATTCTGGGAACACAGAAAATGCAAAAAAAACCCCGCCAAGCTGTTGGTTTCTCTCTCCTGGAGAGTCCTTGGGACACACAATGGACAACACAAAACCTTCCAGCAGCAGCTGCTCCACCGAAACCCAGGCATTTATTAAAATCCCTGGAAAACACCACAGAGCCACTGAGCTGCTTGTTTGCAGTGCAGTGCCGCTGGGAGGGGAATTCCCAACCACCCCGAATCCAGGCTGGAAGCTGCTGTCCCCTGGAGCCCCAGGGCTGTCCCGAACCCCAGCAGGGGATGTGTGGGGGAGGCACTGGGTGGCACTGGGGCCGTCCCACACCTGCACTGGTGCAGCACCGTTTTCAGCACCCCTGCAATTCCCAAAGGACAACACAGTCCACCATGCAGGGAGAATCCTGGTTTTCTGTGCTTTCAAAGATACAAAGCCATGGAGGAGCCCCGCTCCCTCCGAGAGCCTCAGTAAAGATTTTAGATGTAAACTTGATTCCTGTTACACTGGGAAAAGAGTCCTATTAAATCTAAAGTTACCTTGAAGATAAATTTTAATTAGTACTATCTACAAAATGCTAAAATAATCTGACGGAGGAGGCGAATTCCAGCTGAAACAGCAGAACATGTAAATCCTCTGCCTGATTTACAGATCTTGGAAGCAAATTGGAGCAGTTCCCTCAGCCTTCCATGCAATATTTTTTATTTTTGTCTAGAAAAGTTACACTGCCAAGGAGACATCTCTTTTTTTGGTAGATCCTTGTTAATTACTAGCATGGAACATTCCTACTAATTGAGCAGCCAGCCAACACACCAACTTAAGAGATGCACAGTTTGCTGCAATCTGAGTTACAGTGTGTGAAAACGAAGGGCTTCTTCTTTAAAAAGAAATAAAAGCATTTCACCAATGGTTGAAAGAGAAATGGAAACACTTTTTACCTAGCAAAGTATGGAGTTCACTGTTCTGTGTTCCCCCTGCCACAGCTGAAGGCGTCACTAACACCTAAAACAGAGCAGAGAGCTGCACTTGCACATTAAATGTCTAAAGGCAGGTGCAGAGATAGTGCAGGTCACATCATCTCCTCACAGAACGCATTCCAGAGCAAGCACAGAACTCCAGCCCAAGGAAAATCTCCTTTCCACACCAAATAAACAACCGTGGGGCAAACATTTACTGGGGAGACGGGGAACAGAACCCTCGGGGCAGCTGGGGATGGGGTGCTCAGAGCTGAGTCCTCACAGATGTCAGGGACTATTTTGGCACAAGCCCAAAGAGAAGATGCAGGAACAAAACCAAGGATGAATTCAGAAGTGGGAGGAACAGAACGAGAACATCTGTTCTAGCACAGCCCCAAACCCCACTGCCTGCAGGTCCCCAGGCAGCAGCAGCCACTGCTGAAATGTGCCTGGCCACACCTGCCCTGAGCAAACCCCTCACACTGCTCTGCAGGCTCAACAAATTCCCTAAATCAGCTCTGCCTCCAGAATGGATCTGAGATTCACTCATATAACCAGAGTTCCAAAGCAGGGGATGCAGTGTCTGCTTCAAAACAGCAGATTGATTCACTGATGCATTGGTTTTTCAAGCAGACACTCAGAACAGCTTGAAATTTCTACTAAAACTGGGTAGGGGAAAAAACTAAATTCGAGAGGAAAAACTAAACCACAGAGGAAAAAATAACTAGAGAAAAAATCTAAACCAGAGAGGAAAAATGAAACTAGATAGGAAAAACTAAACTAAGAGAGGAAAAAAGACAAACTGAGGGAGAGAGCGACGTCCAGGGGTACAAATGCACAAGCAAGGCTTGCCTGAGGCTGTAACTCTGCTCTGAAGTTGGCCAGGCAAAACCACACCCTGATCAATACTTTTTGAGACAGATTGTATCTCATTAGGATCTCCTGCTTCATTTGCTGCTTTTTATACCATTCCTCCCAACAGCTCCCAAGTCCTCAGCAAACAAGAGCTGCCTTCCCTGAGAGTAATGCCCAAAGAATTCTCCCAGGATCAAGCTGGATGCAGTGGTGTGCTGCTGCAGACTGCAGCAGAACGTGGCTCTCTCCATCCCCTTTGTGCTTTAAGGAGTCCTGGGCTCCCTGGGGCTGCCCAGGGCCCGGCTCTGCCCAGGGAGCAGCGACTGGGAAATGAAATTCCCAAACACCACCACCCAGAGCCATCCCCCTGTGCTCCCCTCACTGAGCTGCACCTGCACACAAAGGAGCCCTCGCACAGAGCTCTCTGCTGCCTGCCCATTCTAAACAGCTCCAGAAAGCAGTTCCTGAGCTCCCTGTGATGGATGCCCAACAAAACCACCCCTGAATCCCAGAAATCTTCGGGAGGAGCCGCATGGAACCCTGGCCACCATTCTCCGTGCTCTCTGCTCTAACCCAGGAGGAGCTTCTGGAAGTGCTTCCAGGAACCACCTGCAGCTGGCTGCTGGGTGAAAGCAAAGCTGGGTGCACAAGGGAGAGCTCAGTGCTCACAAAATCACTCCTGTTCCTGGGGAAATGCAAGGAAGGAAGGCTAGCTCATCCTTCCAGGGGTTGCTCCCTGTTGTCAAGTCAGAACTCGCTGCTACACAGTGTTTGCCACATTCCTGCACCCAGCAGAAATAATTTCCTTGGAAAAAAAATGTAAAAGCTTCTTCAAAAAATGATAAATTCATTAGAATAAGTAAAGAGTAAAATCCCCACCTACTGCAGCGCTCAGGCTCCAGACCAGCTCAGTGCCTGAGCAGGCCTGAATCACTTTCAGTTTATCATGAGATTGTCAAAGGTGAAAAGGTTGAGCTCAGTGGCAGTAACTTCCAAATTCTAGTGGCTGTATCTGGATTTTTGCCTGCCAGCTGGAATAGGAGCTAAAGTGAAATTACCCTCCTGCTAACAGCTGGAAACGACTCCCAGGAGTCAGCCCCATGCTCCTGGAATGCTCTGATGGGTTAGATTCCTAAAGATTTTACTGCGGATGGCCACTTGTGCCTCCTCATTTCATGGGAGGATTTCATCTTGGCTGCAGTGTATTTTCTGCAGACAAATTTCCTCTCTGGCTTTTTCCTCCTTTATTTGACAGAAACAAAACTCAGACCTAAATAGCAAAATACCCATAATTTTGTACTGAGGTTCTCCAATCATCTTAAAAGTGGTGGTTGATGCAGCCAGTTCAAACTCTGTCTGGACAGAAGATATGCTGGAAATATAATTCAGGGATCTCCTGTTTCCATGGTAAATTGGGATGAACAACATGAAATCAGGAGAGAGAAATCTGGAAAGAAACCCCATTATGGAGAAAGGAACAAGAAGTGCCCAGAATTAGGCTCATTAAGCTGTGGATGTGTGTAACAATAATTAAATCTCTGCAGTGGGGCAGGGGGAGGGGGGCTGGATGGTCCCATCCCTCTGTGGCACCTGGAGCTGGTGCTGACCCAGAGCAGAGGCTCCTGCTCCCTGGAGAGCTCAGGACACCAACTGTGCTCCTCATTATCTCCTTATAAATCACTGGATTACAGCTCAAAACTTCCTGATTCCTCAAACTCATCCTCAAGCCCAGCACTGGGGCCATCGCCTCGGGGTGGGAACTGAGATCACCGAGCAGCACCACATGGGAGATCATCTGCAATATGGCTTGGTGGCATGGCAGTGCTCGGTCTGAGGCTGGACTTGATGATCTTGAAGGTCTTCTCCCACCTTACTGATTCTGTGGTTCCATACAAGCTCAATTTTCAAGAAGACACCTTCACATCAGCCAGCTCGTGGAGAAGTCCGTCAGACACGGAGAACATGAGAAGAAAACGTTCCTAATCAAGGCCATGATCAATCCCTTCGTCCCTTCACTTTTTCAGACAATTGTTGAGTTGCCTTGACGGAAAGTGTCGCCACTAGAGATAATTTGGGGAAGATTTCAGAGATTACAGGAATGCAGCTCTGGTCAGTGTTTGGAGCTGTGGTCAGTGGAGGCAGGTGAGGGTCACAGGCTGCTCCCTGAGGGGACGGTGCCAGGAGCACCTCCCAGCCCACAGAGGCTCTGTCACACACATCACCCTGCTCAGAGCATTTCCAGCTGGAAACTGCCAACATTCAGGCAGTCACTACATTCATTATAAATGTTATAATTACCAGTCACCCTACAAAGTCAGTTAGTTGGGGTTTGCATCCTGGGTGCCCTCCAGGAGTCACCTCGTGCCCTCAGCACCCGCAGGACTCCAGGACCACCCCCGGCTCACAGAGCAGCACTGTCAGCACTTGAGCTTTACAGCCCCAGCAGGCACATAAAAGGCTTACACCAATAAAAGGCTTACACCAATAAAAGGCTTACACAACTCCACAGGAACCTGGGGCTCGTTAGGAACCTCTCTCCAAAGTCCTGCTGCACAGTGATGACACAGGGTAAAACTTTTAAAAGTTCAAAATTAGGAGCCTGTAAATGAATGGTGTAGTCCTTGAGAGAGAGTTTCCGAGCTCTGCAGGCAGCAAGGACAACCAGGCCTGAAAAGGTAACACAGAGCCACACTTATGGCACACAGAACAGATGGCATTTCACAACCTGCCACTTGATGGAAGTTTTCATCCACTCCAAGAACTGTTTTTCCAAAATCCAAATAAAATGTAAGACACAATAATCAGGACAAAGGATGATGAGGCCACAGGCAGCTTTCAAATGTGGTAAATCCAAAGGGATTTAACCTGTTCATTAACACAAAAGCTGTTTATTGGGAATTTACTGTAATTGTCCCAACACCACATTTCCCAAAAGGAAAAGAATCTGATCATGCCCCACAGAAATCAGGGTTTTCTGTTGCTTCATTAAAGATCTACATTCCTGCCTTCTGGAAGTGGTGCCTGATTGCAGCTGGAGCACCTGTCACATTGGAAAAAACCCCAAACAACAGCAAATCATCCAGAAGTGGTCTGAAAAGACAAATATCAAGGAGGCTCTGGCTGTGACTTTCCAGAAGCCCAGACCTGGTGTTAGCAGGGAATGGGAACCAACAGAAGCAGTTTGCTCCCCAGAAGGGCAGAGCTTTCCCTGACCGTGTTAAATACCCTTGGTATTTGCATTTGAAATTCAGTTCCAGACATGCATTATTCCTGTCTCCAAATCCACCTGAGGCAGCACCAGCTGAGAGCTCCCCAAAGCCCAAACCCCAGCATTCCAAGGACAGGAGGGAGCGGAGTTTTCCTCTCCAGGAGCAGGCTCTGCAGGAAGCCCAGGGGCAGTGCGGGATGCCAGCACTCACGGGGTCCAGAACATGCCACAGTGAAATCTCCAGGAATTTCCGACAATTCTGTTACTGTTTCAATCACATTCTTAGGTACTTTTCCTTCAAAGCAACTCCTCTCACCAGCGAGTGCCCCATATGGAGATGAGCTGCTCCGTCCTTGCCTGGTGGAGCTGCCCTGCCCTCACCCCATCTCCTGGGACTGCGGATCCCAGCCTGACCCTGTGAGGGGACCAGGGCCTCTCAGAGCTCAATCATGTCTCCAGTGTCTTGATTGGTTTCAGAAAAGGCAGAACATTTTCCAAAGGCTGCAGAGGTCTTCCAAGCCCAACAGTTGAGGAAAATGAAAGATAATTTACAAAAATCGCACTGAATTTCCCGTAAATTACCAGCATTATGGCAGTTATCCATTTTTAGGCTACTTCTACACATCTGTTTGTTTCAGGGGAACGGCAGTTGGGATTTTTACCACCATCATTTGGTAGACAGCCTGGAGGAGAGGTGAGGAAAGCACAGTGCTGAGCAGTGCCTCAGGAATCCTTTGGGATGAAACACCAAGTGGGTACCTGTGACATTCTTACTCAAAGCTTCTTGTGTTTTCTGTTGGTTTTTCTTTGGCAGTGTCACTTTTAATACCAGGTCCAGAACCAGGCTGACCTACACAATCCCTCTAGTACAACAGCGCACACTGCCTTCCACTATTTTTGGAGAACATAAATGGAAATGTCTGTGGTTTGCTTGGTTATCATGTCCCTCCAGAGCTATGAAAATCAAATTGGAACAAATGTCCCAGACTTGTCCAATTCGCCAGGCAAACTCACAGATGCGTTCTTTTTCCAACAGAAGGGCCCAGCAACGCAAAAGAGTCTGATTATTTCATATCAAGGCATAAATCTCCCTGCTCCATGCTCAGATGGCACCGGGGAACTTCAATCTCCAGGGTCAGCCAGCACTGGCCCCCGGGAGGATGAGATGGAGCTTCTCCCTCTCTCCATGTCAATGTTCATCAATTCAGCAGAAGAACCCAACATGGGGAGACAGGATGGCAGATGCATCAAAGTAATTTCAAGCCTTTTTCCTGTTATTCTGTTACCCTTTAATTGTCCTGAATTAACCCCGCCACATGACAGACCTCTTGTTTTCCTTTCTGGCTGTCTCACTTTCCCTTCCCTGGGATTCAGCAGCAGCCTCACCTGCACACAGCCACTGCTTCCAGGCCCAGGCCTAGTCAGCAGGTCATAAAGAAAACCCCCTTGGGTTATTTGGCTGAATCACATCTGATCTAAAAAGGTACAAAAGCTGCACACGCAGCCCCGCTGGCAGTCCCAGAGCAGTTTTTGCCAGTCAGGCATTTCCAGAGCTGCATTTTGCAGCATCCTCCCCCAGCCCCATTCCCTCCGCGCCACAGGGCGAGCGTCCGTCCTGCTGGAAGGACACGGCCGGGGCGAGGCTGTGGCCGGAGCAGTCCCTGCAGAGCTGGCCCTGCAAAGGCCAGGCAGGTGGGATCCTGCAGCCCTGCAGGAAGCAGAGCACTGCTGGGAGATGGTTCCAGCTGCAGGTGTGGGGCCAGCCCGGCACCGAGCCCTCCCGTGCAGCTCCTGGCCCACGCACGTTCCCCAGACCCATTGCAGCCACCCCACTGTGCCCCACAGCAGCATCCCCCAGAGCAGCATCCCCCAGAGCAGCTCAGCACAGCCTTGTCTGAACAAACCAAACCCTGCCCCCCTGCAGGTGGCAAGGGGAGCCCAGCTCCTGTGCCAGCCTCAGGAAATCTCTGTTCCAGGATGGAGGAAAGCGGAGCTGCGCAGGACCACGGCAGAGCCCAGTGTGGCCCCAGGGCCCTCCTGCAGAGCAGGAGCTGCTGGGAACAACAAGACCCATCAAAAAGAAGGTCACGTCCCCAGGGATGAGCCGTGGGGTGTCCCCCAAAGCCTGCTCCAGGCGTCTGTCCCTTTCACTGTCCACACTGTCCCAGAGCAGGGCAGAGATGAAAATGTCACAGGAGACAAACCTTGGAGTCACAAACACAAGATGGCAATGACGACCCAGGAGCTCCCTCCTGGCTCCCAGCACTCTGCTCTGTGCCAGTTACTGACACTCAGCTCCTGAGTCCATGGACATTTTGAAGCTAATGTTTATGTAGGCATTAAGGAAGAGGATATTCTCGAGCAAACCAAACCCTAAAAACTGGCCATGCAACTGGAGATGTAAAACACAACAGCAAAATGAATCTTAATAAAGAAATTACTGAAGAGCTTAAAACCTGCTATTCTGCATCCATCCTGACCTGTTGCAAATCCTGAGGCTGTATAAATAAATGCATTTCATCACTGGGGGAGCAAAAATGGCACCAGACTCCAAACCACAGAGTCAGAGAATGGGGAGAACAGGAGAAAAGTGTCACCTGCCATGACCCAGCGCTGCTGCCTGGGAGGAGAGCAGCCAAAGGGGATAAAACCATCCAGAAACAAACAGGGCAAAAGGCCCTGCTTGCCAAAGAAATGTGTACCCCATCACTGTGCTGCAAATTTAATCCATCCCTGTTCATCTCCATTCCCTCACCTTGGCACTCCCCACCCTTCCTTTTAATACAACAGAGAAAACATCTCCCCCGCCAGTAATCTTGTTTATTCTAATAAAGAATCACTGACTAAAACAAAATCCTGAGAATTGACTGTTGACTCACAACTGAAGAGAAATTCCCATAGGCAAATCTTTTTAGCATTCCAAAAGCATGACTAATTCAATTAACACCAGCCAGAAGAAGATTATGTAAAGCTATGAAGTTATACATCTATATATGTATAGAATACATAACAATTGCATGTTAAGGAACACAGGTAAGAGCTGAATTGTTTGCATTTTGTATTTCAAATACTGGTATAAAAATCTGTGCCCAGAGGTCTTTTCCTAGCACATCAAATTTCCCTGAACCCCCAGCCATACACACTCCTCAGGTACATCTGTACCTAAAAAATGCCAATGTTTTTTCCCCAAATGCAGGTGCCAGCTCAAGCAGCTGTTTCCAGCAGCAGTGTGGCCCCAGGGCAGTGCTGAGGGCAGGAGGGTGCAGCAGGGAGCGGAGGCTTTTGCCCCTGATTTGGAGGAAAAAAGGCCCTTGTGATGGGCAACGTTACGGGAGCTCAAGATGATGATGAAGGTAATTACACCCTAATTTGTGTATTTGATCTGTTTGCATGAAAAACACCACAGCCAGCAAGCACAGAGCATGTCCTGCCTGGGGCTCGGCTCTGGGAACAGAGCCCACCCTGACTGCTCCTGGGGACAGGGGGCACCTTACAGAGGGAGGTGTCAGTAACAACCACCCCAAACCCTGCCTGTGCCACTGAGCAGGCCAGAGGCCCCCACAGTTAATGGCACTGCTCCGTGCTGAAATGCTTGATAGGTTTGGGTTAACGAGTTCTATGTCTCACAGGAGCACGCCTCAGATTTCCCTGCACTGCCATGTTTATTGCCAGTTTGGCTGCAGGAGATGTTTACAAATTTTCAGACATATGTGAAAATAAAGTTTTAGAATCGTGTGGTTTTAATTACCTTTTCTTTATTCAAATCATAACTGGATGTTGTTATGGCAGAGCTGTCTTTGTCCATCAGTGACTGTACCTGTGCCAAGCCACCTTCCACCCTTCTTTTTCCTCTACTAATTCAAAATCTTCATAAATCTCACGAAAAGTAAAAACCAGAAAAGCAAGGAACTGGAAAGGAGCTTGTCTTGTGGATCACTCATGCAAGGAGAGAATTCAGGACTGCCCTTGAAAGGCTTTTCTGAAGACTTCACAAACCCAGAGCACAATTAAACTATGAGTCTGAAAGTTCTTGTGCCAGAAAACAACTTACTGTATTTTCCTTTGACTCAAAAACTGGAAGTTAATAAACCCAACCAACAATGAAATGAATGTGAATTCTGGGCTCAGCCAGTGCAGCTGATCTGGCTGGCTCTGCTCCAGAGCCAGAGCCCATCGTGACAAACTGGGCACCAGAGGTGACGTGACTTTCCCTGACTGCATCAGTCTAAGAACATGAAAGGTTTTCAGAACAAGTCCCACCTTTTCTTTCCTGTAAAAAGCCTATAAATCTCCTGCCTTGAGTTTTCCATCGGGCTCATTTAAAATTCCAGATCAGCCAGAGCAAAGTTGAACTTTTCCCATCAATACACACTGAGATAAGATGAAGCTCCACATTCACGTCATTTTTGCCTGAAAAATAAAACTTAGGTGGAAAATGATGTACTTTTTATAAAGGTGTGAATTAGGGCTAGCTGAAACTTAAATCCCAAAATAAACTGTTAGTTAAGCAGCCATCTGGGTGGATGCTAGGATGCAAGGCCAGGAGCAGCACATCTGACAGGGCAGGGCCGTGCACAGCGCGGCTGGAGCTGAGCACAGCTCGTGTGCAGTGTCCAGGTAACAACCAGACCTCGCCTGCTCTGCAGCTTCTGCCAGCACATCTCAGGGCTGCTACCTGAAAACATTCAGAAGCCTAAACCGGCAGCAAATGTACCTCACTCTCACATTGTCCTCAAGGAGGTTCAAACACTGGGGTAAAAACTTCACTGACAGCTTCTGACCCCATTCAGCCCCAGAATATTGCACAGAACCCACGGCCAAAGCCCTGGGCTGAACCAAACCCCACCACAGCTGGTGTCCCTGCCCAGCCTGGTGTCCCTGCCCAGCCTGAGCAAGCCCAGGGACATTCTGCACACCATCCACCTCGTCATTTTACATAGAACAAAGTAGAAGTTGGGGGAGTTGCCTTTTTTAAAAAAAACATTTAAAATTATTATTTAAAACATGAGGGTAAGATCTGTTCCCAGCAGCATGCCAGGCCCAGGCTCAGCCAGCGGGGTGGGCAGCACACGAGAGGGGCCAAGGCCGTCATCCGGACACAGCCACGGCACATTCCTGCTGTCACACACATCCTGACTCAGCAGCTCCTTCCTAAGGATTTCCGAATCCCAACAAATGGGTTATGGCAGCACAACAACACGCAGCTCCTCCCTGGGCTGCCCAGGGCAGGCGGAGTCCCCTTCCCTGCATGGATTTAACATCCACGGGGGATGTGGCACTCGGGGACAAGGGTTAATTGCCGGATGGGCTTTTCCAACTTCAGTGATCCTGATTATTCCCACAGAAAAGCATTGTGTTTGGGGTGTTTACAAATGCAGGTGCAGGATCACAACAGCAACCACTCCTCTCCTCTGCCATCCTCCTTCCAAAGGGCAAATATGACACGGGCCAGACGTGGCACAGGATTGCACAGCCCGTGCCTGTCCCTCCCTGCCAGCCCCTGCCACCTGCAGGGACAATAACCCCAGTCCTTGCATCCCTGCTGGGGCAGAAACTGGGCACAGTAATGCCATTAATCCATGAGGTTTAGGGAGTGTCGATGAGCAGGGATCAAGCTGAAGATCACTGAGTGGTTTGGGGTTGGAAGAGACCTCAATATCACCCAGTCCCACCCCCTGCCGTGGGCAGGGACACCTCCACCAGGGCAGGCTGTTCAGGTGCTGGTGCTTAGGATCCATCATATGCTATAAATATATACACACCAATATAAATAAATCTATACAGACAGAGAGCTCTGCCCTCCTGAGAGCACCCAGGACACTGAGGCACAGCTGGGGCAGGGCTGTGTCACTGCTGCCTTTGTACCCCAGCCCATCCAGGGGCTCCTCTGGTGGGCTCAGCCACAGCAAAGGTGAGCTGCCAGAGCTTTTTTTAATCTCATCCTTGAGGGAATCATGCCTACACCAACCTGCAGAGGGGAACAGCAATCTGTACAGCTAACGTAAGTGTTAGAGCACCTTATGTAACAGGCAGCAAGAAAAGCTCACAGGAAAATAACGCTTGCTGTTCTCTGAGAAACTTTCTTGCACAACGTCAACACGAGGATTCACAGGCACAGGCTCCCTGTCAAAGCCGGAGGTGCTGCAGGGAGAGCTGGGGCTGTGCTGGCAGGCCTGGGCTTTGTCTGGCTCCCTTTCATCTGCAGCTGCATGCCCACCGTGCCCTTTGTCTTCCCAATGCCTTTTTGATTTGGTTTAGAGTAAATCATTGAGGGTAGATTTAATTTCTTGGAGCTGATAACGAGTGTAGCTAGATACGGATCCTTTCACTTAAAAGTCTGCTTTGCAATTTAATCAGCCTCCATACCAGCCTGAAAGTAATGTTGGGTGGTTGTAATGGTGAATGAAGAATAGAAAAATTAGACAAAAATGAGATTAATGATTTTATCAGAAATTCTGAGCTGCTGTCTGTAATCAAGTTTCACTGCAATGTGCTCTCTCAACACACTGATGTCCCTGGGGAGGATTACACATCTCCAGAAGCAGCCTTGGGCTTTGTCCATTGCTGAGTAATTCCATCCCACCTCACAGCACAGCTCCTCTCCATACAAAGGAAAGCAGGAGAGAAGCACCACTATTTGCAGCAATTTTCCAATTCCTCATCTTCTTAAGAAACATTTTTATGAATGGTGTGACAAGACGTTCAGAGCCACCCTGACACCCCCAGGCAGCCCGGCAGGACTCACTCCCATCTCCACCACCAGGGTCCTGTTTGGGTAATTTGGGTTTATCCCCAGTGCCCCTGCAATGGTCAAACCAGGACTGATCACATAGCAAAGGAAAAAGTCATTGAGTAGCAGGAAGAATCCCACCTTCAGGTTATTTCCCATGTTGGAATCCTCCCCCCAGTGAGGGGGGGACACAGATGGACACAGAATCGTCACAGAACCAGGGAAGGGGTTGGGTTGGAAGGGACCTTAAAGCTCATCCAGTTCCAGCCCTCCACCATGGGCAGGGACACCTTGCACTGTCCCAGGCTGCTCCAAGCCCCGTCCAAGATCAAGACTTGGATCAATGGACGGAGAAGATTCAGTTACAGAACAGGAGAGGCTCCCCACTGAGGCTTTGGGGGAACACCAAAGGGAACACGAACAACCCCAGTTTCACACTTTGGTCTTGCTCCTGTTCCTGTGTCCTCCTGACCAAGTTCCATTTTGCTGCCAGTGCATTTCCTTGTTTTGTCTTCGGAGAAAACAGGAATCCTCAAATGCTTGCATCAGTGCAAAGGAGAATGGAACAATATCTGAACACTATGGAAATGAGCAATGAATAATACCTGAACTGATGACCTTTAAACAAGTTGGATTTGGGGCTGGAAGCTGAGAGCACGAATGGATAGAATCCAATGGCTTCTCTCAGTGCAAGTGTGTCATTTTTAGAGGATAATTAATTTTCCAAGGAAAACATCAGCTGCCAAAGCAATGAGACATTTACACTTGATAAGGATGTTTAACGACTCACCAAGAAAACTTTCCCCATTCTCCTACAACAGGATTAGAAACCTCTCACACGGCTCCAAGAGCTGGAGCAGTGCCCTGAACAGGAGAGGAAATGCCCCAGACCTCATGGAGGAGGAACTGGGTTGGATTTCCACGCCAGGTTTGTAAGAGCCATTTCCAAGTAACTCCCCAGGAGCCCCCAGGACTCAGAGCCCAGAGGGGCATCTCCTAAGGGACACCCAGACCTGAGCCTGGACACAAACACCCGGCCTGGCAGTGCCACAGGGAGCAGAATTCCCACTCCCCCCGCCCCGAACATCCCCCCCTGCACTGCCCACCTTCCCTGCCTGCTGTCAGTGCTGCAAGTTCCAATAAACCCCCTGATTTCAGAGAGCCAGGGCACCCTTCACTCACAGATGTGTCTTTATGCAATCAGAGGTTATTCCCAGGCCTGGGGGCTGTCACAGACCCTCTGACAGCTGCACCCTGCCCCCTGTGCCACAGTGCCACTGACCACAGCCAGCAGCTCTTTCTGCCAAGTACTCTCCAGGCTTTTCCCCTAATTAATTTAGCCTGGAAATCTTTCCATGGCCAGCCCCAGCGTCCAGCACTTCCAGTAAGTCATACTGATGGAATGACAGGGCTGATCTTCGTTCTGAAACCATTTTCAAGTCCATACACTGACTGAATCATGAAGAGCAGAAATTGAGAGGGTAATTCATTTTTCTCAGGCAGACTCAGCTCCCCAGAAAACGTTCTCCCAGGCTGTTCTAAATCTGGCTCTTAGTTAAAATAATGTGACTCTTTGTCTCATTGTGTCATTGTCATACACTTTGCCTTGAATATTTCAAATTTTGCACTTTTCTGATCCTGTCTGCAAATCTTTGGTTTTCCTGATATGACTTTTTTTTGCATATTTGGAGCTGTCACTCACTTTTGCTCGACTGATTCCCCAGCACTGCTCTTCCATGTAACCCAGCACACAAGGAAACTGCACCATGGCAAGCACACCTCCAGACAGCTCATACATGTTTACCTTGATGCTTCACTAACAAACATTCCTATGAAAAAGCAGGATATTTTCCTTTTTCCACACCCAGACTGAGAACTGCATGATGTGTGAACCTCAGCTGTCCCACACAAACACCCTTCAGGGTCTCCTGCAGGAGCACTGAGCCACATCCACCACAAATCACACACCGGAGATGCTCCTGGAGCATGGGATAACGTCACTGCTTCCCACAGGTGGCATTCTTACTGGGGCAGAGAGGCCTCAAACCTGGATAATTGCCTGCTTCCTGCTTAAAACAGAGATTGGACACAAATCCCTTAAAGAGACTCTGAAGCTCATGGCCAATACCACTAAGCCAGTCCCTGACCTTCTGGGGCAGCAGGAGGGGAGAGCAGGGATTTAAACCTGGTGGTGCCCAGGCAGCCCCAAATCTGTGTGGGGGGCCCCAGAGAGCCCCAAATCCACATTGGGGGCCCCCAGGTAGCCTCCAAATCTGTGTGGAGGGACCCCAGGCAGCCCAAAATTGGTTTTGAGGGACCCCAGGCAGCCCCAAATCTGTGCTGGGGCCCCCTAGGCAGCCCCCTGGCCTCGGACAGTTCAGTCCCCAGCGTGCAGCCCCTGGACTCAGCCCACTGTTGACACTGGAATTGAGAGCTGAGCTGGGAAGGATTTTTCACACATGGATTTGCCATCACAAGCAACACGATATCCATGGATTGGATGGTTAGAGCAGAGAAAGAGAGAGCTCCTCGTGGCTGAGATCGATTCCTGACACAACTGCTCCGATGAGCAGAGGACAGATCTGCACATCAGCTCTCAGTACCAGATAATTCCACCCATTTGTTGATACAGACAAAATCGTGCATTCATAGCCAGCTGCTAATACACCTGTGCACATTCACCTACTGAAGAGAAAAGCAGCTTAAGCACTAATGACATCCAAATTATATCTTTGCTATCTTTGATGTTTATGATTCTTGGCTCCTTTGTAAGTAAGAGATGTCGTTAGAGTTTAATCAATAGCATTCTGCTCAGAGAAAGGCCTTCTGAAGCTGACAAAACTGCACAGGTTTTGCTTTGAGAACCTGCTTGAATCTGAAGAACGATAAAAAGAAAGTGCTTTACTTTTCATGCTGGGGAGGTTGTTGAGATTTCTGAGGAAATCAAACAGCAACTGCAAACACGATGTTATCTCACTGCTGATGTGCAACACGGCTGAAATCAGGGAAATGCTGGCTATGTGACTGTGGATGCAGCTCTGCACTCACTGCAGAGCCTGGGAACACTCAGAAATCAGAGATTAATAAAATATAATCAAATACATTCCACCAAGCATCGGGAAGATGATAATCTCTGGATTCAGTCATTGCATTTCTCAGAGACATGCTCTGCTCCTGGTCACCAACACAGAATCTCCTTCAGCATCCAGGGCTGCCCCCTCAGCAGCAATAAAGTGGCAAATCCAGGTCTGAGGCTCTGGAGAGAGGTGTCAGTGCCACCCTGCCAGGCCATGCTGGCCTTTGTCCCCGTGCAGGAGGTGGCAATTGCTGCCCACAGGTTCCCTGTGCCAGCCATAAATATTCCTGCAAGCAACTGGGTTTTGTTTTATTGAGGTTTTTGTGGTATTTTTCTAAGTCCTGGAGTGCCAGTGATTTTCGCTGTTTCCCAGTGAAATCCCAGAATGGTTTGGGTTGGGAGGGACCTCAAAGCCCATCCAGTGCCACCCTTGCCATGGGCAGGGACACCTCCCACTGTCCCAGGCTGCTCCAAGCCCCAATGTCCAACCTGGCCTTGGGCACTGCCAGGGATCCAGGGGCACCTGGGAAATCTGAGGGAATTATTAAGATGGCCCAGGTGTGTCTGTTCTCAAGTTAAATGAAGGGGTTCCTTGGACAGCACAGCTCCTGCTGCCCTTCCCTCAGGATCTCAGAGGCAGTAACACCGGGGAAGGAAGGGGAGGGAAGCAGGGAGAGAACACAATGAGGCTTTAAAAAGAGATGGTGCTTTTAATGAGTTGGGAAATTCTCAGGAAGCAGGGCTGTAATTTGCTGGATTGACTGCACTGAAACCCCAACTCTTGCATTTGTTCTTGGAAAAGTCTGAGGGAAAACACTGCATCAAAGAACCCCGTGCACAGCAGCATTACCGGCCAGAGCCTCCAGAGGCACGAGACTAAGAACATTTTGCAAATCCCTCAAAAGTGCTAATTGCTTTTTTAGTGCATCCTACAGAGCAGGGGCACTGCAGGGCAGCTGTGTGTGAAGGAACTGGAGAGGGGCTGGGCTTCCTCAGAACTCCTGCAGAGGTTTCTCCAAAGGAAATGTTTGTTCCAAGGAACAGTTTGGGCCCTACAGACTTTGGCTCTGATTTGGTGAGGCTGCCTCCCTGCCTTCCCTCCTGATGCTAATAAATAAAAGTTCTTTGATTACAGCAGCTGGAGGTCTGAGGTCAGTTCTGGCTGTACTGAAGGAGCTGGGCTTTCCTGAGAACAAACATCATCAGGAATGGACTGGCAGAGGGATTATTAAGAGGCAAAAATTCCAGGATGAGAATATCCATACTCAAATTCATCCTGGCTCGGGGTAAGCAGGACACTGTTCTTATCACACAGTTTGAGCAGGCCCTGGCACAGGGTGCCCAGAGCAGCTGGGGCTGCCCCTGGATCCCTGGCAGTGTCCAAGGCCAGGCTGGACACTGGGGCTTGGAGCAGCCTGGGACAGTGGAAGGTGTCCCTGGATGGGCTTTAAGGTCCCTTCCAGCCCAAACCTTTCTGACGAGCTGCAAATAGAACCACTTTTGACACCCAAGTGTCCAAAGCCACTTGCCTCACCCCAAACTCCAAATAAATGCTGGGTTTGGATAACCCATCCGGCCCAGGCCATGCACGAGCTCCCCACACAGCAAAGAGCATCACCCTGGGAGCCCCTCCTGGGGCTCTGCCTCTGACCACACACAGCCCCAGGTCACTGCAGGACGGCACCAGAGCTGCTGGCCCAGGGCCACCCCCTCCCACCTCCCACAGATGCTGAGGCCACAGCACTGAGACACAGCTCTGTAAGGCTGGATTGATTTCTGTGCACAGAGCAGCTGCAGCTCCAATCAACTTGAACAGAAGCCACAAATGCTCGGTACTCTGGAAAAAAATCAAGGTGCTCCAGTTCCTTTATCCAGGCTCAGATGTCCAAACATGAGACTTCAAGAGGCATTTGCTTTTGACATTGAAACAGATATGAAAAAAGCCCTCCCAAGGAATAACAGGAAACTTGGCAAAAGGCACCTGCTGCAAGAAATAAAGGCCATTCCTTAGGCAGAGTCCGTGCTATCCAGCAGTGATATACCAGCAGTATAATCTTAATTAGCCAATAAAAGTTTTTAGACAATCTGTCTAGACTTGCTTTTGCCTGGGTATAAAATTGGCTTTAAAAGAAATATATAAACAGCAATGAAACGTCAATGAAGAGCTGTCAAAAAAAGCTCCCTGCTGCTCTACATCTGCACCCTGCTCTTCTTAAAACATGAGCATTTATGTGAAATCCCTCAGATTTTAAGCAGAAAAGCTGCTATATTTGGGCTCAGTGCACTGCAAGTTCCATCAGCTCAAGGCCCTGAGCTGCTGCTACCAAAGTCAACAGGAGCACAGCTCTCCTGGAAAGCTCTGACCAGCACAGCTCAACAGGGCCTTTGTCTGGAGGAAGCCAAGTCTTTATAAATAATGAAAACTGAGAACAGCCATGTCTGGAGAACAACTGGGTTTGTCCCTGCCTGCTCCAAGCAAGCAGGACAGGTGTGGGACCAAAGGACAGCACAGGGGACACTTGTGAGGAAACAGAAGGGACACAGAACCAAGTCATCTGAGGAAAAAGCATTAGGCTGGAAAAGGAACAAAATACAGATACAAACTGAGGGACAAGGAAAGGGCTGATTAGACATTGTGGATTAGTGAATTAAGGGGAGCAACAAAATACACCCAGGGAATTAAATTACAGGGTATCTTTAATCAATGCTTAAAGAGAATTTCTGTGATCACAGCCTGAGATAGCCCGTCGCAGACTGAGAAAGCCCTTTCCACGATGAATCTTCCATTGTAAGGCAGCTCTCTAAAACATTTCTGCTTTGTTTTTCCTGGGAAGCCAGTTTCCCCTGTCCCAGAGCAGGGTCACCTGCAGGATGCGCTGGTGCCCAGAGCCCCAGGTCACCCAGCAGCAGCAGCACCAGGACACGCTGGGGCACCGGAGCCCAAATGCCTGAGCTGCATTTCCATTGCCCAAAATCCACCTGTTCCATCTTTGTGTTCACACAATGAAACACATGCAAAGACTCTTTCTGATCATAACCAAATAATTTGCTTTTTTACCCGCTTTTTGGTATTAACAGCCAGAAATGCTCTGAATATGGACTCCTGACAGCCCCATGATTCCCCATCACCCTACACAAGGTCCCTGCCTGAGGAGAGGGAGGGCTCTGCCAGCACCCCTCAGGTTTGGTTTCAAACAAGGGACATTGGGTACATGTTAAAATAATGCTGAAATTCTCCACCACAAGATTCCTTTGAGACTGAAAATACGTAAATCTTGGAACACTGAAGCCCAGCCTGCAATCCTGTAAATCTTCCCAACATCCTGGCTCTGGGAATAAACCACTTAAAATGCCATAGTGCAGCTCGTGTTTCCAGCTCAGGTATCTCCTCGGATAGAGCCCAGCAAATAGAATTTCAAACACCACCTTGACAGATAACTTCCCTCAGAACATGTAGGGAAGGCTAAAAACTCCACTGATCCACATTCCCTACCCACCAGGACTCTGCACAGTGGGAACAGACGGGATTTTCTCCTCACACTGAACCTTCCTCCCTACCCAAGGAAGGCTCAGACACCTTTGGGGACACACCGGGGAGTGCTTCTGGCTGCCCAGAAGATCACTAGGAGTGCATGAAAACCATCTTCCAAGAGCAAGGAAGTGGAGGGTTCAGGGTGTTTGTCATCCTCAGCTGTCTGAGGAAGGGTGAGGAATGAAGGAGGCAGGGGAGGATGTGATGGAAGAGGCTTCTCCAAATTATTTATGTGCTGCTACTCCCCCGTGGCTGGGAGAGCAGTTCCCTGCTTCAGCACAAAGGGAAGAGCCACTGTGAAGTATGGAGGGTACAAGCTGAGGCAATACTTTGTGTTTCCTCCTGGGACACAGGGTTTCAGTGACAGAAACTGGAATAACTTACTGCATCCCATTATCTATTCCCCTTCAGATGCACAGGCACATTTAGAGCTGGTCCCAAGCGAAGTCCCAACAAATTCATCCTGCTTTGCACAACAGACACATCCCATGGGAAGACCTCAGCGTAATCACAATATTTCTGTTTTCTGAGGGGAAAGTCAAAGTGACAGCAGGGGCTTCCTCTGCAGCAGGTTCTTAGGAAATCCATTGGATTCCTCCAGGAAAGCTGGCAAGCTGCTCTGCAGCGTGCACGGGGGGACAGGCGCCGGAGGCGAGCTGGGAGCCAGGATTCTCAGGATTCACAGGCTCCACGTGTCCCTCCAGGCAGGCTGGGAGGCAGGGAAGAGCCAGCTGAAGAGCAAAGGCACCCAGAGACAAACCTCTAGGAAGGCTGGTTTCCCTGCCCTCAGCACAAAAGAGAGACTTTGGGAAGAATTCCTGTCTCATCTTCCAGAAGTTTTAGGTTTTCACACAATCAAAGTCAATTCTGCCCCTGAAATCAGGTTTTTTTGGATGAAACAAATGTGATTTTCCAGCCCGCTCTCTATGGCAAATCTTCTTTACTCATGGATATTCTTTCCCTGCCATGGCTCAGTCTTTGCAACCCCAGCCACTTCTATCCACCTTTGTTCTATAGCTTTCCATCCCTCCCTCTCCTCAGCCTCATTCTTCCCTTGCTCTTTCCACAGACTCGTTCCTTTTATTGTTCTCTAACCCCAAACTCTCTCCTTTCCCCCCTCTCTTCCCCAACACAGCAGTCTCTGCACTTCACAGGGATCTTCTCCTCAAGCTTCCTAATGCACAGTAACAATCTTTGTGTCCATTTCCTCAATATCTCCAGCTTTTTCCCCCAATTTCCATCCTCCTCAGCAGCACTTGGCTGCAGAACAAACACCACTGCTCCCATCCTTACCAGGAGGAACCATTACCCTTGAGGTGCAGAAATGCTGCCAAAGAACAAATGGAAACACCTGGATGGGAATGAAGAACCTCCTGAGCCCGCAGCAAACCAACACCCTCCCTTCTGCACCCCGCAGGGTGTGCGTGGCCAAAAGCAGGAGCGCTCCTGGGGGTGTCCAGCTTTACTGGGGGAAACCAAGGGCCAACCTGGTATTAAGAAGGACTTAACAGATCCCCTCTCTGCAGCTGATCCACACAACACTCACACAGCCACGCCAGCGATGTTCTATTAAAGCCAGTGTAACGTTCTGAAAGGACGCTGGCAGTTATTTGTTCAGCAGCAGGAATTGCCTGTTTCAATTTTATTCTGTCCTTGAGATGCAATCTCCGCATGGTCAATAAGCGCCATAAAAAGGCAGATATTTATCATTAAAGTGCCTGATGGTCTGAGGGAACAGCAGCCTGTTACAGCTCTCCAGTAACTCCCCAAGAAGCAGCTGGGTGAGCTCATTCCGGAGGACATTCCGATTTCTGCGCAGATTGGGATGAACTGCTCTCACATTCCACAGAACAGCCACAAAGGCAATCATCCCATCAGATCCGTACCTGCTTTCCTTCTCCACAGCTCTGTTTGATTGATTTTTCATGAGTGTGTTGGAGAAGGAGGGATTGCTGAGGTTCCCTCACAGAATGACAACACGGGCAGAGGCCCCAGCAGGGGCACATCCAGCCCCTCATTGCCAGTGCCCATCAGCCTCCCTGCTCACCTGAGCAGGATCACAAGGACCCTGTAAATCCACAGCAGGTACTTATCTCCCAGTGATGGCAAGAGATAAGAAAATACATCTATCACTAGATACCAATGATTGGATTTTTTTTTAATTCAAGCTCTTTAATGATGTGCTTATATTTGGTGCCAACACTGCCTGTGTAGTCAAGAGAGAAATGGATGCTTCCAAAGGGCAGCTGAGAGCTCATCACTCCTCTTTACTGAGCAGGGAACAGCGCCAGCCAGCTCAGGACATCTGTTATGGCTTAGGTGGGAGAGGCCTCGCTGAAGAGGTGAAGATTGCAGCCACAATGTTTTTGTGATCTAAAAACACAGGCTGGTGCCTCGGGGGGGTTGCAACACCTCAGCCAGGCACAAAAGGGGTTTTAAAGTCCAAGTTAGCACCTTAAGGACCTCACCCATCCCCTCTGCACAGCATCACTGCTCACAAGCTACCAAAAGAGCCACAGCCGCACTGACCACTCACAGGGACAGATTTTTTTTCCCACTCTCAGAAGTACCTCAACTCTCAATGCAACCCCAACCACCCGGATAAAGGCCAGGGCATCTTCTCCCAGCTAAGCTACAATTAATAGGAAATCTCATTAACCCTGCCAGACTGCAGCACATCACACAAGTCAGTGCTACCTCAGACAGCAATTCTTCCTGTTTGTTTTTTCTGAAATGACAGAACATTTCTTATTCGACAATAGGAAGGAGAACAATAGATTTCATAATGTTGTTATTTAACATCACTGCACACTGAAAGGACACATGCCTGAGTACTTGGGAAAAGTGGAAAGAGAAATGGAAAACACTTGAAGTGCTTGGATATAAACTCCTTGATTTTATGAGTGGTTTATACATTTGTTTTTGCTGTATTTGATCCAGAAAACAGGCTCCAAAGAGTGTTGAATAAAGGCTATGCCCATCAAAGCAGAATCTCTGAACACAGCCAAAGACAGAGGGACAGCCCTGCCCTGCAGCCCCTCCTGCCAGCACTGAGCCCCCCAGGAGGGGTCTGCAGGGCCAGGAATTCCCTGGGAAACCTGCCCCATCCTCTACACTCTCAAACTCCATGAATGCCCCAGAGCCCAGACATGCTGCCCCCCATGCCCACAGGTCTGGTTTTCCTAGGCTGCACTTCAAACCCGAGTTTACAGGCAGATTTGTGTGCTTGCTCTGCCTGAAGGGCTGCAGAGGCTTCTGCCCCCGCGGTGTGCAGAGGGAGATGCACTGAGCTCAGCCTGCAAACGCTGCTCCCTCGGGCTGGGCAGCACAAACACCTCACCCCATCCTCTCCCAGACACTGACTCATCCAGGGATGGCTGAGCAGGAGCTGCTCCCAGCTGGGCTCTGTTTGCTGCCACGGGGAGCAGAGATCAGCCAGCACGGACCTGGGGCAGCCTTGGATGATGGGCAGCACCCATCCTGAGCAAAGCTTCACTGAACAAACTCTGGGGTTTATGATGACAGCTGGAGCAGTCTCTGCCCACCACTTCTGTCACCTTCCCTTCTCATTTTTAACCTTGGGGCGTGCAGTAAAGTGCCTGCTCCTTGTAATGAGTGCTCTAAACCCATTCAGCAGGGCTTTAATGGATCCAGAAGAAAACAGAGATGTTTCATTAGCATCAGAACGTAGGACAAAAAGGAAATAAATCAGGATTTTCTACTTGGCACTAGGAATCAGCACTGCATTTGAGATGCGCAGACAGAGCAGTCTCCTCTCAACCCCAGACAGTTGTACAACTCCCTCCTAGCAGTGATTTCACTCTCTCATGTTATCCAGCACTAATTTGTGCTAATGGAATTCCCAACAGACAGCATAAAAATTAAGTTCTATTACAAAAATGCAGATTCAGGATCAGAGCAGGCAGCTGAACAGACCTACAGGAGCCTACAAAAGTGCTGTGTGAATCACTGAGGGATGACAGCAGCTCTGCGCTTTTATCAGTGTCAGCTTCCATCAGCAAGGGCTGAGTGAGATCAGGGTACTCTGATACCACTGAGGGTGTCAGGGAGCCTCAGGACATGACTCAGATCCCCAAAACCAACCCCTAGAAAAAGATTCAGATCTTGTGAGAAACACAAGTCAGTGGAGAAAACAAGTATAAGGCTCTAGGAAAAGTTGTTGCATTTACAGTTTTCGGTGGGTAAAAGGGTTTAAAACAGTCTCCTACAGATAACAAATCCACAGAAAATAGCTTGTGCAGTGAGTACTCAATTGCATGCCATTAATTTGTAAAGAAACCAGTGGATTTGGAGAGGGTGACATTGAATGCACAGATGGTGATGCGGTGCAAAGCAGTGGTTCATAGTTCCAGTGGAGTGACCCAGAATCACAGAATGTCCCGAGCTGGAAGGCACCCAGAGGAATAAAAATCCAGCTCCTGGCCCTGCCCAGACCCCCCAACAACCCCACCCTGGGCATCCCTGGCAGCGCTGTCCAAATGCTCCTGGAGCTCTGGCAGCCTCGGGGCCGTGCCCATTCCCTGGGGAGCCTGGGCAGTGCCCAGCACCCTCTGGGGGAAGAACCTTTCCCTCATGTCCATCCCAACCCCCCCCAGCACAGTTTCACTTGACAGACACAAGGACAATGTGTCTCACACAGGTTTGTGCCTGTGTGAATACACAGGGGCTTTGTAGCAAATACAAAGCTAAAGGGAAAAACAAGATAAAGAAATTCAAGTTTATATTGAGAAATGCTGTTCAGGAACACCGCTGGGAAAAAATTCAGCTTAAGAGGGCAGAAGAATTGAAAATCAGAGTGGTTTGGGTTGAAAGGGACCTTAAACAATCTTGTTCCACCTGCTGTGGGCAGGGAGCCATGTGAAGGGTCCCCTCTCTGGGGGCTGGAGTTTCTGTTTCTGAGCAAGTCCAGCTCCCGCCCTGCTGCACAGAGATGTTCCCACTTTACGTAAGAGGTGTCTGTGGGATCACGGAGACTGAGGAATTACAGAGAGCAGGATCTACAAAAAGCCTGCAGTGAAGGCAGGAGGAAAGAAGATCAGGAGGCTGCTGCAAGGGTTGTGCTTTCCATGTAAAAGGGGCTTAGAGGTGATTCTGTGTCAGGGTGTGGTGGTTTTTGACAACCACACCACTGCCACTCAAACCCCCAGCAGGAACTGGAGTCCTTCACACCAGCACACTGATACAGGACTGGAACCCCTTTGCCACGTCTGTAGCACACAGGGAAGGGTGCAAGTTTCCCCAGAACCCCTCTCCAGCCCTCCCAATGGCTGAGAACATCATCAGCTGCACTTTGGCCATGAAGATTCTCCCTTCTGGCCACCCTGCTCTGCACACAGCCACAGCTCTGCCCTGTGCAGACACAGAACCCGGCTCTGAACCGGCCCTGCTGAGCTCCTGGGCTCAGTGCTGGGATCAGGATGGGGAGCTGGGAAAGGCAGAGGAGGGAGGTGAAGGAGGGACACACATCCTGCAGCTCCAGCCCCCTCCTCACCCCCGTGAGCTGCAGCCCAGGAGTCAGAGAGCATCAAAACCCCACCAGCAACGCAGCCAGCAAACTCAGCTGTGAAAATGGGCCATTTGGGGAGAGCAGAACATTAATAAATGCACTCCAGATCTTTCATTTATCTGTTAGGAGGCATTCAAGTGGTCTTTTGCTAACGACTTCAATATATATATTTCTTACAGATAGCAATTAACCTTCTGGTACAGATTAATCTTTTAAAAAAAATCAAAGATGAATTAATCTTTGAAATTCAAGTATCCAGTAGTTTCATTAATAATCTGAAATTGTCCTTTAGATTTCCCATAATTAGACCATTCCCCTAATTTATTAATCCCACAGAGTGCAGAGCATGTTTCAAACCTTCATCTCCTGCCACAATGACATATTCAAACTCGCTTGAAGTGCTCATAATAAAAGTCACTTTGTGAAGAATTATTAACTCAGAGGATCAAGCAAAGTCTTTATATGCCAAAGCATATTTGAAAACTAAGCAGGGGTAGCACGTTCTACCGATCCTCAGATCTCCTAAGATCCTGGCTGATCAGAAACAAGTTTGGATAAAACATTCACTTTAGGATAATTAGCTTGCTACAGACTCGAGGCCAAAGCCAGGAAATGTGTTGGTACCTATGGACTAAACCTTCCTTTCTGCCAAAGGAAAGTGATTGTGAGACGCCAGACAGTTCTCTGGGAGCTGACAACCACTGCTCCCTGCTGGGACATCTCAGATTTGGGCTGAATTCCCTCCACCCCGGCGCTGCTCCGGCTCTGGCAGATCTGCCTGGTCCTATGGGGTCACACAGGGAGAGCCAACACAGGGACTCTGCTCCCACACCTCTCCCAGCTCTGCTCCTCAAGTGCCACTGCCAAACCTTTTCTGAGCCCTTCCAGGGCTGGTGACTCCACACTGCCCTGAGCAGCCCCTGACAGGGCTTTCTGGACGGAGTTTTCCCTAATATCCAACCTGACCCTCCCCTGGGGCACCTTGGGGCCGTTTCCTCTCATCCTGTTCCTGTTCCCTGTGCAGAGCCTGACCCCCCCCCCCCCGGCTCCAGACTTCTGCCAGGGAGTTTTAGGAGCAATGGCACAGCTCCTCCCAATGAACACCACAGGCTTTAGCCCGCTGGGAGATGAGCTCACAACCCAAAGTTGGGGGACAAGGTGCCACTCCCCCATAGGGAAGATCAGGACCTGCATCTCCAGGCAGCACTGCTCCATTAAACCTCCAGACAACAGGATCTTCTTGCACCTCCCAGGGTTTTAAACCCCCGGAGAACTTGCTGACAGGTGTTAAATCCCATCAGAACTTCACCTGAGCTTTATCTGAGTGACACAAGAAGCTGAGCACAGCCCTAAGCAGCAGCAGCACCTGGGATCGGATTATTCCCGTCTCGGGGTCTGTGGAAGAAGTTTAGGCACTATCCCTGTTAGTGCCTTAATCCCCCAGGCAGAACCTTCATCACCCTGCATGCAGAGCTGCTGGGAGCAGGGCACTGCTTTGGGTTTGTGCTTTGCTTTTTCTGAAGGATGTTGAGTTATATGTTGACTACATGAACAGCTCATAGAATAAACCTAATTCTGCACAAGGTCTATAAAACGGGATCCTGTTCTTCAGCCAGAGCCTGTCCTTGACACGGGGAGCACATTTCAGGTATGATTTTGCAACAGTGGATATTTGCAGATAAAGTCAGTTTTAAATTCTAATGAACACTGGCACTTGTCACTTCCTGCTGTATTAAATCCAAACCCTTTTGCTTTAATACCACATAAATATGCATTCGTAGGAACAGACAAATTTATGCAAATGTGGGTTTCTTCTGTGACACCAACAGAAGGAAGCAATTCCGGATCCCCCTCTCCAGAGCCCCTTCCTTTAAGTCCAGGCACTTTCCCTGCTTGCTCCCTGGAAGATGCTGCCAGGAGGGATCCATCAGCCCCTGGGGCAGTGTGGGACCCAGCTGGGGCCTCTCCCTGCAGACAGAGCTGATGCTGTGGGATGAGCCCTGCACCAGCCATGGCTGTGGGAACCCCTGAGGCTGCTCCAGAGCAGCTTCTGCTCCCGTCCTGCACTACCCTGGCTGGGATTCACGCGGTTCTGTGAGCTGGGGATTGTGCTGGTTTTATTTAAGGCAATGCCAGGCAGGTACCGGGTGGGAGATCTGTGAGTTCCACTTGGGGAACACAGCAGAGCTTGTCCTTGCCCCATGACAATGGGTTCTACCACCAAAGCCTCCTGGAGACAGCCCTCACATTCACCACCAATAATGAATTCCATCAGCTGCTTCTTTTTCCTTCCCAGCACAGGAATCAACTTCAAACATTTCAGTTTCCAAACCCTTACGAATCTGGATTGCAGAGCAGCTTGCCAAGGACTCACACCCAAGGTCTGGCGTGTCTCATCCCACACCACCAGGCTTGCTGGCTCCACATCCCACACCAGCAACCCCTGAGTCTCCAAGGGAAAGGTTCTGAATTCCCTCCACTGAACTGGGCAGAGAAATGCCAAAGCAAAGCAACACAAACCAGGCCGGACTCGAAAGCTGAGTGCCAACAGTGACACAAGTCAGTGTCTGTAACCAGCAGTCACAGCAGAATTCCAGGCTGTGGAGACAGAAAAGCTCAGACTTTCCAAATCTGGCTCCTCCCCATGCCAACACAAGGAAACCTGAGCCAGAGCAACAGGAGGAGCTCGGTACGACTCGAGGGTTTTGATTTTCCCCAGAAATGACTAAAAACCACTGAGGGTTCCCACTCTCTGAAGCTCCATGAGCAAATTAGGAATGACAGTATCCCGGAGCCATTGCAGAGCATTGCAAAGAACTGGAGCAACTTTAGAATCAAATATCAGCTCTAGAAAAACACGATCACATTTGGTACAACACGACATTCATTACTTCCGCAGCGCTTTCTGGAGGGAGGATGGGCGTTGCCTACCTGCCTCTCTGGAAATTTGCATGAAGGACTCGACTCCTTTTTCTCCATAATTCCCTTCAGATGCCAAAGTGGATACATAATTCCATCCCAAAGCTTTCACAATGTCCACCATTGCTTGTGCTTGGAAGGAATCTGGAGGAACCACCCGTGAGAAGAAATCATAGCGCCTGTCATCGCTCAACTCTGGTGCAGTTGAGGCATAACTGATTTGTGGGATCTGTAGAAAAAAACAATTTCTGATAAATACACACATTCACATACTCATGGCACTTCTTGCAGCAGCAGCCAAAGCACTTGGCTTCAGCTGAGCTTTGGCTTCGCTGTATCCAGCTGCATTTCTCCACCACGTTCCTTTACAACGTCCAAGCCAAAGGAACAATCCTTTCATTGGCTTCGAGTTACCCAAATAAAAATTGTGAATCAATTGAAGACAACTCTGTATGTGCCCATCCATCATTCTTTCCTTCAAGGCAATCAAATACAGCACACAAATCATTTTAATCACTGCCCTTGTCCTGGTGTTCTGGTTTTACCAGGATTTGGGATCCTGCGTAAAGTGAGGTTAACTCTAAACCTGCCACCGCTGGCTGAAAGCCAGGAAGACCCTGCCTCAGCCTTTGGAGGATGGAGGCTCCAGACTTAAGGAAAAGTAGGCTTGTTTTTTACTCTTTCTGATGAAGAACAGTGTGGAGGTTGCTGAGCATGGACCTCTCTGTCCCACAGACACAGCCTGGGCATGATTCAGCTCTGTCCCCAAAAAGCAGCCCCTGCTTTTCCTCCTCTCAGCAGAGTGTGAAGGAGTCTGACAGTGACTTTTGCAACAGAGAGCACAACAGTGTTCAGGGCTGTTCTCCCCCGGTTACCAAGGGCCCTGGGCAGTTACTGAGCTGACAGGATGTTAATCCCCAAGCCCATTATGCAATTGTTTCAGTAACAGTCTGGGACTGCTCCTTAGATTAAGGAACCTGCCATAATTCTCACTTGAGATGCCACAGAGGGGAAAGAAGAGATTTGCAATCCACACAAACATGATTGTATATAACGATCTGAGCCGTGCAGCCTGAGCAAAGGGCAGCCCTCTGTGCCTCAGCACCAGCATCTTCTGCACTCTCACATTTGGTCTCTGCACAGCATTCTATGAGTATTTATTATTCTACAAGTATTTATCAGCTCTCCTGCCTCCTCAGAAAAATAAACACTGTATTTCCCCAGGATCAACACTGCAAAGGGCTCAGTACCTTTGGTTCCAGAGAGCAGGGGCAGGGGAGAGCAAATTTCCCCAGAATTAACATTATATCTACACAGGCATTTACAACCCCCAGAGCAGAGGAAAAGCAGACACTGAAAGCCAAATTGCTGCTGGAGAGCCAGAAGAGTGAACGGAGAAGTGAACTTTGCATGGAAAAATTTTTAACTACCCCAACAGCTGTAATTCAACCTAAACAAACACAAACTTCCACAGAACCCTAAAATCCCTGGAGCTGGAAGGGATCCCCAAGGATCATCAGTGCCACCCCCGGCCCTGCACACACCCCAACAATCCCACCCTGAGCCTGATCTGGAGCTCCCTCCCCGGGTGCTGATCCCTCACACCAGCTGCTGCAGAGCACAGAAACTGCTGGGCATCCTGGCCAGCAAAATGAGGAAAATTCTAATTTGTCCCTGCTCCAGCTGCTGCTGTAGCCAGTGCCTGGTGACCTTTCTGTGGACACTTGACCAGTCACCCACCACTACACAGAAAGCACCCAGCACTCACCCCCAGCCCCACACAGAGCAGTGCTGACACAGCCAAGTGCTGCTTTTTGCAATTATAATAAAAGTCAGGCTGAAATATCCATTTTTATCTGCGGCAACTCTTTGTATTCCAACTTGCCAACAACTGCTTTTTCAACTAAAAATCAAAAGGAGCCCATTCTGCACTTTTACAACAACCAAAGCTTCTACAGAGTTTGCTGCATTGCTTATATTCCTTAGGAGACTTTTTGGACTTTAAATCTTTTTCCACTGTTCATAAAATATTCACTACTGCTGGCTGCTTCGATAACTTGGAGTATAAAAAGCAGATATTAGGGGTTTTACCAACGTTTCTTACAGGGCATCTAAAAGCAACATAAAGCCATATATGTGCCAAGTAGAATTTTCCTCACGTTTTGTGTGAATACAGGGAGGAGAGTCCTTCAGTGGGTGTGCCAGGGACTGCAGCCACCACAGTTCCACCCTGCCCTGGGAGTCAGAGCACGCTGCAGACACCTACAAACAACACTTTCTCCTCCTGCCCAGCTTCCCATGCACACCAGCAGCGTCCCACACCAGATGTCCAAACTGGGCACCCACGTGCACCAGCTAAAATCTAACTGCTGCTCACCAGGGAGCTCCACACAGGCACCTCCAGCTCCCGCCAGCACTGAAGTGCACTTGAAAATGAAACCAGATTGCCCCAGGTCAGCAAGACCCAGCCCAGGCTGGGCAATGTCCCTGTTCTCTGTCCCCAGTGATGCTGCAGGTGGTGTCACTGTGCAAGGAGGATGAGCAGGGCCAAGGGAGAAGCAGAGAGTTTTAAATCAGGTTGCTCTGTTGAGGGTTTTTTGATTATCCAGATCAATATTTTCTGCCTCTTCACTGACTTATTTTTCTTTCATTTGGGTAAAAATCTGTTCTTTATCATCAATTCAAAACTGGAGTTGAAAGAAGCAAGATTTCTCTTCCATCACATTCTTCCTATTTTCTGTTCTGAGACACCAGGAAGCTCCAGAGAATCACAGTGTGCTCTCCAAAAGGTTCCAACACCTTGGCAGAAGGGCTGGGATCCATAAAGCCCCAGGGACCCCAATCTCCTGGCCCTGCCCCAGCACACACTCCCAGCTGCCTCTGCCTCCAGCAGCACAGCAAGAGCTGAGCTGGAGCTTTCTGCAGGACACTGCGGTGCTGGCAGGCCAGGGAGCATCTCATGGACGTGGGAAGCAGATTTGCCTCAAGTTGCTGTGTTTGCAGGACCATGGCAAACACCACACTCAGGAGTTTCACATGTGGATTGCCTGGCTGATGTTCTGATTACAGCAAGAGGCAATGATTAATACTGGGAACGCTGTCTTAGTCAGTGATTAATTAATGTTAATTCATTTTTAACATTGACCATTATTCTTCATTTATTTCATTTTCTTTGGCTAATGAAGAGCTGTCTCTGGGTCCCACTTGTTGTCTTGCTTGCAAAGCAGCTCCTGTTTGAGAGCAGCTGTACCAAGAGCAGCAGCACAAACACACCAAAGAGCAAGGAGCCTCCTCAGCCTCTCCTTCCAACATCCAACATCCTCCAACAGCACATTTGGAACAGTTCATTTCAGAGCAAAACCCCACTGAACTACAAACTTGCTGTTCCAATTTCTCATTTCAAACTCATTTTGCATTATTATCCGATCCCATATCCTCCTCCTCTCCCTGTTCAACACACCGTTTTTCCAAGAAAAATGACAGAATGTGGCGAGTTCCTCACCAAAGCCAAGTGTCTCGGCCTGGAACACACAAGCCCCAGTTCCAGAGCACAAACCAACCCTCCCCGAGGCTGCAGGAGCTGCCAAACCCTGGCCTGCCTGCCCACCCCTGACCTCTACCCAAGATTCACCCCCAGGCCAAGCAAAGCACCCAAACCACAAACAATTATTGCTGCTGTGCTGCCTCCAGTGGGATTGAGCTCAGCTCCACCTCCCCAGTCACTTATTAAAAGATTAAGGAAATGGTGCACCTGAACCCACCTCACCAAGTGACAGCAGCCAGGAAACTTCAGAAAAGGCAATTTCCCTGAGGACCTGGTGCAATTATGATAATGCAGGAGTGCACCTATTGAGATATTAATGAGCTTCTACCAAGGCAATATTAAGTTCACAGTTTGCTGCATTTTTACTTTCAATTTCCTATTAAGTTTTATTGATATGGTTTCCTGACAATAGGAAAACCTCACCCTGCTCTGGCAGAGCCTCTAGAACCCATCACATCTGGCAGGGCAGTGTCAGGCTACAAAAACTGCAAATCCCTCCCAACAACCCAACTTCACAAAAATGAGGTGCCTGAAGACTGCACTCGGCTGCAAAACTCTTTGGAGTGAACTGATGGATGAGTAACAGCCTGGGATTCATTCAGGGCTTGGGTTTTATTCATGTAGGAATTTATCCCGTCAGGATTTAATCATCAGTTAGCACAGCTCCTCTTTGTTCCCCATCCACTTCTCAAATTGCAGAACAAACAGCTCCAGCACCCTGAGCTGCAGAGAATTGGTTCCATCGTCTCGAACTCAAGTTGTCTGAAGTTTCTCCCTGGCTGTTTTCTCTGAGCAAAACTCCTCCAGACTCTTCTGATTCTCACTTTGCCTTCCGAATGGGAAGGAAATCTGGCAGGAAGTTTTAGAAATCCAGACATCCAGGGAAAGGTGTCCCTGCCCTTGGCAGGGGGTTGAACAGACCTTTAAGGTCCCTTGGAACCCAAACCATGCTGCGATTCCATGGAAATTTTAGCCAACATACCAAATAAGACCAGAGCATGGCTAAAAGCTTGCAGAGCTGACAGGAATGACTCTTCCTGCTGTTTTCCAGTGCCTGGAACTCGAGTTCCCCATTTCCTCGGGAGCTGCCAGCCCTGGGGTGGTGCCCACAGTCCCCAGCCACAGGGGCACAGCACAGAGAATATCTCGGCCTCCTGCTCCCCTCCTGCCCAGCCCTGCCAGCAACCAAACCCTGGGAGGATTCTCCCAAGGTGTCCATCAAGCAGCAGTGCCCTCTCGCTGCCCTGGAAGGTCCCTATGGAAACCACCATTACTGCAAGTTTTGCTCCAGGGCTCTTAAAAGACCTGGGAATAGCATTCCCAGTAGCCCTGGGTAATGATGAGAACAAAGCCTTCTCTAAAGCACTTGGATGATCCCTCCTTACCACGTTTTAGGATGAAGCACTTTGAGGTGGTTTTCACACTCAAGAATCAAATGTTGCCAATGAGAAAATGAGGAAGAACAATTAAGGAAGTTTTCATGTAAATCCATTTTAGGAGCAACAGAAAATATTTCTGTGCAGCTGTGCTGAAGGTGTTCAGAGATGACAAACCTGTTGCTGCGTACAGAAGTCACACCACGAGCAAAGTCTGAGCAGTGAACAGAAGCAGCACACCCAGAGAAGGACATTTTCACACCATTCACTCATGTACAGTTCCCCTCAGTTTCTCTCTGTTTACCAATCACTAAAGCCCCCAGTGTTGGCCCTGTTTGCCCCCATCACCCCCTCTCCCCTGCCACCCCACAGGGAATTCCTGATGATGCCTTAGGGAGCAGCACAACCGCCTGGCAGGGAACTGGCTCGGTGTTTCACAGGGCACAGGGACACAGACATGAACAACACCAAGTGCAAAGGAGAAGCTGAGTCTGGGGGAGACAAAGTGCATTTAATTAACCAGAAATGTCTTCAAGAGCAACGAAAGGAACACTGAGAAAATAAACCCAGAGATGGTTCATGTACATGAACTTCGCTTATACCTACACTGGCTCTTTCCAGCAATCCTCCCAGGCTGGGTGAGCTCCATCTCCTCTCCTTGACCAGCATTAGGATTAAGCAGCCACGGTGCTGCTCAGCAACACCCTTTAAAATTCCCAACTCCTCATAACCATTATTATAAAGGATGGAGTCCATTACTGAAACAAACACTTCAAAGCTACTTTGGGTTTCTCAAACAACTGCCTTTCTAACTGAACACATTTCTTTTTAATTAATTTCAAACCTGGAAAGAGCCCATTTCCAGGCACATAAATCAATCCTCATCCCCACCACAACTGTCATGGCACTAAGGTGGAGAGACATCCTGAGTGATATTGGCAAGCTGGGAGTCTTTTCCATAACTACAAGGTCTCTCCTGCTTCCTTTATTCTAGAGTGAGAAAGCACTCCTGAAAAAATAATTGTAGCAATTAAGGGAACAATAATTACAGCAATTAGTATTGTCCACATGGCTCATGGGAGCACTTTACCAGCTCAGAAAGCAGGAAAAAAAAAATCATAAACACCCAGTAAAATGAGATGTGTCCATAAATATGAGTTATCCTGTATTTCATTTGATGACCTGTGCCTGGACCAAGGTCTGCTTGTGACAGTGATGAGCTTATGGCATAGATTGCTATTTTATAGAAAAACAGGGGGTGATTTCTTAGCTTTTAAATGCTGAAAGAACCTTGGACACACGACTTGAAACCAGGACCCAAAATTGTAATGAAAATTAGTCACAGCACAAAAATAAGCATCTTACCCCCTTCTAAAACTGTGGATAAAACTGTCTTTGAGTAAACAAGGACATAACCCCTGTCTCAACAAGTTCACATATTGGGGGTTAGGACTTGGCCATTTATACTTTCTTAGGAGTACATTATTTACTGGAATGCTTTACTTTCCATCCCTGGCAGTGCCCAAGGCCAGGCTGGACAGGGCTTGGAGCAGCCTGGGACAGTGGAAGGTGTCCCTGCCCATGGCAGGGGTGGCACTGGGTGGGCTTTGAGGTCCCCTCCAACCCAAACCAGTCTGGGATTCTGTGATTCTTTTCCACTGGCAAAAAGCATTCTTTAGAGTCCAGCTCCTTTGAGCTGGGCTGGTGAACCAGTTCAAAGCATTCCTGATACTTTAAAATCATTCGCTGAAAGCTGTGGACCAGGCTGTGCCAGGCAGCAGAGCTCCCAGGGCACTGCTGAGACAGAAATAGAGCACCTGGGAGGAGGTAGGGCAGGCTCCAAGCCCCCTGTCCAGGCACACACGGGCTCAGAAATAGGTGAGGCCCATGAGGAATTCAGCTGCTCTCTCCCTGCCCTCAGAGAATGATGAAATCAAGCTCCCCACCAGTGCTGCAGCTCGGACACAGAGCTCCCTGCATATGGAACACTGCTTTAGGAGATGAAAATCTGTTCTCTGAGCACCAAAGCCAGCGTGTTCCTCACCATTCCCTCCCTGCTGTGTTCCAGCACACCCACAGCACTGCAAAAATAGGCTCCTCTTGTGTGCAGGTATTATTTGTGTTTGCAAGCCCAGCCCTCACCATCTGAATTGCTAATTGCTCCAGTAAATTGCCATACCCTGGGACTTACTCTGTTTAAAAAAACCTCCTCGAAAAGTATGTCCAGAAAGCAGTATTTGAATTTCTAGTGACATGGAAAAAGAGTTTTAGATACACACTTGCCTAATCTGTGTGTGCAAATTCCTCTTTGCTGTGTTTATGTAATCACCAAGATCCTGAGTGAGCACATCTCAGAAGTAAAATTAACTGGTATTTATATTGCTCCCATTTTAATTTATCTTGGTTTATCTGCATTGTGATTCAGTAATATTGGAGCAAAAATCTAATCTATAATTGTTAATTACTATTTCTAAGCCCTTGATCAATAATCACCCTTCTTGGAGGGGAGGCTCCTTGAAGTCACCACCTCCCCCAGCCCTTGGCAGGGCAGAGGTGCCCTTGTTCAGCCCCGAGCAGGCAGGACAAGGCACCAACACTGTGACACACATGCAGGAGCCACAATGTTCCCTGCATGCCACAACAAACACAGCCAGGCACAGAGAACCTCTCCCATCCCCAAAGAGGGATGTTTATCTCCTGCACCAGAGGGATTATTGATACTGAAGGCAAAGGCACAGGTACAGGTATGACACTTCCCTATTTAATATTTTAAAGTGAAATATTCAGATTGTTAAGAATTTTAGCTGGCTTGCCCATAAAGCAGCATGGCAATAAAGCCTTCCTGGTTTGCAGATCCTGAGGATGAGCTATGGCCAGCACAGCACTTGGGATTTTACAGCACTGAGTAGAATACTCCTCCTAGGATGCATCAGTTAAAACATCAGTGCTGATGGCCCATCCACTGCAATGCAAGAATGCACAGCTCTTCGTATTTTAGCTCCAGCCCTGATAGACTGAGAGCTGGAGAGTGATATTAAACTAATAGATGGTACTTTGCTAGAGGCAAATTGAAATCTTAACAAAGCTTCAAAGGATCTTGGCTATTAGGAGCCAATTCTCGAAGCCAATTTTGAGCTGAACTCGTGTAAGGTGATGAGAGCACGGGGACCCTGCAGCCCTTTAATGGGCCTGCTTTTGGGATCAGATGCTGCACCCAGGCTGCTTATGCAGCAAGGCTCTGCTCAGCCTCCTGCTTGGACTCAGATCCAGCCTACGAATAACACACAGGGATATTCTGTCACTCTGATCCCATGACACAGCACAAGGTCACAGAATCACAGAGATATTGTATGGAGGAGAGAAGGAACAAGAGAGACACGTTCTGTGTTCTCGGAGTTTGTGCTGAGCCCAAATCTACCTCTGGGGCTGTTGCCTCCTACCACAACCTGAGGAAGCACAGGCACCACCTCCAGCAGACAGAACAGACAGTGGGATTTAGAAGGGAACAAACCAAGGTCTGGCCACCCAATGCTACAGAAAACCAAAGAACTTGTGCCAAAAATGCAAAAATGAAGCTGTATTTGCAGCCCACTGCTAAGACCAAGATTAATGGTTGCCCAGCACCCTCAGGGCTTGGGAATGGAAAGGATGTTGTGGTCCCATTTTAGAAGGGCTGACATCAGGATTTTCACATATGGACAGTCTCGTCCTTGTGTTGCTCCCTCCATCCCCATGTCCTTGACAGGACAAGAAGAGCTTTAAGCTGAGAGGTGGCAGATTTAGATGGTGAGGCCCTGGCACAGGGTGCCCAGAGCAGCTGGGGCTGCCCCTGGATCCCTGGCAGTGCCCAAGGCCAGGCTGGACATTGGGGCTTGGAGCAGCCTGGGACAGTGGGAGGTGTCCCTGCCCATGGCAGGGGTGGCACTGGATGGGCTTTAAGGTCCTTCCAACCCAAACCAGTCTGGGATTCTGTGACCATTCTACGCACAATGGAGGGACGTGAAGGGCACATCTGCCTCTCCCACGGCCTGAACACACCCTGCAATGTCTTCTGGATGCCAAAAAATATTCCCATTCTCTGGTGTTCAGAGTTACACCAATCAGGGCATTCTCAGCAGGGTCCTGTCACCTTCCAAAGTGCTGAACACAGAATCAGGGTCCACACACTCAGTTACGGGACTGGTAGCACTGGGTAGATTTGTTTTCATCTCCTTCCACGTGCACCATTCCCATATCCCTGCCTGCATTCCCAAAACCTGAGAAGCTACTCTCTGTGAGGAGGCAGAGAAGCAATGTATGGACACCAAACACACACAGAAGCACAAATGTTCTTGCAGCAATTGGAGCTTCCACATCCAAATATGGACTCACCAATTCTAATTCTTCTGAAAATAAATCAGAAGCAGAATATAAACAGAGTGAAGCAGCTTTTATGTTTTATTTATGTGTACACATTGCTCCATTCATCCCAAACAGATAATTGAACCTTATATTGTCTATGCATATTTTAAAAGGTTTTTAATCTGCAAGTATAAATCTCATGGATTTTGAAAGTAGCCTGATAAAGACAACACCAGTAACGACTTATTCAGCAGCCAGGCTGAGACAGAAAATGTTCTCGGTGGCAGAACACAGTTTTGTGAAAGTAATCCACAGACACGCAAACCCAGCAGAAACAAATTGCAGTGTGGTACAAGGGGAAACAATCATCCCTCTGAGCCGAGTTATTGGGCTAAATGAGAGCTGTCAAGCTCGGGTTTGAGCATATCTCATAATTGCATTTCTAGGAGGGCATCCATGTTTATGTTGTGGAAAATAAGGCTGTGATTTGAATATTTATTCCTAAATTTTTAATATAGCCAAGAGTCTGACAGCCAAGGAGAATAAAGCCTCTGGCCATCCTGCCCTGACAGAGTAACACATTCAAAATCTGGAAATACAGATTTAGCTACATGAAGCGGTTATTTCTAATTTCAGTGTAAAGTTAAACTTTGGGCAAGCAGCTCAATACCACAAGGAGCAAAACTGAGTTCCTGTGAGCGACTTCCACTGAACAGATATTGCAAAAGTAGTCTGTTCTCATTAAAATGTCCCAAGAGGTCTCACGTTAAGGGAGAGGCTCAGATAATGTGATCTCCTCCAGCTCCCCTCCCTGGATCGTCTAACACCCCCAAGAGTACCAGCTGCATTTCAAGCAGTAAATGATGTTTTAAACAGGGTTTCTGGAGCTCATTTCCCTCCGTGCAATATTGGAAGTATTTCTGACTTTAAAAATGTGTCAAATAATAAAAACCCCTGGGTTTTTAATGTGCTCACACACTGTGGTTGACTGAACGGTTCTGCTTGAGCTCAAACTGTCTTGATTCGGATTGGCACTTTATTAAAAGCTTGAGGCAAGGGGAAAGCTGTGAATTATAAAGAATATGTGTAAGCTGCTGTCTGACCTCCCTGCAGCCCTGGTCACTCACACCTACAAGCCTCAACAGGTTGTCCCACCTCTTCCTTCCACCCTGAGGTCTTTCTGCATCCGGCGGCTGAAGCTCAGGGTGAGACGTGGTCACGTAACTCCAGCTGGAGATGACGAACCAGGAGCTATAAAATTAATCCAAATTTATGAGCAGAGCCACAAACCTCCTCAGCCTGCCCTTACGGGAACAGCATCACTGCTGCCAGCATCCCAGTGACGTCAAGGAGATAAATTCCCCCTGAGCCCGAGGCCTCCTGATGGGCCCGTGACGCTGCACACGCTGGCAGGGAGGGTGGGACCTGCAGAGAGCCACGTGTGGGAACGAGGGGGGCCAGAAACCTGTCACAGCTATAGATTAACAGCTTGAACATCATCCAGGTGTGTGATACTGTCATCAGTCCGGGTGGGACAATGCACAGAGCTGATTATCCTGGGTCTGCGTAGACAGGCGAGTTTGACTTCCTGGTGTAAACTGATTCCAGAGACGTGGCACAGCCTAAATGAACTCAAGGATAAAATCTACATCATGCATTCTTATTTTCCTTTTTCTACCAACACAAATCATCTTCTTTTACATGATGAAATGCAGAACAGCATTTCAGAGCATCTGTGCTGCACTGAGGCAGCACATCCAGCACAGAGCTCTGTCCTACAGCGAGGGAAAACCACTGTGTGGACAAGGGCCCATGTGGGTGTTTTTACCTCATAATCACCACAACTCATGTGCTCAACAGCAAGTTCCTATATGGAATTTGAGCAAACACACGACACAATCGTGTTCTCAGATAAAAAACTATTTGCTTCAGGTAAGAACAGCCTTTAGTTGAGGTGTTCATTGCTGCTGCAGCCACACGCCAGAATATTGGAGTTCACTTCTTCAACTACACCCCTGGCATGTTGTCTGTCTCTCTCTAGTCAAAGTTACCACCTGCTGCAACAAGGATGACTCCACCAGAGAAACACCACTGGGGCTGGAAAAACACTCTAAGACCAAGCCCAACCCTTCCCCAGCCCTGCCAAGGCCATCACTGCCCCATGTCCCCAAGTGCCACATCCACACAGCTTTTAAAGCCCTCCAGGGATGGGGACTCCACCCCTGCCCTGGGCAGCTGTGCCAGGGCTGGGCAGCCCTTGCCACGGAGAAATTCCTCCTGATGTTCCACCTGACCCACTCTGGCCCAGCCTGAGGCCGTTCCCTCTCCTCCTGTCCCTGTTCCCTTCGAGCAGAGCCCGACCCCCCCGGCTGCCCCCTCCTGTCAGGGACTTGTGCAGGGCCACAAGGTCCCCCCTGAGCCTCCTTTGCTCCAGACTCAGCCCCTTCCCCAGCTCCCTCAGGAATTCTCCAGCCCCTCCCCAGCTCCATTCCCTTCCCTGGACACGCTCCAGCCCCTCCAGGTCTCCCTTGCACCGAGGGAGAAGCAGCGACTGCCAGGAGGGGCTCAGAGAAGACAAATTGTTCCACTTCCCCTTCATCATCTGCAAGGTCAAAAATTTCCTCCTTTGGATCCCAGGCATTTAATATTCCTTCAGAACATGTGGGAGGCACAGCTGACCCGGGCGTGGGGATGGTTTCACCAGGGACACTGAGGGATTATATTTAGACTGCCTTTGATTTCATATTTCTTTAATCCAAAATAAACATTATCACAAGTAAAAAGGCCTGTTGTGTCCTCTGAGCATCAGAAACAGAACAAGGTCCTTCAGGACACAGACTCTGGGTATAAAGGAGAGTGAGAAAATGCAGTGAGGAGAGATGTGAGGGAGAATGGATTGTAATTATGGGAGAAATCTGCATTTGACATTTCTTCCACTACATATCCAAAAGTTATAGGGTATAATGAAGTTCCAGTGAATATCTATACCTTTTATTTCCTTATATTTCATCTCTGGCCTTTTACAAAGTGCATTATCACCATGTAATTCTACAGATATCTAAATATTTCTGCATTATTACAGGAAAAAACACAAGGCAATCACACTTTTACCTTCCTGGTTTTCTTCACCTCAACATTAAGCTTGCCAGCTAAATAATTACATTTCTTCTTATCTAACTTGTGGGAAAACAAATTTAATAACAGAAATACAGCCAGAAAGATGAATACTTAGGGGAGAATAATTTTCAGACTTAAACTTCACAAGCTCAATAGATTATTCTGGACACTGGATAATTACTCTGCATGTCTTTATCACAAAAGTGCCCAGACATTCTAATTAATCCAAATTACTTTCTAAGGGCCATGTTATTAGACTCATGCAGGAACAGCCAGATATAGAAATATTTTTATTTTTTTAAAGGTCTCTAACAGCTCAATTCTTCAGCACCCTGATGAATACCACACCAGAGCAGCTCCTTCCCTTGCCTGGGGCCAGCCCAGAGCCAGGAGAGGAGCCCCATGAATCCTGACCAACAGGAAACCTGCAGGAAAAGCTGCCCAGCCTGATCAGGGTCTTCCTTAAAAGAGAAAAGTGTCGAGTGCTGATTTCACCAACAGCACCGACCCCAGCCCACAGCCCATGTCCATGATAAAACTGATCCTAAGCCACACCAACAGCCACTTCCACTGACTGAACCAACCTTTCCCATCCTCACCTGCCTTGCTCTTACTTTTGCAATGTTATTTCATCATTAGCTCAATTTTCAGTCACTAAAAAAGGCTCACAATTCTCCATCAAGTGTCCTTTGGAAGTTCCATGTGTCAAACGTGGTGTAAATTGCTGTCAGTGTTCAGTAAATGGGATGTTCAACTGTTCATCAAAGAAAACATCTGGGCTTGGTGCACACCTAAAGTAAACCAGGTGTGTGTTGTTTTCTCTCCTGAGAGCAGAACTGTTACTGCAGACCTAACCTGTCATACCTGCCATGGTGCACAGAGCTGGCCTCATTTATCGCTTGAAGTGAAAAGAGTAGAAAATAAAGAGCAAATGAAGCCACTCGCACTCAGGTTCCAAAACACATTCAAACCAAGCTTGATGGTTTCTCCCTGCAATTCCTTTAGCAGAAAAAAAAAATCCAGGTGCTCTGGAAATGTGAATGGCAGCTGGAGGAGCCTCCCATCAAAATCTAGAACAGCTTTGTCCTCAACAGCCTGAGGACCTGGGCTCTGTGGCTCTCTCGGCAGCACCTACAAGCTGGCTTCCAGCTCCAAGAGATCAAACTAAAGGGTTCCCTGGCAGCCCTGCTTCCCTAACCTTCCTTCCCATGTCTGACTCAGTGCCCTGTGCTTCCCTGACCTTCCTTCCCATGTCTGGCTCCCAGTGCCGAGGATTTTGCTGGCAGCTCTGTCTGGAGCTCCATCAGGTTCTCCAGCTGGTCCATGCACAGGGCAGATGAAAGCAATTGCTCTGACCCTGGAAAGCCCTGAAGATAAAAGGTACAGGACCCATTTCTGGAAAGCACTAAATATTTCAAGATCCCTGCTCTGTGTAAAGGCTGCTAATGCTGGGAGTGCTTGGAACTGCTGAGGGATTGATCCTGCAAGGGGCTTGTGCACGGAGCCAGCAGAGCAGAACAACCTGTTTACCTTCAGGAGCCACATGAAGCGAGGCAGCGATGGAGGCAGAGCCCAGCAGCAGCTGCAGGCAAGAAGGGATGATGTGAGATCGTGTGCTTTCCTTTCATGAAAGAAAACTGTACGTGGAGCATCACATCCTCAGCTGGTGCCAACTGCCATGGGCCTCAATGGAGCTCCACAACATCCCACAGCTGGAAGAGCTGATGCACAAAATTAACACGGCAATGAATGGCTCTGCAAACACTCCTGCATCTGTATTTATCACATTAGAATGAGCACCATGGCTCTGGAGATCACCTCATGTTTATGCATGCGCAGTTTAGACCCTAAATCACCGCTTTTTTTTTTTTTTTTTTTTTACTTCTCACTGAATAGCTATTTCTGAAAGGAAGTTTATGCAGAATGTCGGGTGTGGGATCATTTTGAACAACTGACTCTAACAGGTCCTCGTCAGCTCTCCCTGAACAAATGGAGCCGTGCCGGAAGGGCCGTGGGAAGGGAGCTCGTTGGGATGCGGTGATGGGATGGGATGTCCCCCATCAGTCCCTGACCAGCAGGGCCATCCCAGCACAGCAGCCTCGCTGACGGGAATCAGCCAAGCCCCACGACCCGGCTTACAGGAGCCTGGAGCCACCGCAGGGCTGCAGCTCCCTGCAAGAACAGATTGGCCATTCGGCCCCGTTCCACAAACCCGGGAGAGGGGGGAGAGGAGAGGACGGGGAGAAGGGGGAGTGAGAAGGGGTCTTTACTCTCCACTTAAAAATATTTTGAGAATTTGAAAGAAAGCAGCACCTCCAGGAACGCTAAATGCTAGTGTGCGCTTTCCCAGGCAAGCCGGGGCTGTCTCATCTCGCTGTGACAGCCAGAATCAAACCCAAGTGACAAATGAAACCCCAGACATTGCTCCAAACGCTCGGCACACGTTTTGCACCTCCCGCTCCCCCTCCGTGGCACAACAGCATTTTATGGGCATGCTGGAGGCTTTTGAAATGCCACCCCCTTACCCTCAGATCTCACGAGTGTCTGTCAGAGCCCTCGCTGCCAGCTTTAGAAACGAGCACACGGAGTTTCTTTCCTTCTCCTTCATTACATCTTTTTTCAACTCCCTTCCCTCCAGTTATTTATTCCTCTGGAGGGCAAAAGCACGGCGCAGAGGAACGAGCCCCCTGTGCATTCTTCATCAAGATCTGCAGGCTCGCTGCTAATTACTGCAGTGGCAGCTCTGCCCTGCCTCGGCTCGGAGGATGGAGCTCGGCAGGTTGTGCTAACCCTGCAGTTTGCCCAGGCTCTGCAGCATGCCGGCTCTGGAGCCCAGGAGCACAGGAATGGTTTTTTGAAACGCTGTGTTCTGGTATCACAAGCAACCAACAGGAAAATTAGCATTGTAAAATGGCAACCTCATTTAGATAAGCACCATGTGAATCCATCTAATTTGTATACAGAGTCATTATATGGTCACAGCCGAGTGACTCAAGCCTCTTTCTCTTCCGCCCCCCCGCTCCTAAACACCAGAGCTCCGGGAGTGCCCTGAGTTAGCTGAGCCTTGCTGCCAGCACTAAAGAGCAGGAGCATCACTGTCGCTGGCCGGGGAGTGGCAGTGGCAGTGTGGGGGCAGCAGCTCTGCCCCGTGCCCCAGCAGCCATTCCCCCATTGCCCAGGGTGCTGCCACCTCCCTGGGCTCCAAACCTTCACCGATCCCCCCACATCCCTCACCCAGCTGCTCACGGGGCTTTTCTGGAGCTGCAGAACGGGTGTGAGCCCCTCTCCACTATCACAGCACCTACCCAGACACTCCCCGGGCAGTAGGTGACACCTGTGGGCACAGGCAGGACCTCCCCGGAGTGGCACAGGTGCCACACACCCTCGCCTGCACAGCTGGCAGCTGGTGGGGTCCCTGCCCCACTCCCCATGCTCCCCACTCGGCCCTTGGGAACAAACGTGGAGCCACATCATTTGTGGGGTTTGTCTTCCTGCAGACTTTTCCATAGGCAGAAATGCCAGAAGATTTTAACATCCATTCTGACAGCTTAGAAATCACCATGTTTAATAACAGAAAGCTGACAGGGAAACTCGATAAACAGAAATCCTTTCCACTTCCATACTGTCCTGGTCCATCTGCATTATCCCAGACATGCAGGAGATTTGTATCTATCCCGGTGCTTACACCAATTCTATCACCATGGCATCCCAGAGCTCTCAACTCTTTAAAAATAGAACTAATAGCATTTTCTCCTTATTTCTTCCTTCCAGGCTTTCAAGAAGCATGCTGGAATCCTTTATGGCTTTATTTTATTTATTCCTTTGTTTGTGAAAGAGGCTGAGCGAAGCACATCACTTCCCTTTCTGCCAAGGAAAGGGAAAGAAAAACGAGGGGCAGTGGAAAGGCATTTAAAAGGATTGTCTGTGTTGCTGTAGGGTCCCAGCACCTGTGGGTGCTCACACATCCCTGGGGGCTGGTTCCTCACCCCACTCCAGCTCCAGACTGCGGCACCATGTGCCAGGTGGGACGGGAGACACGGAGACAGAAGGGAAGGAGCACTGTGTAATTGAGAGCAATCCTATGGAGAGCCTGGATTAATTAGTGCAGACATCCAGGCTCGGGGAAGAGTCACTGCAATGCTGCTGCGTTTTTCTAATCACCTGCACACCGGAGAGCGAGGCTGGCACAGCCCCCAGGCCAGGGGAGAGGGGCCCTGCTGGCCCAGGGATCCCAGCCACAGGGAAATGGCAAATCCCTCCATCACCCCAAGAAAGGTGCCTGGCACAGCACAGCACTAAAGAGACAAATGGTCTTTAGATTCCCTTCCTTCCCCACTCCACCACCTTCTGTTTCCCCAGTTAGAGAAACAGATCAGGGTATTATGGGAATTATCTGTGTTTGCTCTTTTACCATCCCTCTCAACAAGTTTTTTGTTTAATGAGACAGCAAGAGCTGTGCAGATCTCTTGACAAGTTCCTCTCCATCCCTCCAGCATCCTGAAGGTGTCCCTGACACAACCCCAGCCCTCAGGAACGCGGAGGCGATCAGTGGAGCACATGTGCCACGGGGACAGTGGGACTGGCCCGTTCCCAGGGGAAAAACCCAGCCAGGGGGCTCAGTGAGACACTGGTGCATGGCTGCCTCCAGGGGGGACCCTCTGAACCCCACAGCCTTGGTGTACAAACAAGATGCCCCCAAATCCTCTGTGTCAGAGCTCCACAGCTACAGATCCATTACAAACCCAGCAGGACACAGCAACAACATCCTGAGGGAGGGAGGGACAACTGTCCTCTCTCTGCTGTCCCCACACTGAAGGCACCAACCTCACCATGCTCATTTTACAGCTCTCAATGAGAAGAGAAAAAAATATCCCAGCAAAGCTCATTAAATAGGCAGGATTGTCCCACTGGTACCCTGCAGGGCTATGGAAATGAGAGATGGAGAAAACTCTCTCCGACCACCTCTCCCAGATCTAGGCCAGCGCGGAGGAGTATTCCCGGCAGATCCCGGCCGCTCTCCCGCTTCCTGCGGAATAATTACAGCCAACAACGTGAATCCTGTTTCCCCCTGAGCAAACCTGCCAGCCTTCCCAGCCCCATGGGCTCTGGGGCTCCACAGAATCGCACTGGGATGGGATGCCCCAGGCCTGCTCCTTCCAGGAATGACGCGTCCCCAGCATCCTGCAGCTCACACTTGTGGCCACTGAGCACCAGTTAACCCCAGAGATTTATCCCATCCCATTCTGCCACCGTAATCGAGCAGGAAGAGACACTAATTAGCAGGGAGCTGTTGCAGGGATGCATGAATATTAATGCCACCGTCCAAACTAATTTCCCCAATTACTGCTGTTACAGCAGCTCCATTACAATCCATAAACCCGGGACTGATATGAAGATCTCCCTAATAAGGGAGTGAGAACAACTGCTGGAGAGCTCTACCATGCCTTGGCTGACACTAACAAGGTTAATTTTTCCCCTGTAGAAAATAATAGAAATCTGCAAATATTTTAAAATACAATAAGCCTTTCCCTCCTGGTATAAATCTTCTGCTATAAAATCTGCACGGAGCTTCCTCCACCACAGCTCGAGCTCAGGGAAGTTTGTGATCTCCTGAACTCCCAAGCATGGAGCATTGAACACTGAGAGAGACAGAAAGAGCCATTAAACCAATGAGCTGGCTCCTGGTTTGGATCTTTATTCCAGATTCCACACTGATACTCCCCTTTGAAGTGTCTGAGCTCAGGAATTCATCAGGCTGTGACATGGCTGAATGATTATATCTCATGTTAGAGCTTAAATGCACTTTTATTATGCATAAAGCATTACACTTTTGTATTTATCTCCTTTTGCAATGCTTTTTTACCCCTCTGCAAACACTGCCAATACTTGGAAACGATAAAGCTAAAAACTGCAATGACAAAGAAATTAAACCTTTTCCTGAGGAAAAGGAACCATGATATACATTTAGATACATGATTGAGTGATACTGATTCAGAACAAGGGTAAAACGTCCCTTCTGCTCCTGAAGATGATCAATGCTTGATGTCCACCATGATTTAATTAAGCAGTGCCTACAGGTACACAGAACTGATCCCATTCACAGCCCTGCGAGACATCACCAAGTGTCTCAGCCCAGTCAGAGCAGCAAGAGTTGAACTCTCAGCAAAGAAAACAAACACATGGATGGTTATGGAGATGAACTCCCAGTTCTGACTGGCCATGACCACAACCCAAAGGCCACCTCAGGCCCAGTGACCACAACCTCTGCAAGCCTTCACACCACACCCTCACACCGAGGCAAACACTCATCTTTCTTAATTCAAAGGGAAAGATTAAGGTTAAAGGGAGCAGTGAGCAGGACAAGGCAACCTCACTTTCCAGTAGACAAACCACAGAATTCCAGAATATTTGGGGTTGGAAGGGACCTCTGGAGACCACCCAGTCCAACCCCCTGCCAGGCAGGGTCACCTGGAGCAGGTGACACAGGGATGTGTCCAGGTGGGTTTGGGATGTCTCCAGAGAGGGAGACTCCATGGTTCCCTGGGCAGATGCTCCAGGGCTCTGCCCCATCATGGAAAGAAGTTCTTCCTCATGCTGACGTGGAACTTGTTGTGTTTTAGTTTATAGTCAAGTGCCTACTAAAAACCAGCTTTCAGTGATACCCCTGGCTCCTGAAACAACCAAACCTGGCCTCGATCCTGCCACCTTGTTCTACCCCTAGACCTGACTGAACACTGAGCACCTGCAATAACCCTGGGCCTCATGCTTCTCAAAGATCTTTTATGCTCCAGGGAAACAGCACAACATAATAAACAACAACACAAACACAGGGGCTTAGCACAAATTTGCTTTCCTGGTGCTTACGATGTACAGAAGTAGGGAAAAACTAAACGAAGCAAAAAGCCCTCTGGTGATGATCAATGACAGAGGAAGATTTAAAAATCACGTTCAAAACCACACCCACGAGGCTGTGCTGGAGCGGGTGCAAAGCTCAGGAAATGCTACAGGATTTGCCACGGGCTGCAGTGTTAAACACCAGCTTCTCTAGGAGCAGCGTGCACACACGGGAGCCTTTGAGAGGTTTTTTTTCTCTGCTTCCACCTGCTGGTCAGACCACCCTCAATTCACCCGGGATCGGCACTGCGGGCGAGTTAAACCTGTGCCCGTGGCCAAAGCCCAGGGGCTGCACTGGAGCTCTGGGACATTCCCAGAGCAGCACAGTGCGACACGGAGCAGCTCTTGACTTTCTGTAAACGCAGCCCCAGTGTCATGGTTTACAATTATTGTCTGAATAATGACACATTTACTCCGTTGGTGGTGGTGTTGACAAATCCCCGTGCAAATGCTGGACACATGATAGAAACAGAAAGTAAAACTGAAATGCAGCCTCGTGGAATGCAGCACCATCATTACTGTGGTAATGCCAACAAAGAAGAATTTAACAAATAACGATTTTGGGGGTGAAAAGCGGTCTCACTATGTTTCAGAAGATTTATTTTTCCAGAAGAGACACTGACTGAAAATTGGAAGAGGCTCATGGAAGCTGTTCCTTGAGATAATTGCTATTAATGACTTTCCTTCAGGATGAACATCGCATTAGAAGCCGGTTCTGTTGTGATGTGCACTCAAGTGCCTAAATCAGATGTGCACCCACAGGTCCAATTTATCATCACTCACATAAAGGTCAGGGATGGTTTTCACAGAAACTGGAATTCTCCTGTCATCCAACAACACGAGATCCTTCACACCTTCTCCCAAGGAATTCTATCCAAAGACCAGGTTTCCAACAGACACAGCTGAGCAGGGGCAGCAGCAGGTGAAACCCTGGATGGTGCTCCCTAAACTGTCTGATCAATGGGACAATGGGAAACAGCCTCCAGCTGTGCCAGGGGATGTTCAGATTGGACATTAGGAAAAATTTCTTCACAAAAAGTTTGTCGAGCCCTGGCACAGCTGCCCAGGGAAGTGGTGGAATTACCATCCCTGGAAGCGTTCAAAAATCATGTGGATGTGGCACCTGGGGACATGGTTAGTGGTGGGGTGATGGCTGGACTCTGTCTTAGAGGGCTTTTCCAGCCAAAAGGATTCCATGATTTGGCACAAGCAAGGAGGAGCAGGAAGAGGAAAGGATGAGAAGCGGAGCTTCCCAGGCCAGGGCTGAGGCAGAAAAGTGGATTTGTTTCTCCCTCTTCTTGATTATCAAAGCTGCAGCAGGGCTAATAGGCTAAAATTGAACAAAAGTGTTCAAGAACAATAAACCAGCCACATCCAGACCAAAACCAGCACTGAAATTGTTCTGACCTGCCTTGCAGCTGCCTGCATCCTTTGTCATGGCTCCTTTCATGTCCCTCTTTCCCACCAAGGACCAGGACTTTGGTTCCTGCCCCTCAAGGCCTGCTAAGCTTTTCTTTTCCTGGCTCTCTTCAAAGACACTGCCTGTGTTTCCAAGCCTTTCATACTTCTCTTTTACATATCCCTGCTCCATCTGGCACTTGCAACACCTTCCAATTTAGATTTATCTGGAATGAATCCAGCAACAGCTTCAGAAATACTGAAGCAGATGCTTTAAACAATGTCTCTTCCACCTTCTGCACTGATGGGGAAGGAGGGAGCTGCCAGACCCTCCTGCCCTCTTCACCAAGGAGCGTTCCCAGCTCTGCTGGAGGATGGAGCACTCGGACTGGGGCTGTCACAGCTCTTTGGGAGGCTCTAGGCACAGCCACCAAGGGCTCCTGGGCAGTTCCCGTCTTCCTCATTCCCAATCCGTGGCACATCCTCCCTCCCCTACAAACAAAATCCCATCTGCTCTCCCATCCTCTGCTGCCACCGTCTCTCTCTGTCTCTGTTGTTTTCTCCTTCACCACATCCACTGCCAGAAGGCCCAGGTGCCACCCAGCAGGTGGGTCCCCCATCCCTGACACAGCTCCTGTGGGTGTCACAGGGACCCTCCCCTATTTTTAGCATCAAAGTGCACATCCTCAAGTGCAGGGCTGAGGCAGTGGCTCCCCTCGAGCTGTCCCTGGTGCTGCCAGGAGGAGCAGGAGCTCAAGGCACCGCCAGGATGGGGTGTCACCTCCTCTGGGGACGCTCAGCCCAAGCCTCAGCCCCTCCTGCCTGCCTCCAACCTTCCTGGACTCTTCCCAGGGATGCTGAGGAGCTCTTGGACTTACACCTCCGAAGCTGCTGGCACGACACTTACGCACAAACACCCAAGAATATTTAATTATCAATGGCAACACTCACAGAGATCCAAGAATATTTAATTATCAGAGGCATCAGTCACAAACTTCAGCTCCACGCTCACCACTGCCTACTCAGCAGATCCAGCTTGGATTTACTGAGCTACGTCTGTTCTCTCTCTGTTTTCTTTTCATCTCCCCGATTATTGCCGATCATTCCTGGGAAGCTCCATCAGTAATTCAAGCCAGACTCCCAGCCTGGCTCCTGGGCATAGCGAGGGTGTGCTGCAGCATTGATCTGCCTTCCTGTGTGCTGCAATAAATATCAATCAAACTCCTCATCCTTCCCACTTTTAAATGCAAACCTCTTACCAAAGAGCCAACCTGAGCCTACGGTGCTTCAAGTGCTGCTGATTTTTCAACTCCTCATAAAAAACAATTCCGTAACTGGAACAGAGGCTGAGTTAATCTGCAGATGGTTTCAGGCTGCACCTCGGATGCTGAGGAGGATGGAGTGCTCCACCTTCACAGGAGCATCCTCAAGGGCTTTGATTCCGAGTGGGTTGGTGCCAGCTGGGATACCCAGGCTGAGCAGGAGCCCAGCAGGGTGAGATTTCCCAGGCAATCAGGACCCTGCAGGTTTCCCCAGAACTGTGCCCCTCTGGGATGGTCCTGCAGCACCGAGCCCTCGTGGGAGCTCTGCCAGAACACAGCTATGGATGCACCCTCGTCACACAGCCGAGGGGTTTCAGTGGCTGGGAGCCTTAAAGAGCATTTGCTCTCTTTTAAAGGACCACAGAGAGAGTAAAGTCAGAGGGAAAATGAGCAGCATTCAAAGGATGCAGGGAGATTCCCCTGCTCACACCCACGCCCAGTCCCTCTGCTGCCAGGATGGATTCAGGAGCTGCAGCTCCCAGAGGAATGTTCTGGAGCACCAGGAGGTCAGACCCTCATTCCCTCCAGCATCCACCCACACCTGCCCACCCTCACAGCTGGGGACAAGCCCTTTACAGCCACTGGAGCAATTCTCATTAAGTCAATCAGTATTTATCCCAGGCTTGGAGTGGCCACAGGACCCCGGGGCAGCAGCTGTGGAGCCAGCCCAGCCCAGCCCACCCTGGGCTCCCACACTGGCACTGACCCCTTGTCCTCAGAAGTGCCCTGTGACAACTGGCAAGTGGCACTGGGCAGATGCCAGTCCCTCACCCCTGGCAGGAGCCTGGGGGTGAGCCCCCCTTCCAGGACAGAGCAAAACCTCCTGGCCAAGAACACGCTGGGAATTTATTCAGCCTCCTGCTCATCTTCCAGAGCCACCCATTTGCCATCTGTCCTAGCCAGGAACAGGAGTTTGATCAGCAAACAAAGGGAAATGTGGCACCTGGAATGAGCCTGGCAGTGCCCAGAGTGGACAGGGCCATGGGCACAGTGGGACCCAGCAGTGCCAGCAGAGCACAGCGAATGGGAAGCCCTGTCCCTCCCGGAGCAGCCCTCACGCCCCAGGCACACGGAGACTGATCCTATCAAATCCCATAAAAGCTGCATCTGCAGGCAGCAGGTAATTGTGCAGGAGTGAGAACGAGCCCTCGTGCATTTAAATGCTGAATTAAGCTTTGAGAAGAGAAAATCACAATTCGGGTAGAGCCCAAGCCAAAGCTGCTGTAAAACCCCTCCTTCACAGAAGTTCTGTCGCAAAGTGCCTCACGTGTAATTAAATGATACGGATAATAAAAACCAGGAATCAAAGGGAAGGCAAAATAGAGGTTTGAAGGTAAAAGATGTTTTCAGATCTGATTTCAAAATGATGGTGCATAAATGGAAAAGCAAATTTAACAATATTACTGTACTCTATCATTAGGAGAAAATGAGAGCGATTTACTTATCGCTAAACTGCATTTTTTAAACAAAACCACCACTTAAAACAAAACATGTCTTTGATAGAAAGACCATCAAAGCTGGGTTATTCACAGCCAGCCAGACTGAAGGGAGGTTTCAGGCAGGCTGTCCCATTCTGCAGGCTGCAGTCCAGGCTCTCTGTGTCCCAAAAAAGGACAGGTGCCCCACTGGCATGGGGCCATGGGCACAGGGAGCACGGGGGGAAAGGGAAGGGGAGGCTGCACCTCTGAACCCAGCAAAGGGCACCCTCAGGGGGCACCGAGGGCAGGTTTGATCCACCACAAACCCCTTTGGCAAAAGGTGTGAGATGTTCCCACTGCAGGCCCAGGGAAAGCCCAGCCACAGGGGCTGAGACACCCCAGAGCAGGCTCAGGGCTCCCTGGAATGTGCCAGGCTCAGGAAGTGGCACTGGAAGCGCTGGGCTGACGCTCATCATGAAGGTTTATGGGTTCAATATAAAGAAAATGCAAGTCAGCTTTTGCTGCCCACAAACACCATGACTTTGTTCCACATCGTGCCCCTGATCTGCAGCTTCCCACCACGTCGTGGCTCACGGGAAATACACAAACTGCCCAGGTTAAGCAGCGTTTTTCTCCTCATCCCACAGCAGCTCAGGACTCTCTGTCCCCTAAACTCTCCCTGCAGGGTAAGAAATCTACTGCATTTGCAAACACATCACTTGCTCCTGTGCAAACAAAGGAACACACAAAGTTTGCAAGGTGACTTGCCAAAAATCTCTGTTTGGTACCGATTCTCCCCGCTCCATAAGTTTCATAAGCCAATAAACCTCTTTTATTGCAGCCTCACACCACAGTCTGCCTCCAAACCCAGCCAGGTGTGAGTTCCCCATAAGCTGCACCAGGCACCAGCTCCACATTCAGTCACTGCCAGCCCAGGTTTAGATTAAGCAGAAATCTTAAAATAATTCCAATACATAAAAATTATGTTATCAAATTTATTCTGTCCATATGGTGGCTGAATTGTTCCTTCAAAATTCCCTGCTGTCACTGAAGGACCAGAAACACAACTAATGCCCAGAGTCCTTCTGCACCTGAAGCACCTTGAGGAACCAGGGCTGGCCCACAAAAATCCCACTGAAGGCCATGTTCAGGAGAAGATGTTCCTGCCATGGAACAAGGTGATCTCTGAGGTCCCTTTCAACCCAAACCACTCTGGGAGTCTGTGACACAGATCACCCCAAATTAAATGTGCTCAGCTACCTGACTGACCCAAACCCACAGCCACAAATATCAGGGATCTGGTTACTGTGCCCCAGGTGTGCTATAGAAAACCAGCAGCTACCTCAGTCTATGGTGGCTGGGGGAAAGCTGAGCAGGAGTAGAAATACAATTTTCAAAGTTAACAGCACGCACAGCCCAGGGTGCCACTGTCCTGCTACTCCTGGGGGAAAATCAGACACCAGTGAGCAATAAAACCATGGAATTAGTAAGGATGAAAAAGATCTCCAAGATCCCTGTCAAGCCAGCAGCACTGCTGTGTGTACCACTAAACCATGACAAGCAAGTGCCACATCCACAGGTTTTGAACACTTCCAGGGATGGCGACTCTGCCACCTGGGCAGCTGTGCCAGGGCTGGACAGCCCTTTCCAGGAAGAAACTGTTCCTAATATTCAACTTAAACCTCCCTAGCACAACCTGAGGCCGTTCCCTCTCCTCCTGTCCCTGTTCCCTGGCAGCAGAGCCCGACCCCCCCCCGGCTGCCCCCTCCTGTCAGGGACTTGTGCAGAGCCACAAGGTGCCCCCTGAGCTCCTTTGCTCCAGCCTGAGCCTGGCACAGATGCCCAGGAGCAGGGCTGTGCTGGTCCCACTGCAGTCCCCATCCCTCCCCAGGGGTGCAGGGCTGATGCTCACGGAGCCCCCGGGCTCCTGCTGCTGCAGAACACCCAGCACGGGACACGCAGAGTGCTGAACTGCTTCCCAAAGCCAGGGCTGAATCCAGCAGCCTCCAGGGAAAGCAGGAATGCTTGAGCACACCAGCTCTGAGAGATGTCAGAGTACCAAGAGGCTTTTGATATATATTTAATTGCTAAACTCAAAGAAAGCCCAAAAGCAACCCGAGGAAGAACGGAGATGAGAGATTCAGCTCGGAGAACTCTGAGAAATGCCAAGGACTGCACATCTTCCCCCACCTGAGTCCTTCAGACAGCACTTCAAACATGGAACTGAAATCTTGAAGTGGAAGGAGCTCTGACTGAGCTAGGCAAGGTGTGCAGCCTGGGAAGCTCAGAGCCTTCACAGCTGGGGAAGAGGCAGGATCAGCGGGGATGTTTTCAAAGCACACCAGGATGAAAAGATAAAAAAGAAAAAAAAGAGAAGCAGAACAGAGCCACAGGGAGGTAATGCTTGTCCCAGGTTTGGTTGTGGGAACTCAGGCTGGGCATCAGGAGAAATTTCTTCCCTGAACGAGTGGCCCAGCACTGGCACAGGCTGCCCAGGGAGGGGGTGGAGGCACCAGCCCTGGAAGCTTCAAGCAATGAGCAGACACTCTGTGATCTGGTCCAGTGGACACAGCAGTATCGGTCAAAGGTTGGACTTGATGTTCTTAGAGGTGTTTTCCAACCCCAATTATTCCAATTAAACCCTAATTATGATGCCCCCTCCATCCCCTCCTCACTGCTCTGCAGCACATACACCCAGAAAGAAAAGCTCCTCTGAATTGCTGAGATCTTTTTCTAGACAAATTTTACAGTAAAAATTGAACTGCATCAATTCTTGTTGTCCATTTTTTTTTCACTAATGAAGCTTTTCCTCTGAAACTCGGACAGTAAAATAATTCTGCTGTTGAGCAACACTCCTCATTTACAGTTCTCAAAGCACTGATGGAATTCATCAGAGTATTTTCCAACATCAAATAAGTGTTTTGAACCAACTCCCACAAACCCCAAACAAGCAGGGTCAAACAGAAGCAGCAATCCAGGCAGGAGAGCCAACAAAGCAGGACAAATGAACAGCTTTGAGGGGACCCTTCCCTCCCTCCCTTCCTCCCTCTGCCCAGACGGGTGCCAAGGTCTGATCCTGGTCAAGGCCAGGCTGGGTGGGGCTTGGAACAAGCTGGGATAGTGGGAGGTGTGCACTGAGGCCAGGAGCAAAGGGAAGGAGTTTCCCTGGTGCTGTAGAGATGGGAAAAATTCCAGGAGAAAGAAGACGATGTATTATATTAAAATATATTTCCCTGGAAGCTCAGGACCTCTTGTTGAGAATATCAATAGCAGAAACCATTCTTCTGAGAACACCACAGTGCTGGGGTGGAGAGGGAAGCTGGGATCACAGAAATCCTGACAGATCTGTCCCCACTCTGCTCCTTCCCCCCCTCCCAGAGCTGGGGGACAAACAAACAGGGGATGCCACCTTTGTTTAAGGGAGAAGCAGCTTTATGGTGCCTTCAGGAAATACATATTAAAATTTAATACTCATAAATATGTTTTACAGCTTGCAGCACTAATTACATTGAATTCATTTAGTTCTGAGACCGTTAAATAAAGTTTCTCATTGATTTACAGATTACAGGTTGATATATCACAGCAAAGCTCCTTCCTGGTTTATTACGCCCCTAGAAGCCTTTTTAAAAATATTATTCAGTCCAAAATCAATAGTTACACTTGCAAAGGGAAAAAACAGTGATGTGGAAATGTTCCCAAAGGGAAGCTTTAACCCCGGGGTGAATCTTACCCAGAGCACCAAGAAAACATCCCAGTCGTGAAAAATGGGACATATGGATATGGAAATACTGACCAAAACATCTGCAATTTGCACCCTCTCCTCGTTTCATTCCCCACAGTAACTTTTTTTCCATAAAGAAGATGATAAATCGCTCCAAGGCTTTTGCATTTCCAAACCAGAACACAGCCCAGGTTTTTGGTCGTTGGATTTGTCCCCATTCTGATGGGGTTTTAAACAGTTCTCAACTAAGAGTGGATTAGTCTGCAGAAGCATGACATTTCCCAGAGAAAGGGGGAAATCTCTCCAACATGATAATTATGTGGGAAAGAATGCATCTCCCAAATCAGGCCTCAACAAGAGCAGCTCTGTTTGACAGCTCAGAGCAGTGCAGGAGCTGGTGAGTCATCATTCGGCTTGGAGATGCTCAAGAATGACTAATTTGAATTTTAAAAGTGAAAATAAAAGGTTACATGCTTGGGGATGCAGGCCACAGGCAGCTCCGAGGAGATCTGGCAGATGAGAGGGAAGGAAGGAAACAATTCCTGCTGGAGATTACGGGGAGGGCATTTTTCCTTGCTAGGGAAGGTCCCTGGGCTGTGCATCCCTGAGCGCCAGGCTCATCCATGGATACTCTAATCCTGCTGCAATCCCCCAGCAATCAATAACCACGGATGAGAAAATCAGAGCATTTTGCTTTGATGCTTTTATGGATTCATCCCTGAAGAGGGGCAGTGGCTGCAGATGGAGGGACAGGACAGGGGGAACAGCTTCCCAGGGCTAGATGGGATATTGGGATGCAATTATTCCCTGTGAGGCATCTCCCCCAAGCCTTCCTCTGCTGTGCATCCTCAGGCCTTTCTCAGTCCTTCAGCTTCCAAACAATAACGCAGATATTCTTCAGAGCTTTAAAAATGTGATTAAGAAAAGGTAACTCACAAACACTGAAGTTTCAGAGTGTATAACTTTCCTGCCACGAGAGTATTTAAATTGCATTTTGCTGCCTATGATGGATCTGTCACCCCAGGAGCAGCAGAGCTCCTGAGCTGGGCTCTGGGAATATTAAAGAAGCTCTGCCACAGGTTCATATATTTCAATCTCTTGTGTCTTGCTGGGCAGGCATTGCCAGGGCTGGCAGCTAAGTGGGTAAAAAATTAGCTATTTATTTATTCACTCCCCCTGCATGCTCCCAGTAGGACTATCACAGTCACAGTGACTGGGACTGAATCTAATAGCAGCTCCTCTGATTGTGTTAACTGACTTTTCCTGGGAGAAAAGTGGAAGGTTCTGAACTGACACTTTTATTTGTTAACCCCTGCTCGTGTCATCACCTCCTCCTGGTGCCCTCAGATTCCAGCACCCCCTGAGGGCTGTGGGATGCACCTGCCATGGCTGGAGAGAGCTGGTGCCCAGCTGAGCCCTGTTCAAGGAATCCCAGACTGGTTTGGGATGGCAAGGACATGAAAGCCCATCCAGTGCCACCCCTGCCATGGGCAGGGACACCTCCCACTGTCCCAGGCTGCTCCAAGCCCCAATGTCCAGCCCGGCCTTGAGCACTGCCAGGGATCCAGGGGCAGCCCCAGCTGCTCTGGGCACCCTGTGCCAGGGCCTGCCCACCCTCCCAGGGAACAATTCCTTCCCAATCTCCCATCTATCCCTGCCCTCTGGCACTGGGAAGCCATTCCCTGTGTCCATCCCTTGTCCCCTCACAAGTCCCTCTCCAGCTCTCCTGTTTACCAGCCCAGAGCAGGGCAGATGATGCTGTTCCTTCCTTTCTTCTTGCACCAGCACAAAGGTTGGACTTTATCTTGGAGGTCTTTTCCAACCTTAATGATTCTGTGATTCCACAAAAACCAGGTCAGTGCGTTCTCAATAATGAGCTCATTTGGGCTCACTGACCCCTCACTGCACTTTGCAGCTTGAACATAAAATGTTACTATAAATAAGAATGTAACTGATTTTCCCTACCCAGGGATGAGCGTTCCCACCTCGCAGGATTATTATTCACTGCAGCTCGGCCCAGCCTGAAGAGGAAATGTTATTACAACTCGCATGATAATGAAGGTTTTTCTGTACCTGAACCCACTTCAGAAAGAACAGTATCAAAAATGGCACTTTTCATCTCAGCTGTGTTTTGCTAGAAAATGTGTACTCCAAACCCCTATAAAAACAGCTCACTCGAAATTAAATCAGTTGCTTCCTACTGTACTCTGTGCCCAAGGCATTAATTTGCTTTAAAGATGACAGCACATGATGGCCCTGCCCTGGTCCCACGGCCACAGCAGCTCACCAGGGCTGCACTCACAGCATTCCTTGTAAAAATTCCTGGGTGCATCCAGATACTGATCCCACCTGGAGAGCTGGGACTCCAGGGTTTGGCCAGGTGAAGACCCAGCTCCTCCACTCCAGGCTGGAGAGGGAGAGGGCACAGCCTGAATGGAGAACCAGCAGCTTGTCACTGTCACCACAGGGCCCCTGTGCAGCCCCTGGGTCACAGCTCCCCACAGGCAGCAAGAATCAGTCCCTGGAGAGGGCCTTCGTCAGCTGAGGCTTCCCAAGCTCTATGAACAACCACATTTAAGTTATTTCTGTTTGCTTTTGTGGACGATTTAACCCTCCTGAAGCAGCAGCTCCCTGGTGGGCAGAAGTGGAGCTGCCCCATTGCATTGCAGAGTGTTGGATCCTGGCTCTGGCTGTTCTCTCTACCACTGGTAAACACATTTTAGGAGACAAATCAAGCCTGGTTCCTCATTCACATGCACTGTTGGTGGATCACAGGGATCACCAGTGTTGGGAAAGACCTCCAAGATCATCAAGTGCCACCTCATACTGGCCACTAAACCCCATCCCAAAGCTCCCTGTACCTGTTCTGTGAACACTCCCGGGGATGACCTGAGATGAAAGGCAGTGCAGGAATGTGTGGGCTTAGAAATCATCTCCAGCATTCTGAAATATGCAACATGAATATGTGATGCATGAGGAACAGCAGATAGATCCCAGATCAGCTCACTGCCCACATCTATCACTGAAAATATCGGTGTGGATGCAAACCTCATGTGTAACCACACACAGCCACAGTGCACAACAGAAGTGATCAGGGCTGGCAGCTCAGCAGCATCCTCGAGGGAAGGGGTTTATAACTTCACCATCTACCAGAGACTTTGAAACTTCCTCCTGAGTCATCTCCCTCTGAAGTTTCCTCTCCCTGTCACTGTGGTGAACATTTCAAAGCAGACGTTACGCTTTCATTTCAATTATTCTCTTCTTTTCCCCTCTGTTTTTCAGGGAATGTCAGTTTTCGCCTCAGAACAGTTTATTTTATGGTTTCAGATAAGCTTTTAGGGATATTATAGGGCTGCTAGTCTGGAGCAGGCTCATCACACCCTCCCCAGTGTTTGATGCTGCCCTACTTTGAGGCTGTCTTACACAGACTATATTAAGCACACACATGCAAAAATGTTCTCTGTAATGTCTGGGTGCCTTGGAACGAAACAAGTGGTGAAACAATTCCAAACAGGGCACACGTTTCAGACTGACAAAATTATCCCCATCAGCTGGGGCAAGAAACCTCAAATTATCTCATTGATTAAAATCACATCCTTCCTCCTGCTGATCAAACGGATAATGCACCTTATTTATTTGAAAACAACCAACTCTGCTAAGTAGTACCTGCTGGAATTGAGCTCTCAAGATGAAATTAAAGCCATTTGCTGTTTGAAACAGGAAAAGGTGCATGTGAAATACCTGTCTGGGGATGCAGAAGGAACATTTAACTTGGAATTCATGAACCCTTCCCTGACACCAGCAAGCTCACCAGAAAGCTCTTGGTAAATTCCTTTAAATTTAAATCTTAAGTGCTTTAAAAATACAAAGCAAAACTTCAGTGGTCTTCAGCTACCAAAGAGGCAGCTCGATAACTAAATACCACAGCAAGGCTGTGGCTGCCCCTGCATCCCTGGAATCGTCCAAGGCCAGGCTGGACAGGATTTGGAGCACCCTGGGATAGTGGAAAGTGTCCCTGTCCATGGCAGGGGTGGGACAGGTGATCTTTGAGGTCCCTCCCAACCCAAACCATCCAGGGATTCCAAGATTCCATGATTCTTCCCTTGATAGAGCAGCCCAGAGGATGGAAACCAACTTTACCCTCAGAAGAACCAAGAGTTCCCCAGCCTTGGCTACTCAGGATTTGAGCCCCCTCTCCAGCTCAAGAGTAACAACAGAGATTTTGCCATTCTAAAAGTCAAGAACACTGAAAGTTTCTGACAGCAGCAATTCAGTCTTTCAGCTTAATGAAGGAAATGGTGGAAAAAAAGCACAACCAAGGACTGGTAGCTATGAAATTCTGTAGAGCAAATGTCAAAGAGTAATTAAAAAGAATGGAGGATTTCTGTGAACCTGAATGAATAATGAGGAAGGGAGCTACTGTTGAAGTGACACTGCTTAATAATCTCATTGTAAAAACAGAGAAAAGTTGTGTTCAGGGGAATTATTTTTTAATTATTTTGAATTGGTAGTTGGAAAATGAAAGGAAAATGGGTGCTTGTGCTGTTAAACCGCACTAATGTACAAGGCTCCTGAACAAAAAGGCTTCTCATTTAAAATACTTGCAATACAGTGCCATTACTTATCAGCTGAAATGCATTTTTGTGCTGCCATTCTCTTTGGGAACACCATTGTTCATGAATTGGGAAATTAAGAGCCAGGTCCATGAATTGCTGGGCTCTCTCCTCCTACAGGACCAGGTCCCAGGGCTTCCCTGGGCTTTGTGTAATGCTCCAAAGAGCTGCGTTTTTCATCTGGACCATCACATGCATCCTCTGCCCCACCAATATGAGCTGGAAGGAATGAACTGGTGGTGGGAAATGGAAGAATTTTGTTCTTTTTATAACATGTTGTTTCCAGAGCAGGAGTCAAGCACAACAGTGGGCCTCAGAGAGGAGGAAAGTCAGAAAGGCCAGAGAGGCTTTTCCTCCAGTACTCTGAAATCAAATCCTACCTTAAGTAAGGGCTGCCCTTCCTGACAGTCCCTGGGAGAGGTGGCGAGGCTGTGTCCTGGGGACAGGAAGGTAGCAGCATGTGCTGGCACTGCCACCTCTCTGGAGAAAGCCAATGGCTTTTCACACCTGGAGCAGCTGCCAGGAGACGCAGGAGCGAGACGGGGGCTGGGACGGGCTCAGTGGTGTTAAATTTATCTGGTGCAGACACCTGCCCTGAGGGACCTTCCCTGGAGCTGGGGACAGGGGATCCAGAGCCATCCTCCCACCAGAGCGGGGGAACATCATCCTTCCAAAGCCACGAAAAGCACACGGAGGGAGAAGTCCTTGCTCTCTTCCTGCTGCTTGGCTTGGTGAGCCCAGCCCACCCAGCACCCCAGGGACCCCCAGCAGTGGGAGCCTGGGCCTCAAGGCACCCACGAGAGAGATAAGCAGGGTCTGCCTGCTGGTAATGGTGGGATTGTGCACAGTAAGAGGCACCTTCACACACCCCTCATTCAGAGCCACGATTAATTCGGTTCATGCAGGCCGTGCCCAGATTAAGCACTGGGGTCAAGCAGCTCTGAGTGGGCTTCCCCTGATCCAGCACCTCAGTGCACATCCCATCCAAACACACTTGATTTTATTAATGTCACAGGGCAAAAGGTGGATGCAACTCCAGGAGCAGCCAGGAAAACAACTCGGAGCCAGTGACTGCAGCACGGAGCTGCTCCCTCCCACCCCCGCTCCCAAATTTGCTCTTTTCTCAGCAAATTGAACATCTGAAACCCAAAGCTGAGCCTCTCCTCCCTGTCAGATGCACTTCTTCCCCCTGCACTAAATTACAGATGTTAGACAATTCTGAGATAGGAGTGTTAATTATTAATAGGAATTACCTGAATTGATTTGCAATTACTGAATATTATTTTCTATTACATTGCAATAAGACTGCGGGAATTCCATTAAATCCAAAATGAGGATCATCAATTCCCATTAAGACACATGTAAACTGAACACATTATATCTCTGTTGAAGCCAATGATTTCCATTAATTCCCATTTGGAATGGGCTGGAGTGACTTGATGGCCTGTCCCCATTCTGGGCTCTGCTGTGGCAGGGCCAGACCCCAGCTGCCATCACCTGCTCCACCTAAAAACCTTCTATTGACCAGCACAATTCCCTGCAGAGCAGCTCCCATGACCTCTGTCCCCATATGGGATCCCTCTCCCAAAACCTGGCCCGTAAAATTTGACACACTGGATTCCTTCCTCCAGATTAGCAAAAAAAGAGAGGAAAAAATGTCCCTCCAGTGCCTTCCCAAATGCTTTTCTCATCAGAGACACTCCAACAAGTGCTCAGCACAACTCAGTCATTCCCTGCGTGGATATTTCTGCTTTGCAACTATAACAGAGCATGTTACTCGATACTAAAACAGTCATTTATTTCTAAACTTTCTGCAGGAAAGTAAACATTGGATGTCAACAGGTTTTTTCCATCATCTTGAAGTGGGAAAAGACAACAAACGGCCTTTTTCTACTGAGCAGGCCACATAAATCACACACAGGTGGTAGAGCAGAAATATCCAGATGGTTATTCTTTTCTGGTAATATTCCTTTTTTTTCCCTACTGCTTGTGATTCTCATTTTTAAGCATTATTTTAATTTTTGAAGGGCTCTTTCAACATAAATTGGATGGAATACACAGGCCAGCACCCCAAAGACAAAGTTAATAGATTAAAGCCCAAATAACGTGAAAATCCTCCCTGAAAATGCAGTGGCAGAAATCTCCAGTCTGGCTACAGCAGGCAGCTTTTCAATAAATAAACATTATTATTGCTGATAAAAATGTGATGGTATCTCCAGCTCAGCCAGTGCCTGTGACATCAGAGACTCTGAGAGCATCAGTAAAAGCCACAGCTCCTGTCAGGGTGAGTCCTTGTCCTCAGAGAGGATCCCAGTGGATCCAGGGGAGAACTTCTCCCTCCAGGTGCTGCATCCATGGCTGGGACAGCCCCAGAGGCACCACCCTGCCCCAGAACCCTTTCCCTGCTCACATTCAGCTTCTCCTCCTTCCATCAGCCCTTGATCAATTTTTTCCCTCTCCCTGTGTAGGAGGAAGAGTTTTATAATATCCTCAAGCAGATGGGTGGGATCAGCACGTCCTGTTCCAGCTCCCTGGGATGTGTCTGTGCAGGGAAAAGGGGTGGATACAGGACAAGGATTTGTGCTGACCTGGGATTATTCCCTCATCCTCATTGCTGCCTCTCTCTCCTCTGGCACCCCCTTGTCTCTCAGGTCCGAGCCATTCCCTGTGAACACCTGTAAATCCCTGATTTTTACATTTTTTGTGACTTTGGATAGTTACCAGTCATTTGGGATAATGGTTTGATGAACTTGAAGATCTTGGCTTGCATCTCCTTCAATCTGACGAAGCCTGGCCCAATCCAGGAAAAATGGAGGGGACACTCAAACCTGGGGCAGTGGAGGAAAAGGGAAAGTGAAAGGAGCTACACTGAGAAGCACCTTGAAGGCAAACAGCCAAAGGAAAGGTGATAAATAAATACATAAATAAATAAATGTTTTTGCACTGCTCTGAGCAGGGGACAGACAGTCAGGGTTGTTGGAGCAGCTGTTTCTGAATGCAGGATTCCTGTTCTGTTAAGCCTGGCAGGTTGTTCATGGAAAGGAAGATTGAATCCACACGGAGAGGGGTCAAGGCTGAACACACCAAGTCCAGACTCCTCCCCAAGGAGAAGTGACTGACACTAAACTGAATTGAATTCCAATGATAGGGGGAAGCAACAAAGCAGCAGTGACCCAGGGACAAGGGCTCAGTGGCAGATGCAGAGCCTGGGAGGGCATGAGGAAGGCCCATGAGGAGGGACGCAGAATTAAGTGCAAAACCTCGAAAATTTAAAGAGATGTAGTCAAGAAACAGAAACCCCCTGAACCTATTCTGTGTGTTACCCTAAAAACCTACAGATCTGGAGTTCCTGGGAGAGCAGGCACTACACACAAGGTGGGAGATTCATTTACAGATTTGAGATCTCTATTCTACAGAAATCCAACATCTTTTTCCAAAATGCACTAAACACAGTAACTTTTCAAATCCCTTAGAAAATCACTTTCTGCTACAGAAAGTTTCAGTCAAGTCAGGCCTTAGTGATCATCTAACCTTGAGAAATTGCATCTTTTTTTTGGATGGATTGTAATAACTTCTGAGTGACATATCTGATCCACTCAGAAATGTCTGGGAATTAAGCAGGCATCAGGAGGCACAGTCCAATTGATTTTGGAGAAAGCCAGGAAAGAGCAGAGTAAATGAGGCACATATTACTCTCTTTATCTGGTTAGCAGATTAATTTCCTCCAGCATCTCTGTAATCATTTATAAATAGCTGATAGCAGCTTTAGAAAATAAAAAGAAAAGAAAAATCAGTTCAAATTGACATCTCAAAGCCTCACTGTCCATGGAGAGAAACTTAATGGGATCACAGCACGGGCTGAGGGGAGCCAGGCTGGGGCTGCTCTCACAGAATCATTTCAGTGGGAAAAGATCTCCAAGATCATCCAGTCCAACCCTGAGGGTTGATCCACCAGTTCCTTTGGGGGAACTGGGCTCACTGGGGCATCCAGTGAGAATCCAGGGGCACCTCCCTGGGAGCCCAGCATTGTTGTACCAGAGCAGCAGCACAGAGAGCCCAGGCCCACCCTGGGATCCTTAAATTGCTCTTTGAGAGAGCTGTGAGTACAGTCCACAAGAAATAGGCAGTGTCTGCTTCTGTTTTCTCATATAATCAGCATTGCCCAGTAGAATTTTAGAGTTTCCCTTTCCCTTCTCTGACAGAGACCTTTTCTGGGCACTTTTATTCCTCGGCAAAAAGAAACAACTCTGAAATCCTCTCTGTCTGCCTGACATGAATTAACCCTTAAGATGAAGCATCTGTTTATACAACAGTGAAGTTACACCACACATAAAATTCTTCCTGCAGGGGGTGATTAAGCACAAGGAGCCTTCCCCTCCACACTGTTGAGAAACATCCAGCATTCAGTGCTGGTATCATTCATGTTGACTGCAAGATGGTTTCCTGTCAGAGGAGTGTGTTATTCCAAAGGGGCACCAACTTGCATGGAAATTCAACAGAGATCCAGCACCACACCAGTAAAATGAGTTCCACTTTTTGAGATTCTTGGTCAGACCTGCATCTTCACAGAGCTCCCTTCCCACCTAACACTGATCATTAACACATTATTTATTTCTTATTTACCATTTGCCCTCATGAATCCACGTTCTCTGGGCAACCTTGAGCTCATCTCACTGGCTTTACTGGCAGAAGGCTCTCCCCCAGAACCCAGATGTCTGTTAAATACTAAGAATGATCTACTAATGGCTTTATGGGGTTAATTAACTGTTTCTTTTTCGAGATAACAGAATTTGCAATGAGGAACATTATCTTTAGTGCTACCTCTGCAAATGGAGAATACAGGATAATTGGTACTGCCTTGTATTGCCCATTATGCACAAAATTAAAGCACGGAATTTACACACAGTGATTACCATTGGTGTTTTATTACCTCCCATTCTCATAATGGATTGCAATTCCCACCATGGATGTACAAGAAAACTGCTTTCTGTCTTTTCCAAAACTGAGGATTCTGCTACAATGCCCCATCTTTATCCCTCGAGGGTTTGTTTGCTGATAAGGAGCCCTCATCTCTCCCAAACCTGGTGAAAGCATTAAGTGCCCTCTGCATCATCCTAAAGCCTCAAGGAACATTCAATAGGATATAAAGTGATGCTCTATCAATTCGGGAGAGTCCAAAGGTTATGAAATGCCTTACACTCCATTTAAGCTAAAACCCTTGGAAGGGCCTGTAACACTGCGGGCCAGAGATGCTGACGAGCAAAGCAGGTCACAAAAACCAAACAACTGCCAGGAAACCAGCAATGAACTTGTTTTGTTGCTAAGTGCAGTAGGAAGTGCATGAGCACCTGGGTTTTGTGGGAGGCAGTAACTTGGTGCTGTTGTTGGAAAGCATACCAGTTTAGAAATTTTTTATTTACAACTTTAGCCAGGGTCGTTCACCGTTGCTCCGGGGGAAGGGAACTGAAGCTTCTTTCCAGGGCATTGTTTCTCTAGGTGAGGCCTGATGGGCTCAGCACTTCCACAGACTGGGAGCAGCCCCAGCGAGATGAGGGCAGGACGGAACATCAACAGAACATCAGCGGCCATCTGTGCACATCTACCCCAGACTCTGCCTCCGCCAGAGTCGGGAACATCTCCTCCGGAAAAGACTGGTAAGGAAATCAAGGAATGAAGATCTAATTAACATCAGAAGCAAAGAAATCCGGATCCAATAGGAGACCAATTACTAAGAACTACACAACTTGAGACCAATGAACACTGACCCAATTCATTTCTATGACTCTTGACTGTATAAAAGATCTGAAAATTCTAGTAAAGGTCATGTGTCATGGAATGATTCTCTCTGCACACCCAGGCTATGTGTGGATGAGATGATTTCTGTGGTACATCCTGGCCAGAGAATAAAGTAATGCCTTGACTCGCTAACATTAATAATGTTGTTGGAGGGTTTTTGTTGTTCTCCCAGTTTTGGTGACACTGTGGGTGCAGCTTCTGGTGTCCCTCTGACCCTGAGCCTGCTGTTGTGGAATCCCACACTGGTTTGGGTTTGAAGGGACACTAAAGTTCATCCCATCCCACCCCTGCCATGGGCAGGGACACCTTCCACTGTCCCAGGCTGCTCCAAGCCCCAATGTCCAACCTGGGCACTGCCAGGGATCCAGGGGCAGCCACAGCTTCTGCAGAAATCTGAGTTTTCTTACAAAACCCCCAAGCTGAGCTATTGCTCAGCAAATCCTGAAAACACAAACTAACACTAAAAGGAAAAAGAACCCACCACGGCACTATTGTGAGGAAAGGCAGCGTGCAGCTTCAGGAAGGACTGCTGCAGGTTCGTGACAGGATGAGTCACACAGGCAGAGCCCTCCATACTCTCCAGGAAGGAAACCACGGTGACACTCACGGTGACACTCACGGTGACACTCACGGTCAGCTGGAATCATCCCTGTGCAGAGCCCTCCCTGCCCCTGCTCAGCATTCCGTGTCACAAACCCAGGGCTCTCTGGGATGCTCCGTGCTCCCAGCCATGCCCCTGCCCCAAGGATGGCTGTGATGTCCCCTGGGCTGTGCCAGTGGGGCTGTGGCCCAGGGCTCAGCTGGGCACTGCAGGGATGTGGCTTTGTCTGCTCAGGACTCAGCTCCTCTCCCGGTACCAAACCAAATCCAAAGGAGGCAGCGTAAAGATGCTGCTTGCTCCAGGAATACATCTACATTTATGGACTTCTTTTTCCATAAAAAGCAATAACATGAAGCTTGAATGGGATGCTTCCTCCTGCAGAAAGATAAGTGTTCACACTCGGTCTAATTCAGCAGAATTTTCCATCAATATCCATCCCGCAGGGAGCCCTGCCACAGCTCTGGAATCTGCAGCCATAACTCCTGGAGCAGCAACAGGTCCTGCCCAGTTAGCAGTGCCTCAGAGTTTGCACTGCCAGTCTGAGTGCCACACAGGACCAGTTCAGAGGCTGGCCTGGCCCGAGGATCTGCCTGTACATCTTGCTTTGGGTAACGAGTGACACAAAGAGCAGAGCCCAGCCCAGAGCACCTGTGCAGGCCTGTGCCAGACGGGGATGCACCCTGCTCCTGCTCTGCTTTAGCCAAAGAAACTCCTTCCCCCACCTCCAAATCCTCTGTGGGTGCCAGATCTGATCATTCCAGAGCTGCCAAACCCCGCTGTAGTTTGGAAAAGCTTTTCTTTACAACCCAAGCGGCTGCAGCTTCTCAGGGATGACCCAGGTGCCTTCTCTGCTCCTCACTCCTTTCAGTTAAGTGTGAACACACTTAGAGCCTGTGCCAGGGCCTCCCCCACCTCTCAGGGAAGAAGTCATTCCCTCTATCCAACCTAAATTTTCCCTGTATTTAAATGTTCCCTGTATTTATTCCTCTGAGTTCAAACCCCAAGCAGATGTCACCACCTCCTCCCTTTATCCTCACAAAGTGTGTGTGAGACACAGCAAATTCTGTTCAGGATATTGCCCCATCCTGGAAAATTATGAGAATTTCTAAGCAAAACTGAGTCAGGTATGTGCCATTTGTTGTCCTCCCCCCCTCACTGAAAGCTTTCTGCATTCTCCTCATCTTTGTCCCCTGATGACAAAGATGGCAATGAAGCTACAAAAAAAGCTGAGTGCATTGTAACTAAAGCTAAAGGGTCCCAAATTAAATATGAGCAGTGTACAATTTAATCTGTTTTCCTTTTTCCTACAACTCATAAAAAATCTTAAATTGTGCTTCTGCAGTTTAAGACATCAGCAAATTCTCTAATTGCTTTCCAGAACCATTGTTATTTTATGAAGAGACTCTCCATCCTCCACGTTCTACAGCTGGAGAATTAAATTACCCTTTATAGGCAATGTGCACAGGAATCACAGCCACATTTCTGAAGAGCCATCGGGATACTGGGATGGAATTCCTGGCTGGGGAGGCCCTGGCACAGGGTGCCCAGAGCAGCTGGGGCTGCCCCTGGATCCCTGGCAGTGCCCAAGGCCAGGCTGGACACTGGGGCTTGGAGCAGCCTGGGACAGTGGAAGGTGTCCCTGCCCATGGCAGGGGTGGGATGGGATTTATGGTCCCTTCCAAACCCAAACAGTTCCAGGACTGGGTATGTCTGCATATCCAAGTGTGTGTGGATGCTTTCCCCAATCCCATTCCAGCAGCAGATCCCTTCCAGCAGGGAACCTCCCTCAATCCATTGCAAAGGTTTTCAGGCCCCCCTTGGCCTTGGCCCAGACAAGCCCAGGCAGAACAAGGCTCCAGGGAAGCTGCTGGGACTGTTGGGGCCATTCCCTTCCCAGCAAACCCAGGTCATCTGCACACAGATAAACTCATCCAACATTTTGCCTTTTCAAACCAATAATTCATGGCCATTTTCTCTTTTCTCTCACTGCAGCTGGTCACTTTTACAGGGCTGCTCCATGCCTTCTGCCCCAGCAAGGCTGTTCCTGCTCAGCCTCCATCCATCCACCATTCACTCCCCTCACCATCTCTTTTCCACCTCTGGTTGTTTCTCAGCCACTCTGGGGACAGGCAGCACATCAAGTCTGTGGAGCCCCCTGGGGCAATCTGGTTTTGCTCCCCTCTGTGTTTTGATCATTGTTTCTTTCCCTTCTTAGACACGTGCTAATTTCCCCAAACTCCTTCATGTTTTTAATCATAAATCAAAGCCTGCCTTGATGATCCCTCATCCTTGGAAGATGTTCTCCCTCTGCCATGGTGCATAATTAACTCATGGTGACAACTCCCTCTTCCACAAACTTCTGTCTCCTCTTTGAGTCTGCCCAACAAACAGCAACAGTTAAAGCTGGCCTTAATTAATACATTGGTCTCATTAATTTACTCAAAGGCGTTGCACCATTCTCAGTATCAGTATTTCCACACCCTTCCCATGAATATAACAACTGTCAATACATTTATATCAGCATTATTTTAAACAGAAGTTTAGGGAAATAGGCACAAACTCAAGTGCGTCACTGCAAATCTTGGCAGAAAATTCCTTGATCAGATCCTCATAAATCCTCATCTGTGCTGCCATAGATTCATTTGGGGTTTGTGCTAATTCACTGCAGAGTCCTGTAATCCCTTGTCATAAATATGAAGGATTTCACCCAGCCTACTAACCTGCAGAATTACAGATTGCCAGGGAGTAAATCATCCCCCTTTTCCAGTCACACCAACAAAAGGTTGAGAAAAATTACTCATTCATTTTTATAATCCTTTAATTCTTGTAGATGTTCCTCTGGAAATTGATTTAAATTGATGAGTCATAGGGCACGATTGGTGTAAGTTTTTCAAGCTGAAGACATTGCCTTCGATGGAGTGATCTCAGCACCCAGCCCTGTGCCTACCACAGCTCATCCCTTTGCCAGGCCTGACACACTGAGAACTCGGGATTCGGCTCCTGAGGCTGATGGAGCACATGGGATTTAATTAGATGAAGCTGGACCTGTCCTGACACTTATTTTTCTATTGCTCAGATGGATGAGAAGGGCAAGACAGAGGCAGAAAGTCCCCTTCTGCCGGTGTCAGTGGCTCTGTGCTGGCTTCAGTGACACTCTGTGCCTGTCACATATTCCAGGGACAACGTGCAGCCATGGGATCCCACAAAATTCCCCCGTGGGGAAGCCCCAGGACCCCAGGTCACCACACACAGCATCTCATCCAGCTCCAGGCTGACCCCACAAGTGAGCACCTGAAAGGACTCTGCATTAGCCACAGAAGGAAAGCACTTCCCAACTCTTCATTTTCTCTACTCTGTTAAAATAACCCCAAGAGATTTTATCCTACTGTGGGTTATTGCTGGTCAGCTGCTTCCCAAGAGAGATTTGCCAGATATAATTCACACAAGGATAAACAAAACTAACCCCCTGACTTGATCATAATTACTTGTTTCCTTGTTTTGTGACTAGAGAGTATCTAAAATTCAGAAAAGATGATGAAAAGCTACCAGCTAAGCCTGAAAAATCTCTCTCACTGAACCAAAAGACTGTTAAAAATAATTTAGTTGTCAGTACTGCATGAAGTTACCACCCTCTGCTGCTGGGAGTGGACTTACAACCCATGCAGCAGTGCCAACACACAAATACCCACACTCAGCTATAAAAATGGCTTAAAAGTGCCTCACATCTCATCTGGACACCTTTTACATTCAGTTTGGTTCTATCCATTTAGCACAAGTAGAGCACATGAGCTCCATGTGCCGGCCAGGATGTCCCTGTGCCCCCGGGGACAGCAGCTAGCAGGAAAAGGAGGTAAATGCAGTCCCCACAAGCTGTGAGACCATCAGGTCATTTCTAACAGAGACATGCTGGCACTGCCATGCAGGGGCATTTATAACTCACATTAGTATGACCAGGTTCTATTCCAGATGCTGCCGGAATATTCAACCCCTGGCATTCAGTGTTTGCACACCACAGCTGCCTGTGCCCAGGGGTCACAGGGTGTCACCTGTCCTCAGCAGGGATTGCCACATCTGCATCTGCTCCAGAGCCAACTCAGAGCCCTTCTTCACCACCCTCCCGGCTGAGAGCGGGGCAGCTGCTCCTCCCAAAGCCCAGAACATTCCCCTGCCCTCCCACAGTGTCTGGTGGGACACAGAGTCACCCTCCCAGCCCCTCCTGGGGCACAGTGCCACCCTCCCCCAATACCTCCAGGTACTGACCACGATTTTCTGGCTAAAACCTCAGGAGCCTTTAAGTCCAAAAATTACCTCAGGGCTCTTTCCCTGCGTGTGCAAAACACCTCTCTCAACCTGTGAACTTCCCAACACAGCCCCAGCTCCCATTAGCTGGATATACAGCCTGTAATTACCCCCAGCAATAACTGCCTTCTGCAAGAGAATCTCTTCTAGTTTTAGTTTTTCCCTGTGCTGAACCAATTCATTATCAGGTGGACAGGAGCAGTGAAATTCCAATTAAATATGCAATAAATTTCATTTTATTCTTTCAGCACAACTTTAGCACAAGGAGCTGCCACAAGTCCTGAGAACCAGAGCAAGATGAGCTTCAAGGCAGGAGGTTTCTACCAGACCTGGAAATGACATCAGTAAATCAAATATATGTGAGCAGACCAGGTCTGCTCTGCTCTCACTGAAGCCAATAAACAGGTGAAATCCCAGTCTTCAAGGGGGCACCTCAAAGTCCTGCTCCAGCCCTGTCAGGCCCTGGTCACCCAGGGTGAACATGGGTTTTGCCATCCCAAAAGACAGTCACAGGGTCATTTCATCTGGAAAAGCCCTCCAAGGCCATGGAGTCCCACCTTGTCCCCAGCCCAGAGCACTGAGTGCCATGTCCAGCCCTTCCTTGGACACCTCCAGGGATGGGCACTCCAAACCTCCCTGGGCAGTTCCAAAGCCTGACCAGCCTCCAGCAGAGAGCTCCTTACAGTCTGGGGCAGTGCAGGGCTCGTGGTGATGAGGAGTTTACTGTGAGACAAGGCACACACAAAAATATAGAACAGCAACCCAGCTGGAACATGAGAGGGGCTGACGTGAAAGCCACTGACAGCCTCAGCAGGAGGAGGTTGTACTGACTATCCCAGAAGATATTCTTCCCCCCTTTCACGCAGCTTGGAGTAATTCCTGCAGTTTCACAGGAGGGTTTTGCCCACAGCCCTGCCTCGTGCCCCTGGGCTCGCCCATGGGTGCTGCCCATGTCCCCAGCAGTGCCTGGGGACACTTTCAGCTGCAGCCACTGGTGGCCCAGGCTTCCAGAGGAACCAACACAGCTGGGCACGACCGAGCAGCAGCAGCATTAGAACAGGAGCCAGGAGGGGCTGAGGGAGCACCTGGGGCAGCTTTGCAGCCCTGCCCCACACTGCCATGGGTGAAACCTGCCAGGAACACATGTGTTTGTCAGCAATCCTGCCCAAATGCAGCCTGCTCCAGGCCACCTGTGCTCCCACAAACACCTGGCTGCACACACTGAAATCTTGGAGGAAGCAAAGCAGACATTCCCAAGCCCAGGTCCAACAAAGAGCCAAGGCTCCCACCCAGGAGTTCAGAGGAGGAATATTTCAGGCAACCCAAAGCCCTGTGCATATTAATTCACAGTGGAAGCCAGGAGGCCTGAGAATAAGCGGAGCTGACACATGGACTTGTGACACAGCAGAGCTCAGGATGTGTTACACAACAGCTCCTGTCAGCTCTGCTGGACCATCACTGCCCTGTCCTGCACAGCTCCCACACAGCTCTGCCTTCACAGCATGCTCTGACAGCCAGGGGAGCAGCAAGCCAAGCAAACACCAGCCCTTCCTGCTCCTCAGGAAACCAGCCAGCCCTCCCAAATCTCCTAATTGGCAAGGACTAAATGTGGCCTAATATTTGCACAGATCCTGGCCAGCGTCTGGGGGAAATAGCCAGAGCATGCTCCCTGACACTCCTGATTTCCCAGTCTCTGATTCCATGGGGAAAGAAGAGATTACAGAGTATCCAATGCTGGAGTCAGTTAGAGTGTAAGTCACTCTGGAAAGAGACAAGTCACTTTTCCGTAACATTATGCAAAATCAATAAGGTTCTTCTCCAAAATTATCTTTCCAAAGCGGATAGTCTGAATGATGTCTGCTCTGAAACCTGATGAATGCAATACACGAGTACTTTGTGCACCTGATACCATGACTCCCAGATGTAACTCCAGCACAATATGGAAATTATAAACTTCCTGACTGAAATTAAAATGGTTTGCCTTAAATCCTGCTCACAAAATCCTGAGAGCATCACAGTGAACTTGCTCCACGCGGTAAAGCTGTTCCCAGGATCCAAACCCAGCTGGCAGGACCCAACTACCAGTCCCTGGCTGCCCACCCTGAGCAGAGACAATAATTCCCCTTTGGAAGAATCAGATTTATCCAGTGAGGCTGATTGGAGACACAGCAAGCAGGCAAAAGGCAGAAAGAGGAGGGACAGGAAGAGAGACTCCAGTGCTGGACAGAGCTCCTTAATTTGGTTTATCATCAGCAACAACTGAACCTTTCCTCAGAGCTGCCCCACAGCACAGGACACCCAGTCAGCCTCCTGTCACCAGGGAATTGCTTTTCCAGGCAGCACAGCCCCATTTAGCACTCAGCCTGCAGGAAGGATAATGCAAACAGACTTCATTGCTACAACTGACTGACTGGGAGGACACAATTCTCAATAAATCTAATATTTCCAAGTGCTCTTCCTGCCAAAGCAGCACTTTGGATTTGTGTCGGTTACAGAAGTGAGCAATAATGCATTTTAGATCTAATAGTCTCTTCAGCAGAGGCACCTCAGAGTGCTTTGCCAACACTAAAGAACTACAATGCAGGAGAGGAGACACTCATGGACAGATTGCTTCCCCCAAACCGAGACAGTGCAGCTCCCCTCAGACTGAGAGAACAACTTCCAACGCCCAGCTTCCACACACACATCAAACAGGATTCACAGAGAAACTTGGTGCAGAGAGCTGAGACTCCAGTAAATACATCTGCTCCTCAGAGAGCAGCCAAGGAGCCTTGAATGACTCCCGGGATCGTATGAGAGATTACAGCATAAGCCTGGCCTTTAAAAGCCTCTCTGTCTGTGCTGGTTTGCCATGGAGATGTGCAGTCACCAGCACTACAGCTGTGAACATTTCCCTGCTCCATCCAAAGCAGTCGGGCTAAACAGGGCCGACAAAACCAACAAAAGCTGCCTGGCTTCAGAGCCGCCCTCTCTTTGGGCAGGGAGGGAGGATGGCAGTGGATGTGCAGAGCTGAAGTGAGCAGCATCAGCTGGGGATGGGCACAGGCAGACACCTCTCACACATAAAATACAGCACTGTTTGCTCTGTACTGGTTTCAAGTGCAGGGCAAGGCAGCTGCTGAGCTGCCTGGCTGGCAAAACACAGCAGCCCTGGGGTCTGACAGTGACTGGGATGAGAATCCCGTCCCCAGGGAAGGAGGGTGGGAAGGGGCTGTGCAGCCTCCCACCTGCTGGCTTCCAGATCTGCTTTCCAGATCCCAAAGAATGATAGATGGGATGAATCTATGGCTGTTGCCTCAAGCGCTCGACAGCAGGGAGAGTTATGTGACACTTTATCATCAGTATGGATTTCACAGAGCAAGAAACTCGGGATGGCCAAAAAATAATCTCCCATTCATCAGCCAGCGCTTCAGGAGCCACAGCAGCCGGGAAGAGCACAATGATTTTTGATGTTCATTGACTCTCATGCAGCTCCTCAGTTCAAAGGGAGAATGGCTTCTTATTCTTTCTTATTCCTGGATCACAAACACCCTTCCTCACAAACTCTGCCTGCAGGAGCTGCAGTTCTGCTTCGTCCCCTGCTCCACCTGACTTCCCCCTCATTTTTAAGTATAACGGATTTTTTTTCTCCATCTATAAACATAATATTGGCAGAAACACTTGACCAGAGCTCTTGGCTGCTTTTCCTCATAGAAATTGCTGTCACTCGAGGGTGCTTATGCTCCTGCCAGAGCTGAGTCCCAGCAGCTCTTGGGCTGCAGGACCAACACCTCAAACACTGATGGCAAACACTGTCACATCTTTATTTTTGGCACATCAGAGATCGTATTTCTATTGCTGTCTCCAAAACTTTCAGGGGCTTTATATTCAACAGAACAATGATAACCTACATGGATGAACAGTGTCCTCTTAATGAAAGACATTCCAAGATTTATCCATAAAAGATGCAAAAATAAGTGCGCTCACACCACAGGAGTTTTGATAACTGCATTTATTTCTTTTCCTCTACACTTAACCTTGGGAATGTACTACTACAACTAATGACTGCAAAAGAGAAGGAAACAGTTTAAATCTGAATGATTATGCTCCCTCTATAGCCTGAAGAAATGGATTTAAGAAGTTTACGGGATTGTTTGTTTTGGCTCCATGCCCGAGGCGTGCTGGGAGCCACACTGGCCCCTCCTTGCTGTGTTAGGGATGCCACCACAGCTGTTGTAGCTGCATTAAATGGCAGGGAAAACCTTCCTGGAGCACTGGCTTTGTGGGACAAGACAAGCACCTCTCTACAATTTCAAGTTTAACTGATGGGGGGCATTAAAACTTCACAATTAAAGGCTGTATCCTGCTTTTTTGTTTTTTTTCATTCCATAGAAATACAAAATACAGGGGAAACTGTGCCTGGTGCCAGAGGAGCTTGGTAAATACAGGCCTGAAAGAGTGGTAGTGCTTTGATCACTGCTTCCCTTATCAGCCTCCGTCTGGCATTACAGCCTAAGCTCCTTACCGGGAGCTTTTCACTGCCCTGCATTCTGCAAGAGCTGCCTCGGGTCTTAGAGAAAGGTTTAATCTTCAGATCACTGAGAAAGGCAATGCCACTCTCCCTCTGCCTTGCTTCAGAAGGTGGAGTCCTGGTGAATAAAATAACTGCTCTTTGCTGAGCTGCCCAGGCACGATCCTGGCTCATGGGGCAAAGAGCCTCCCTTGGGAGTGCTGCAAGGCATTTACACCCACTGCTACTGCCCTGACAGCAGCAGGGCCCATTATTAATTAACCCAGCTGCACTAATTAGTCTCCGAACTGTGCACACTCCTCCTCTCCGAAGTTCAGCAGTGGCATCAGAGCCTTTCCCACTCTCCAGGGCGGTGGCACTGCTGACGGAGCTCAGCCCCAGTCAGGGCTGTGCTGCACATCCCAAACGGAGCCTGAGTCACTCCCAGCCTGCCAGTCCTGCTATATTTATATTAAATAACTCCACTGCTGAGATAAGAGCTGAGGGGAGGCTCGTTTGAGAGCCGTGCAGCTGAGACAGGGAAGTTTGCAGCCAGTTCCACTAATTAGATAATACATTACAATGAGGGCACTATTTCACTCCTGACACTTTATTTTCCCTCTCCACAGCCACATTTCCCTCAGCACCCAGCATCACTCACCACGGTGAAGGGCAATTTGATGCCAAGGAAATCAGGAGTGAGAGAGAGGCACATAAAGCATGAAGAGGCACATTAGGAGCAGGGAGAGCCTATTTCTTAATATTTCCTTCCTTCTTATCTTACCAATGACATTAGATTGGGCAGGCAGAGGGCTCCATAAAACATATAATAAACAATTAGGAGCACCACAGCCTCTCTTAGCCATTTGTCTGCAGTTCTGTGCTAGGTGGCTCCAGCAATGTGTGGAATGTGTCTGCGGAACTGTCCCAGGCTGCTCCAAGCCCCGTCCAACCTGGCCTTGGACACTTCCAGGGATCCAGGGGCAGCCACAGCTTCTCTGGGCACCCAGTGCCAGGGCCTGCCCGTCCCTACTCAGGAATTTGTTCCCAATATCTAAATTAAACCTGACTTAGAAAACCTACGTTAGGAGCTGACCAGTCATCTCCATCCACTTATTTAACTGGATTCTTCAGGGTCCATGTACACAGGACTCACTTGAATGAACAATTACATAAAGAAAATAAATCCAGCCATAAACTGCCCACACATGGTAAAGAAACTCTTGAAATTACATGGGAAGAGCCTTAATTACAACAGTACTACAAAAATGCTTTTAAAGACAAAATTATATCTAAAATTAGTATTTTCCATCACTGCCAGGGTCCCATGCTGGGGTTTGTGAACAGATAAGAGAAGCACCTCAACACAAGGGATGGACACCACAGTGAGGTGTAGCTGAGCAGCCCAGGTGATGTTCACATCCTCAGCACATCCTGACCCAGGCAATCTCCATCCCTGGTGAAAACATAACAGCACCACAACGGCAGAGCCATGTGACACAGCACCAAACCCTGCAGCAAGGATGCTGACACGAGCTTGAAGAAAGGGCAAAACAATTGCACCCTCAGAATTTAATTGCACTGTGAGAGGGCTCAGTGTATTCCCAAGGCTGGGAGTTTGATTAAGTTTGTGTTATGTGTAGGAATGGCTGGGTCAGACTTGTGTCATTCTCTTGGTGGGGATGGCACTCAGAGGGGGCACAGCGCTCTGACAAACCCCACTCGAAACAGGGGGAGGAGACACATCCCCAGCTGCCACAACAAGGGGACAACAGGGAACCAAACATCCCTGCAAAGTAGGATTTATACCCATACACCACCATGAATCCCATCCAGCTTCCATTTGTTCCCCTGATAACTGCTCCAAGTGTTGGCCCCACAAACCCCCCAGCCCCACACACGAGCTGCTCCCTTCGTGTGAGCCAGCGGTGACTTTCTGACTTTCTGCAGGGTATCTCAATGACTGAGTACACAAAAGCAGCTGAAATCCAATTATGATCCCCTTGGATCCCTGCCAACCTGCAGATGAAGTTGCCAAATTACTTTCCATTAACTTTTATGTTTCCCACAGCCATCCAGCGTCCCCCCCAGTTAAGCCCTTTGCCAGTAAGTGTTTAATTGCCAGCCTGCCTTTCCCAGCCCTCTCAGGGTGGGCTGGTGGCCCTGCACCCCTTCTGTCCCCTGGGTGCTGGCACACAGTCAGGCACAGCAAAGAAACTGCCTAATGCAAAGGGCTTGATTCAAAAAATCCACCTCTGTCTAAAAATAGCCCTTCCCTCAGCTCTCACAGTCCCAAAGGGAGCAGCTTCATACCACAGTGTGCCCCAGAAATGCTGGCTGGGTGTAAATTCATGGGCAAAGCTATAGAGACATTAAGGAAAACCTTTTCAGACACCATCCTTGGAAGTTTTTGGGACTGAAACAGATAAATCCCTGAGCAATCTGGTCTGGCCTCTGGAACAGAGACCTCCAGACCTTCCCACCCGAGTTACTCAGTGATTACAGCTACTTCTACTCACATCTCCTCTCTCTTCCTGCATTCCCCACCCTTCCCCCCCCCACGTCATTTAGGAAGCACCAGCGCATATCTTCTCTTATGTGCTGTCCAGCTTGGTGCACTTCTATTCACTGCAGTGGGATTCAGTATCGGTCTTGTTGAGGGGGAAAAAAAAAGCGAGAAAGATGCAGCAGAGTGGTGAAAAATGTGAGAGGTTTTCAGCCCAGCCACTAAGGAAATTTAAGTGGTCTGATGGCAAATCATCACCATTTCCGTAAGCAGGAAGCTGTCAGCTGATGGATGAGGATGCATGAGCATCTCTATTCCGCAGGCAGGAGAGGGACTAAGGCTAAAATATCACCGTGCTTGGTGTGACAGTCTCACTTAAAGTCACCAGGTTTGGCAGCGTTTTCCTTTGGAGGCCTGTGCCACAGAAATTCACTTATTCAGCCCAGGAAATTGCCTTTCAGTCATTCTGCTGGGCTGATTAATTAGGCTTCTTTAGTGAAAAGATCTGAGAAACAAAGATCTAACACCTGATTTATTCTATCTGGGTAGAGTGACCCACCCCTGTGCTGGCACTTGTGCTTCAGTTAAGAGCTCTCCACACGAGGAAGAGGAGGGCAGGGCCCTGAACACTGAAATGGGGAAATCCCGCAGCTGGGCACTGCAGAAATGCGGCAAGAAAAAGGTTTCACAGTGTAATTTCTGTCCCATTAAAATCAGCTTTTTCTCCCTGGGGGTCACTTCAATCCCAGCATTAGTTGCACATTTCCAACATACAGAGAGGCCTATTGAAAACCCACACTTCCATTAGCAAATCCTCATTTACCTGGGAATTTTCTGCCTGGTACTTTTCCTGCTGGCAGTGGCAGAGGCTCACGGTGCGAGCGGGGCGCAGACGACACGTTTGCTCAGATAATACTTGGAATCTATAAATACCACTTTGAAATCTCCTCTTTGATAACATCGGGCCAGATTTCAGAAGTTATTTACTCTGAACAGCAGCTAACTCTACAAATAATCCTGCCAACTGCTCCAGGATTTCTCCCACCGTGAACGCCAGCAATGATGGGTGGCAGAGCCGGGCCTGGGGAGGTCAGTGGCACCCCACAACTGACCTGGTCCACCACGGGTTTGTCACCAACCCTTGTGCCCGTTGGCACACACAGCCTGGGGGGTTTGAGTTCTGCCTCCCCATCAGGAGGTAGCCAGTGCTCCCCCAGTAATTACACAAGAACTGGGCTATTCAGAAACGACCTCAGGCATCAAACCCAGAGGCTGCTAAATCCCTTTCCCTGCTTCCTTATCAAGGAGGGCCAGGGCTGTGGGGGAGGCAGATGTCCTCTTAGCACCCAGCTCACCCTCACCTGAGCTCGAGACACCCTCCTGGTACACCTGGGCCAAAGACATCTCTCATTCCAGCTTCACAGAGTCATGGAATCTTTGAGGTTGGAAAAGCCCTTCAAGATCACCACGTACAATTATTACCCCAGCACTGCCAAAGCCACCATTAACCCATGTCCCCAAGTGCCACATCCACACGGCTTTTCAATCCCTCCAGGCATGGGGACTTCACCATTGCCCTGGGGATCTGCTACTCAATACTCCAGACTGCACCCCAAACACCACGCTGAGAACCCAGAAGGCACCCCCTGATGTAGCACACAGCAGTCAAAAAGCGTCCATGGCAAATAAAACCCCACCCCACCCCTGGAGAGTGCAGTAACCCAGATTCCGACACTCGGGAGCTCTGTAATTTGCAGCATTCCCCTGGATTTCATTTTCAGCCCTGCCCAAAATAACAGCTCTTGCCCTTTGTCGGTCAGGGAGGATGCTCCAGGTCAGGTACAGCGGGGCCCATCAAGGAAGGGAAGGACTAATCCTTGCTCCAAATCCATCCCTTTCCTACTCAAACTCAGGACTCATCAGTTTAGGAACACAGCAACCCCTTCAGGGAGGTACCACAGACACACAAACCTCAGCGGGCCCCTGCTCCCAAATCCAAACTCCTCCAGGAGCACAACTCCCCCCAGCCACGACACTGCCGGTAATTGCGGTGACATTTTCTCCTCTGCTTTGATGTTGCTTTTCTTGTAAAAAGAGCAGAGGGTGGAGTTGGGTTTCTGTTGTTTGTGCTTGAGAAAGACTCATTATAATGTGCTTTGGGATGTAGATGGTTTAAGGGTCTTTTCAAGTTTTTTTCCTTATTTTTTCAGATTAATTTACTTGAAGGATCATCAGGGGACCAACTCACATGTGCATTTCATGCTGTATCGTTTGGTTTTGAACCAAAAGCAAGATCTTAAACAAAACTGAGTGGGTTTTTTGTGCTGAGCCACATTAGCAGATGCAGCAGGCACGGCTGGATCCCAAGTCAACCACAGATCTGCAAGGCAAAGCCTGCACCAATTACTCTTGGAATCATGGAATATCCTGAGTGGGAAGGCACCCACAGGGATCACCCAGTCCAACCCCTGGCCCTGCCCAGACCCCCCAACAACCCCACCCTGGGCATCCCTGGCAGCGCTGTCCAAACGCTCCTGGAGCTCTGGCAGCCTCGGGGCCGTGCCCATTCCCTGGGGAGCCTGGGCAGTGCCCAGCACCCTCTGGGAGAAGAACCTTCCCTGATCTCCATCCCAAACTCTCCTGGAACAGCTCCAGCCATTCCTTGGGTCCCGTCCCTGTCCCAGAGATCAGAGCTGCAGCCCCTGATGAGTCTCCCCTCAGTCTCCTCTCTCCAGCCAGGTGCCCTCAGCCGCTCCTCATTTGGCCCCCCCGACCCTTCCCCATCTCCATGGCTTCCTGTGGCCACTCTCCAATGGCTCCAGGTCTTTTTTATATTGTGGTGTCCAAACCGCCCCCAGGACTGGGGGTGAGGCCACCCCAGTGCAGAGCAGAGTCCCCTCCCTGGATGCTGTTCCTAATCCCCCCAGGACAGGGATGTCCCCCTGGCTGCCAGGGCACTGCTGGCTCCTGTTCCACTTGCCAGCAGCCAGGACCGCCAGGTCCTTTTCCTGCACACGCCGAGGGATGACGAAATCCTTTTATCAGAGAGCCAGCCTGGCCTGGGCTGTTCTCTGAGACTCAGTGGCAGGGAAAGCAGAGCTGAAGTGGAGCCACGTGCACGTCCCTGAGCACAGGAGCGTGGGGTGGCTGCTGGCTGCTCACAGGACAGGGCCCCTCCTTCGCAAGCAGGGCCAGGGGCTGCTCCGCTGCTGCCAGACTGAGCACAGCTGCACAGAGGGACCGCTGGGTGTGTTCTGCGAGCTGGGGAGGCCTTTCAGGACGTTCTGGGTAAATAAGCACTGCATGAAGGACAATGCTGACCTATATTCCATCCTCATGGAGCTGCTCCGGCGCCTTTCCAACTGCCCGAGCAGAGGGAAAAGCAGCGTGCAGAGCCAGCCCTCCAAGGTGGAGAGCACGAGGAGCTACTGCAGGCTCAGGAGCTGATTTGCAAGAATTCACAGGAAGGTTTAACAGCTCTTTTATCTTTGGCTCCCTTCTGGTGTTATTTCAACGTTGATTTGCATAGTCAATATAAAACTCTTTACATCTAAACTGCCTGCAAGGATGACACCATCAATCCTTGGCTCTATTCACAAAATTTATTATTTGTTTCAATTTAAGAGAGATCATTGCCGGATTACACAGTTGCTGATGAGGATTTATATTTACATTTACAGCAAGCAAAATACATGTCCTCGTTTTTTTTTTTTTTCTTAAGTCATCTCCAGCACTGTGAAAGAGAGAACCAAAATAAAATCAGTGTGTACACTCTCCTGAATGCCTGCAGATCCTGTTCTGCCTCATCTTTCCTTCAGACAATATTGCAAATTAGTCAGCATCTGTATCACAGCAGAGCATGAGCTCAATCATAAGGCAGAATTAAAGGGTATTACTGAGACGGCCTTAATCTTACGTGGCTGTGAAATCGAATACTCAGATGTGATAGGAAACTGGGATGCAAAAGGCCCCCAGTTGTGCCTCCGTGACATCGCATCAGACACCAGAAATCCACCCCACACACAAAGCAAGTGCAGCAACACCAGTGATGGATTCACCCCCACACAAATGTCAGGGCATGGAAAACACGACTGGAGAGATTGAGGGGGGAAGGAACCGAGTTTCAGGAGATATTGCACTTATCCGGCCTGACCTGTTGAGCAGCATCAAGCCTGTGATGCAGCAGATTTCACCAAATAAGTCTTTTAACACAAATCTCATGGGATTTGGAAAAAAAATAAACCACAAAATAACAGGGATGCATCACCAAGCCAGCTGAACTCTGGTTTCCCACCTGAGGAAAGAAAATAACTGAGCTGTGATAATATTCTACATCACCCACAGAAGTTCATAAAAGTTACAGCTTCTCTGAAATAAAAGGAGTTTGCGTGTGAAATGACCTGAACAGAAGCTGAGTGCTGAGTTCTGCCTTGGAAAAATAAAGCAAAATTGTTTTCCAGGACAACAGCAGGAGAAATGCTCCATCCCCAGTGCTCCCCGTGGGCAGGTGGAGCTCCTTGGAGCACTGGTGTGATCACACCAGGAATCTCCTGCCTGCCTGGACCTGCCAACACCTGCACTGCCCACCTTGCACAGCAGGAACCAGCAGAAACATCCATCCCAAAAGCACCCGAGTGAGAACTGACGTTATTTGAACCAATGTGCAAAGCACAAAATGTGCAAACACACAACCAAGATCCCTAAAGCTGCACAGCAAGCTGCTCCCAAAACTCCCAGCTCCAGCCTGGATCCACCTGAGCCTGACACAGGAACAGTGGGGAGCAAGGGTTCAGTTCACTTTTCTGAATTATCACCTCCAGAAAATAACAGATCCTGGAATGACTGGTCCGTGACCTAACCAACCACTACATGATTAATAGAGATGAAAGCAGCTCTCTCTCATCGAACCTGCTCAAAGCAGGATGAGCCCTGGCCTCTGACCAAAGGTCTTCGAGAAGTGAATCATGCTCCAATGTGTCCTCGTTCACCTGGTTTGTCTTTTTTTCCCCTGTATTTTCTTTTTCAGTCCCCTGCAATTATTAGAAGTGTCTTATAATGGAACAGCACTGGCACAGATTCCCAGAGAAGCTGTGGCTGCCCCTGGATCCCTGGCAGTGCCCAAGGCCAGGTTGGACATTGGGGCTTGGAGCAGCCTGGGACAGTGGGAGGTGTCCCTGCCCATGGCAGGGGTAGCACTGGCTGGGCTTTAATTCCAATCCAAACCCTCCTGTCCCTGCTCTGTTACTGGAACAGACAGGGAGGGAACGAGCCCAAGCCCAGGAGAGGAGTCTGACATTTCCTGGTTTCACCTGCATTTACATCAGACCTTCAGATATCAACTCACTGACTTCAGGCAAGGAGAAACCCAACCCTACAAACATCTCCCCTCTTGGTACCTGTTCCAGGGTTGCTCAGATCCCAGGCAGTGATACAGATCCAAACTGAGGAACATCTGACCTCTTACTCACTCCCAGACAGATTTGCCCGAGGCAACCTTGTTGCAGAGTCACAGTAAGCTACTAATGCAAAGATAAAGACCATAATACTCAGTCAAGCAGAGGAAAATTCCAGCCACGGAGGTCCAGTCCCCTCCTTTTTGCAATTTGAAGTCTGAGTCTACATCCTGCTCAGTGCCAAGTCTGTGCTACTGTCACTGGAGCCACCTGAACATCCCAGCCACGTCCTCTGAAAAGCACAGGCTGCTGCATTATTAATGCATGGACAATAAAAACAGTGTGTGCCTTCCTTGTATTTATTAATTTGCTGTTGTTCTGTAATCACTGACTAACATTTGTCTCAGGAGTGCCTTTTAGCTGAGGTACCCCAGTAGCTGCAGAGGCTCCTGGCAGGCTGTGAGCAGCAGCATGTCCCTCTCATGGCCTGCTCCTGTCCCAGCCCAGCCGTGTTTATACGGACTGCAAGGGGCTCACAATCCCTTCACGCTGGCACCAATTACTCAGGGATGAGTCACACAGAAGAACAGTGCCCAGTGGGGTCAGTCAGCCTTTGTGCAGCCCAGCCTGCTCAGAACCCATGGACACGCCTGGCTGAGCAGCAGCCAAGGGGGCAGATGTGGCTGAGGCTCCCCCAGCACTGCAGCTGCGTGTGGTGATTGTTATCAGAGCACAAAGCACCCCAAAAAGGCACAGACTGTGTCAGCAGGGCCTCGGCTGCCAGCCCAGCGCTGTACCAGGAGCCCATGGCACAGTCAGGGCATTCCAAATTCCCTGAGCAGACACTGATACAGAGGGCAGGGATGGATGGGATATTGGGAAGGAATTGTTCCCTGGGAGGGTGGGCAGGCCCTGGCACAGGGTGCCCAGAGCAGCTGGGGCTGCCCCTGGATCCCTGGCAGTGTCCAAGGCCAGGCTGGACATTGGGGCTTGGAGCAGCCTGGGCCAGTGGGAGGTGTCCCTGCCATGGCAGGGGTGGCACTGGATGGGCTTTAAGGTTCCATCCAACCCAACCCATTCTGGGGTTCCATGACTGGCAATAAATTTTGACAAGATTATGATCCAGCTGTCCCCTAGTCTCTACCACCCCCCCAATAGGATGTGCCTGGGGGTTCCAGCACAGCTGCTTCCCCTTGAGCTTCCCAAGCCTCCAGCGGCTGCCCTGGGCTCCCGTGGGTCACACACGTGGAAAAGGAGCAGCCCAGCAAAGCTGGGATGTGTGCCCAGCCCTGCTTCATGGAGAGCAGCATCCCTGCTTTGCATATCTGTAAAACCAGATTAAATACTGCTTAGTCATTTCCAGCAGCCATGGGAGAAGTGACCCAGAAATTAGCTGGAAAACATGACATGTATTCATCGTTGCTTCTGCTGCCAGACATGGGTGAAACAGCTACCAGTGAAGAAAAAAGAAAACAAAAAGATTAATTTCTCCCTCCATTGCTCTCCTTCACTTTCTAACATGAGTTTCTTTCACATCTTAAGACAGTAGAAGTTGTTTTGCAGAATTAAACACACACATGCAACAGCAACTCTTCTGTTGTGGTCCTGGAATCCCCAAAACCATCCAGGACTTGCTCACATGGCAAAATTTCAAATCCTAATTCTGTCAATTATGAAATGAAACTACCTCAATTCAGCCTCTTATATAAACACTCACTCAGAACAAGGCTGGATCAGGCTTAATCCACTTCCAGAGTGAACTTAACCAAACCTCAGTCAGCTCTCCCACACAAAGAGCCAATGTGGTTTAATTATCTGACCCAGGATTCATTATTACCTGTAAATTGTGTTTTAGTCTGAGCCCATCCCCTGGAACAGGCAACAGTGAGGGGTTATTTTATTTTAATGCAAACAGTCCCAAATTCAGCCAAGACCCAAAAAAACCCCCTTGGAGCATCCAAGTCAGTTCATTTTAACATTTCTTCACTCAGTTATATTTCCAGACAGAAAGACCCAGTAGGAGCATATTTAATCTGAGCAGCATCTTGCGATGATTTATGTTAATTGATATTTAATGGGGTAATTTTAGCCTGGTGCCATTAGCTTTGAAACCTGAGAGATTAGAAAGATCTTACAGTGGAGCTTCTCCGTGCAGAGAAAATTGTGAAGGCAGAAATGCTGAAGTCTCTAGAAAACATTCAGCCAGATCCTCTGCAAAGTGGATGAACAGAGATCCTTAAGAGGCAACATCTTGAGAATTCCTCCTCCTTGCCCTGGACTGGTGGGGAGATGGGGTGGGGGGAGAGCAGCACAAACATGGGAAAGGGAGGGAGCATCTCTGAGCACAGAAATAGAAACCCAAGGGGTGTAGGGAATGAGCTCATCACATCCCAGCATGGCAACTGTCAGAGGAGTCACAGAATCACAGAAACCTGAGAAATAAACCAATCTGGGAACACTGAAATTGCATTTTTAACTTTCTTCTCCCTCAGAGCAAAAGGAGTCAGTAAATCAGATGCTACAGGTCCTTGCAGCCTGGGAGACCTTCACAGCAGAACAACCCCTGGACAGCAATTCACTTTAAGAATCCCCTGTTACTTTGATAATTATTCCACCTTACACCATTTAAAACCTAGCTGAGATGGGTAACCACATCTTTCAGTACCAACTCAAAGGCACATTTTCCTGCTGTGCAGGTGCTCTGGGGCTGGAGCAGCCATCCAAAGGGTTTGCTCCTTCCTTTAGGAAAGGAGAGGTCACTGGAATCTCTTCTTCCTTGTTTTCCCCTTCCCTGTGTCAGGATCATCCTGATCTTTTGTATTTCATAATGACAAACCCTTCCCTCTTCTTTCCCTAACAAGGCTGGTTATTTCAAACACTTTTAAGTATATTCCTTTGATTTGTAAATTAATATTCTCCAGGCAGGGAAAAAAAATAGGACAAAAATAGGACCTGCTGTAATGCAGGCTGATCTTGTTGTTTACTGCTCATTATTTGCACCCGGGGTGCCTATGTAGGGCACAGAGGTCCCGTCCCTTTGGGTGCACCTGTCCCAGCCCAGGGAGCTGGCAGGGCCACCAGGGCTCTCCCAACAGGAGCGAGGCCGACGCATTTCCCAAATTCGGGTTTCACAGCCAACATCTCGTAATCTCCTTAGAGCTGCACACCTGATCCTGCCAGAATCACCTGGGTGCTCCCAATGCCAGCCCCCAGCCCCTCAGACGATGGCAGGGGGCACAGAGCAGGAGCGGGGAGCAGGCCCTGGCAGCACCAGCTCCGCCTGGAGCTCTGCCCTTGCAGGGTGGAACGGAGCCGCAGCGATGCTTGGCTGGCTCACTGCTGAAGGCAACGGAGCTGAAGCGCTGCTTAGGGCAGCCAAAAGCCTGGCTGGCAGAGGAGCTCGGCAGCCAGGGCACCCCGCAGGCCCTGGCACTGGGGGAGCTGCTGAGGCCCTGCCAACCCAGCTGGCACAGCCCGCGCCCTGCACACCTTGCTCGGAAAGGAACGTACTCTGGGCAGCAGCAAGGCAACACCACTGCTCAAGCAAACACAAGTGGTTTTCAACAAAATCTGCCCCCAACTCGCTTTGAGGACAGAAGGGCCCAAAGGAGGCACATCTCTGCCTTCCCCTGCTGCTGCTGGGCTATGCTTGAGCATGAACCCATCCATCCATCCATCCCATTTCCCAGCCTGGACAAGCAGCTGAGCTGAGGATCCAGCCCAGCACCTTCCCCTGGAGAGGTGGGAGCAGCACAGCAGCAGCCCAGCGTCCTCACTGGGGGCATCAACCCAAATCCTCAGGAGGGCTGAAAGGGAAAAAAGGACAAGAGCATCCCTGATGTTCCTCTCCAGGACCACCTCAGCTCATTTTTAGCCCCCTTGGAAAGATTCGTGACCTGCCCAGCACACCCCAAACAGCCCCTTTTCCACCTGGGAGGAGTCACCAGCTGGCCCTCAGCCCCACTGACCTCTTCCCTCAGAACAAAACCTCTCTCTGTGTCACAACAATTCATTCCTATTTTTTCTCAACCAGCACAGATTTATCTGAATTATCACTTCACTCACGGAAAACAAAGATACTGTCATGAAATGCAGATTTGAAGGAGAAAGGCATTCTGTGGATGAGGGAGGAATCCATGACCTGACAGAAGTCCCAACTCAATGCCCTCCTTGTAGGGAAACACCCAATGCCTCATTTCTGATCAATTGTACTTTCAAGTCACTTTCTTATTTATGGGTGACTGAGAAAACACTTGAGCTGGCAAAATAATTCACATTTGTTCGCGCAGACAAAACCAAATTTAATAATGCAGCCCTTTTTTAAAATAAACAAAGTCATGCATTACAAGAAGTGCATTTAGAGTCATTCTCTGTAGAAAATTCACAGCATGAACTCCAAAGTGCTGCTTTCCCTCCTCTGAAGTGAAAACCTTTTCCAATGTGTATGCAATACACTTCATACTCCACTAATAAAATAAGCAGCACCTGGATTTCTGTTGCTTCTACAAATTTAAATTCATTAATGGCAAAAGTTCTACTCAGCTGCCGAGACCCAGAGCAAGGTCCTGGCAAAGCCTCACATCAGTGAGCAGGAGATGACTAAAAATTCCTTCTTCCAATCCAAGGGGCTGTTAACAGATTTGTGGGGTCTGAGGATCTGGAGGGCAAAGATGGTAATTACTGGGGACAAAGTCAGGCCTCAGACACTTCACAGCAGGAGAGAAACATTCCTTGGGAACTTTGAACCATGTAAAAGCACTGGCAGTACCCCTGGAGAGGAAAGCTAAAGGGTTTTTTTCTTGAAATAACATGCTGAGATTCAATTCAAAGAACAAATTCCAAAAGCACAGACATTACAACAGCTGAAAAACCCATCTTGCACCAGCAACAACCACCCCAGACCAGCTGGACTCATTCTTTCCTGCACCAAGGACATTCCTTCCCCTAAACTGCTCTTCCCCTCTCACCACTTCCCCCACCCCTCTCCTCTCTCATTTATCCCCTCCCTCATTAGCCCCCTAATTGAGCCCACCCCTGTCATGACTGCCCCACTCAGCTCCATTCCCCAGCTGCCTTTCTGTGCTCCCTCCCTGGACACGCTGGATGGCTGCCTGGGGACATTGCTATGTCTCCCTTCCCTTCCCTTCCCTTCTCTTATTTCCTCCTATACTGGTATTTTGAACCTTTCAGTTTGAAGCCCAGTTTTGTCAGTAAACAGCAACAGGTGATCAAGAAGTCCCATTACTCGTTATCCCAACACAGGGACCTGGCACCAGGCATCCCAACATGCTGGGAAAACAAGCAGGAGCTGCTGTCACAACCCACTGCTCCTCCAAGGAGAAAACTTCTGCTCCAGAGATGCTGGGAGCCTGCCAAGGAGAACAGGGCAAGGATATCAAGCCTTGGTAACAAGGAAGGAGGAAAAGAAAGCGTCCCCACATCCAGCTGGGGAAGGATGTTGTGCGGCTCTCCCAGGGATTCCCACTCTGGAAGTTCCCTCCCAGCTTGTCTGAGCCGCAGGAGGCGATTCCCTTAATCTGCTCTCCTCTCCGAGTTCCATCTGCAGGAGGCAGATAACGCATCTTGCCCAATCCCTTTGTTTTTCCTTCTTACCCGGGAATCCTTCAGCGCAGGGACGGGCCCATTGTGTCCCTAAAGCCCCGAACAATGGGGTTGGGTTCCAGTCAAACGAAACCCCCCAAACCACCGCCCACAAACCCCAACCCAGCTGGCACCAAACCAGAAGGGTGCCTGTTCCCCTCAGAACAAACTCTCAGATGCTGCTGTTTACCTTCCCTGTGCTCCAGGAAAATGCCTCAAGATTTATTTTTGTGCTTCCTTATGAATTTCAGACCCCAAACCTGGTAATGTTGCAATCACATACAATCATTCATTTATATATATATATTTATTTTCTAATATATTTTATGTGTGCCCTGAATTTAATTTTGTCCCAAAATGCCCTTATGGGATTTGCACTGTTATTTTAATAGTCCTAATTTTAAATTCATTTAAATGCATTTATGCACCTTTAGACTGAACTCATTCAGGCATTTACACCACAGTAATGAATTGTAGGACAGCAGTGTAGGCACAGAAATTCTCTCCTTCTGTAGAGTTTGTATTTCTAAATTCAATCGTGGAGTTCACTGGCATGCAAAGAGTCCAGGGACCTTTGTTAAGCGACGACATTTAACAATAAATGTTTGAGTAGATGCACATTGAGAAAGTATCTCCTATTTGAATGTCAGAAAATTAGAAATATTCTAATGAATTCCATTTTTCACATCTCTCATCAAAGCCTTTGTAAAAAAGGTCACTATCTTCACTTGTTATTTTAAAAAGCCTCCTCCAATTTGCATTCCTGCCATAATTAGACGGAAAGTTCCCACAGCACCGCACCACAACAATCCGGGGGGACTCCTCTTCCTCCTGATTGTCAACCAATTTCAGCATCCAAAGGCAAAAATGATGAATTTCAGAGACATAATGAGGCTGATGGTCACAGTCAACATTATATAAAATATTTACATTTCATGCTTTCTCTGAACTGGGAGCTCCCTGAAGTCTAGCAGCCTGAATATGCTGAGATGAATTATTATTTTATTGACATTTTCAAACTACTCCTCTTCTTTATTTTTCTCCTTTAGACAAAACTCCTTCAAGCCCCTTTGCTGGATCTGACCCACATTTCAAAGAGGTTCCACTCTGCTGCTCTTGCTGTGGTGACTCCCAGCTGCAGGAGCTCACTCACAGCCATGTTTTTCATCTCCTTATTGCTCATTCAGGTTTCATCCCAGCCCCAAGAATCCGGGAGCTGTTGGATCCCAGGGATCTTTGATGGCTCTGGTAACGCTGCCTTAATGCAGAATAACAATCAGGGCAGGGCTGTCCCCAGCCCGGCAGCTCCAGGGGTGCAGAGCCTGCCCTGGGGGTGCTGCTCTCTGGGAACACGGGATGCAGGTGAGGATGCAGATGGAGCAGCCAGGTAGAGCCAGAGGAAGGAGCCCACAGTTACCTGGGTCAAACCATGGAGTTCTGGGAATGAGCAGTGCCAGTGCCATGGGCTCAGCCTGTCCTTGCTGAGGGATGGGATACGGGCACATGCCCAGCCTGCTCCTGCTGGGAGCACCTCAGTCCCACCCACATGGGAGCATTTGGTGCTTACTACAAACAAAATCCGCCTCCAGCCCTGTTTGAAGCAGCCCAGAGCAGCTGGGGCTGCCCCTGGCAGTGTCCAAGGTCAGGCTGGACATTGGGGCTTGGAGCAGCCTGGGACAGGGGGAGGTGCCCCTGCCCATGGCAGGGGTGGCACTGGATGGGATTTATGGTCCCTCCCAACCCAAACCATCCCATGGCTCTGAGATCTCTTGCCCTGTAACTTCCAAAAGGCTCCACCCCTGCTGGCCTCCTGTAGCAGCCCTGCAAGGCCTCATGGAGGGTTTCTTGTGATTACCAAGAAATCAAGCCCTGAAAAATAACTCCCAGACATTCCATCTGCATTTAAAAGTCAAGTTCAATCTTCCCTTATTACAGCTGCAAAACCCCTCTCTACCTAATGCAGATAAAGTAACAAAGCTGCACTTCCAGTGATTGGAACTAAATGCAGTTAACCTTAAAAAGTCACTTTTACAAACAGAGCAGATTTATCTGGATTTAAATTTTAGTTCTTGTGCAAAGGCTTAAGAACGGGTTCCTCCCCATTATTCAATTTAACAATAATAATAAAAACCTCCATGACAACTATAACAAAAAGACTCTGATAAAGCCTGAAACCTTTTTGATAATGAAACATCCAATTTCCCTGGTTGAAGTACAATCCCCTGGGAACATTTTAAAAAAGATATAGAAGAACTGTTGTCTCCCAATTGTTAATGTAAAGAACCACGTGTGAGAACAGCACATGGGAAAAAAATCAACTTTGAGAAAAGCTAAAGAAAAAATCATGGGTGGGAGAGACGAGACAACTGAACTGCAGTGTCTCATGAGGGCAATTCCAGAGGCAATAACATGGGAGAGCTGGGAAGGGTTCCCAGGCTGGGCTCAGGTTGGGTTTCCCCCCGAGGGGGAGATGCGGTGCCACCTGGGCTGTGCTGGGGTGCAGATCCCTCTCCAGACCTGGCACTGCTGCTCTGCTCCTGCTGCATCCCAGAGCCTCCCAGCACCTCCCTGCGTTCTAAACAAGTCCATAATCACCTATCCCTAACCTAATGTCCCTTTAAGGACGTTCATTAAGAGCAGATGAACTGACGAACAAGGACCAGCAACACACATTAACTGAGGCTGCTCCTCCCCTCGCTCAGCTCCAGCCCTAATCTCCTAAATGTTCACATCAATACCTTATCACCACAATGCCAGGGAGGAATTAATGCACGGAGAGGATGGCAAACTCTGGGAAGAGGATCAAGCACTTGGGATGCCAAAATAACCAGCCAAGAGGCTGGATTAGGGAATAAACACAAGAGAGGGTTGGGAAGTGCCAAACCACCCACGGGATGGGGGCACAGGCCCCAGCTGAGATCGGGCATGGTCTCCAGCACAGGGAATTATCTTTCCATGCTTTACTTCATGCAGCACACAAGTATCACTTTTTACCACTTAAGGTTTTATTCATCAGCTTTTTGTATCAATGAGTATTTTTACATCAGAGAGCAGGAAACCTCTTTACTTTTAACGTGTCTCCCTTCACTTCTCAAAGCACCAAAATGAATGGATATTTTAAAATTGCCTATAAAATATATGGTTCACAAGCTTAGGTTCTTTCCTTGACTGGAGAAAGGCATGGGAAATGTCCTGAGCATCTCAGAGCACATTTTACTGCTGTAGTATTTGTGTGACTTTAAATGTCCCAGCTCCTGTAGCCAGGAGTTACCATGAGAACCTCCACTCTTATTAAAATAACTGTTCAACCACGGGTTTGTGTTTTGGGGTTTGAGGCAGGTCTATGTCTGCAAGGTTTTAAGAAGTTTGTATTTTAAAGAATTTTTTTCTATCAGGGTAGGGGGCTTTTTAACAAAAAATGCCAGTTCTCGAAGTCCAAAAAGTGGGATCACCTCTGAAATCAAGCACATGGTCCCACTCCTCCCTTTTCCTGGATCTCTCTATTTGTGGCTTTTGGCTGCTGTCTCCCAGGACCTCAGAGGTGCTGCTGGTCACAGTCACCAGCCAGGCTGTGATCTCCAATCCCCAGAATTATGTTCCTGTCAGCAAGGTGTGAATTTGAAATCCCATTTGAAGAGACAGAATGATAAAGTGCAAAGTGGGAGGGGGAAATCAACTCATTAACCTGAGAAATTCATTCTAACACAAAGAAAACCCAATAATACTGGGATATATTTGTCTGCTCTCGGGATCCATCCCACCAATGCCCAAAATCCTGCTGGGCTGGGTTTTGGCTCAGCAGTTCAAATTGACATCAGTGAGCTAGGCCTAAGAGGCTCCAGCACAAGGTTCTGTGAAGCTGCTCGAGCAGGACTTTCCTGCTGCCACGGCGGGATCAGGTTTGTCAGGCAGACATTAAAGATCTCATTGATCCCCTTTGTACTGCCAGGGAAAGGCTCTAATCCTCGGCCAGGTGTGGGATTCTCTCAGCTCTGCTCAGCCTCTTTTGGCTCCTGTCCAGGGCCAGGCCCAGCACAGAGATTCTGTTCTGACAGAGCACAAACCAGATTTCACCTCAAGTATTCCCGGATCCTGTTCCCTTGATGCTGTTGGCAACACCAGCACATCCACCTGACCAAACCCAACAACATTTCATTGCCAAAATACTGGGCACATTCTCCCCATCCCCTGGGACTCCCCAGCCAGGGGATGGGACTGGAAACTCAGCAATGCTGGCAGCCAGAGATAATGCCTGTGAAAAGCGGGCAGGGTTCTCTTGTGCAGGAGGAGACACTTTATTAACACTGCCAGAAGTCTAACAGAATTTCTCTTTCCAAAGCTCTGGATGAAAATGTGGGGCTGGTTATTTCCAGGTAGACTTTGTGTTTGTCTCTGAAAGAATACAAGAGAAACCTCGAGGTAATGGCCCTGCCATTGTGCTGACAAATCCATGCCAGGCAAAACCCAGCTCTTTATGCACTGTCACTACAATAATTTGTATATTTTTACTGTTATATTGGCAGGTAGAAGCCCTGGTTGAGGTCAAACCCTTCCTGATCATCTTTCCCAACACAAATCCTTAGCATAGTCCTCATGGTGAAGGATTTATACATGGCACCCGAATTCTGCTGAGTTACACCCATTTCTATGGCAGGATGTATTTTATGGATCAAAAAACCCCAAACAATGTCTTCCAAATATATCTCTTGTATCTGTGATGCCCGAAATGAGGATGAGCAGCATGGCTTTAAAATAAAACGGGAAGGGCTCTGTGGGTTTGGCATCTGCCAAAGGATTCAGGTTCAATAGCACAGACACCACTTTGCCAACTGTTAAGGAAAACAGATTCCAGTTGTACCACATTTTGCTTGATTTATGTGAGCACTGGGAGAAGGATGAGGGGGAAAAAATAACCTGGAAAGCAAAAAAAATTTTTTTTTACCTTGTTTTGCTGTTCTGCTCATGAACCTGCCAAGTCTGAGAGGCTGCAGGAGCTCTCCCATGGCTGAGCACTGGCACAGCCAGACCCTGCTCCTGGGGATCTGCTGCACATCCCTGGGCCAGCACCCACGGAGGATCCCTGGGCACTGAGAAGCCACTGGGCTGTCCCTGGGTACCAGCAGGGTCTGTGGGGATGCTGGGATTCATTTGGGAAGCTCATGGGACTGAGAGCAAGGAGTAGGATAAAAATCAGATAAAAATCACCTCTCTGCATCCCTGGGCTTACACCAAGCAGTCACCTGCTGCAGGCAGGAGTCAGGTCAGATATTGCTTTTGGAAATCCAGGATTATCTAATCCAGGCCTGACAGATTTCCTAGGATACGAGATTTTGCAATATAAGGCAGGTTCTAGAGCAGCCCTGGGTTTGCAGTTGGTTCCCCAGCACCCCCAGGAGAAGCAGCAGCCGGCCGGGCACCAGCAGCCCCTCGTGGTACCCAGACAAGTCTGAGAAGTTCTCTGTCCAAATTAAGAATCAAAATAACTTTGCAAAGGGGGCCAGGAGGGAGCAGTCCCTGTGCTCCCACCTGCAGCTCGCAGCCCTCCATTCCCAGCACAGCCTGAGCCCATTAGGGCCAGTTCCATCTCTGCAAGTGCTGCCTCTCCCTGCCAGGCCATTTGCTCCCTGCTTTCTATTTTTAAAATCGCTGTAGCTCCTGAGAGTGTTTTGTTCTGTGCAGTGACAGGCTGTCACTTCCCCAAACCTGCCCCTTCCCTGTGCTCAGCATCCCAGGGAATCACCCAGCACTTGGACACTTCCCTTCCAGGCTCCCTGCAAGGCAAGAGGGAGCTCTGCAGTGCAGCCACTGGGTCCTGGAATTGTTTGGGTTGGGAAGGAATTAAAGCCCATCCAGTGCCGCCCCTGCCATGGGCAGGGACACCTTCCACTGTCCCAGGCTGCTCCAAGCCCCAATGTCCAGCCTGGCCTTGGACACTGCCAGGGATCCAGGGGCAGCCACAGCTGCTCTGGGAAGAGGGAGAAGCACACACAGCACACACGTTCATTGCTAAAAAATTCATCGTGAGAAAGCAGCAAAGGGCAGAACAAAGCAATATTTATCAGTAAAGCATAGCCTGCAGTCTGCCCCATCATCTGCTGCACAGAGGTCCCACAAATCAGCGACTCTGCCCCAAGGAACTGTTGGTATTTGTAATAAACTGCTGCAACTTCTTCCTAGTTTAGAAACATCTCAGCTCCTCCTGCAGCCTGTCCTTGCTGACACACAAAGTGCCCTGTTCGGGGTCAGAGGAACCCCAGATCCACCCCAAAGGCTGCACTTGATCCTGGAGGTCTTTTCCAACCTCAGTGATTCCATGATTCCAAGGAACGGCCCCACCCCAGTTCTGCACGTGGTGTTGAGCAGAGTTTGGAGCCAGGCTCAGCTCCTGGGTTCTGATACTCAGGAAGGAGCCATTACACATTTAAATCTGAACTTCAGGGCTCCAGCAGAGGTGCACACCCAGGAACACCCCGGGCTGTGCTTCCATGCCCACATTTCTCCGAGCAGAGCCATGGGAGGCACAGCTGAGGAAGCACCAGCAGCGTTTCACTGCCAGATGGAGCAGCACAAGCTTGGCTGGGCTCAAGCAGGACATTTCACAGACGAGTTCTCAGCCCCATTCCTCGATGCTTTTGTGCTCAGAGTTATTTCATTCTCTTCTGAAATGCAAGGAGGTTCTTCCTGAGAAAATAAGCATGGGGGGGGAGGCTTTTTTTAACAACAGCTCAGTTCCCCAGCAAAATAAACTTTTCACAGGTGGGAAAATCTGTATTTGGGATTTATTTCATTTCTTCATGGATTGAATGCTCTTCACAGTTTACCATGTCACTAAAATATTCCTGAAGAAGGAAAGTGGCTTTCCCAGGGACTCCAGTACCTCTGCTCTGCTCCTGTCTCACACTGAGGCTGTTGGGGATCCTGGTGTGTTACAGGACTTGTGCAGCTGCCCTGGGCCTCCTCCCTAGGGCTGGAAAAACCCAGGCCATTCCTCATTTGCAGTTTAGCCAAACAAGAGCAAACGAGCTGTCACTCCCTCAGGGCTGTGCCACCCTGGGCGCTGCAGGCAGATGGAAAATGCATCTTTTTGTGTCAGCTTCCAAAATCCTGTGAAGTGCAAAATCCCTTCACTGGGACGCCAACGTTCTGCTGCAGGAGATGTTGTCAAGCACTGGAACAGGCAATGAGCTCCCAGTTCACAGAATCCCAGGATCACTGAGGCTGGAAAAGCCCTCCCAGCCCATGGAATCCAAGCTGTGCCCGATGCCCACCTTGTCCCCAGCCCAGAGCACTGAGTGCCACCTCCAGCCCTCCTTGGGCACATCCAGGGATGGGCACTCCAAACCTCCCTGGGCAGCCCCTGCCAATTGTCCATTCCAGTTGTCCAAGGCTTGCTGGGCAATCAAAACACCGTTTCCTCGTTTGAAAATCCTCCACTATAGCTGTAGCAGACACATCTCCAAAAGATAATTTCCTTTGCATCACCATCCATAGAAGGGAGTGGGTTGGAAGGGACCTTAAGGATCATCCAGTTACTCAGAGGTTCTCTGCACTGCTGTCAGATAGAAAAACTACAAACCCACAAAAAGTCATTTAATTAATTTTTATTGTCAATATAATTTCTGTGCATTCAAGCCCTGCCACAAAATTACCTGCTTTAAAAATCACTAACCCATCTCTATTAGTGCTGGATTTTATTCCTGCAAAAATAACAACTTCCTGCCAAATCTGAGCTGACAGTTTGTCTTTATTTTTGTAGTTATTCCTGCCATTTTTTATTAAATGGAATTTGGCCTTGATCCTATCCATTAGGACTTGGTTTTGATGGGATCAACATGGGGAACAACTCCAGGCACTCAGTCCTGTCTCTGCCTGGGGAGATACTGTCTGGGCTCTTAGGAGCTGTCATTAAATCCCAGTGGTAAATTGCAGCCATCCATTAGATTTACCTGGATCTTATTATTTCAGCACCAAGCTGGGGGTAGTATCAAGAGCTGTTTCTAAACCAGCAAATGCTGTCCCAGGACACCAGGCCACATCCATGGGGAAAAAGGACTCTGCTCTGACACCTGGAGTCAGTCAAGCCAAGCTTTCCTTGCCCATGAACTTACATTAACTAACCTGGGTTTCTCTCAAGATAGCCAAAATAAATGTGCATTTAGAAAGTTCTGATGGACCACAACACATATTTATAAATTTCTTTTGGAAGTAGATTGGTGCCATGTTGATGGCCCCATAAACAGGGGGTGCCATGGGGTGCAGAGAGGGGTCCCAGAGCCCCCCAGTGCTGCACCCCCCACCTGCATCTGATCTGAGATCTCACACCAGGAACCCCAGGGGTGGTTGTGACAGCAAACAGAACCTGCTGCATTCCTGAGGCTCAAATCCTGCACTCACAGAGAGGAAGAACTCCTGGTGTCCCACTGCTCCATCCCTGAGCCTCCTGAGGCCAATCCTGCAAAGGGGCAGATTCCTCCTGTGTCACCAGGGCTGTACAAGGCACTGGCACTCAGCCTGTTCTGGGTGCAGAAATACCACATGCATGGAATTATGAGGCTGAGTTTAATGACATGAAACAAATCTCCATTCTGCTGAATGCATAATTAACAGTATTAAAATATTTATGAAATAAGAAATTTATTAGGACATCTGTGGTGTATGGGCTTGCTGTGCTCTACACAAATCCTAAAATGGCAGGAGAGAAAACAAACTTGCAAGGCATCAAACCTGGGCATTTTCACCTGAGACAGCGTAGGGACATAGATCCCTCTGTCCTTGTCATCAAAGATACTGCAGAGAGAGAACTGGAATTTTATTATTTTCTTAATTTGGAAAACCTTTGGTTCTTTAAAGAAGGGCTATTGTGGGAGCAAACTTCTTGTGGGACTTTTGTTGGATTGGTTTTGAACACAAGTAGTCCAGACTGGAAATGCACCACTGTGATGAGATAGAATTTAAAATAACCACGGGTACCCACAGCACTGGAAATGTGGGCTGACACCTTGAGCCTGGCTCACGCAGAGGTGGAGTTCCACAAGTACCACCTCAGTGCACCTTCACCTCCAAACCTCTGCTTTTTGGATCTATCTTCGAGTATCAAGGGGAGAGCAAAAGTAGGAACATCTCTACTGCATTTGGTGTTGCACTCAAGCCTCAAAGCCTGCTGTGAAAATAGAGCCAGAACAAACCAGGAAAACTTCTAGCAAAGAGGATAAAAGCTGAGTGTTAAGAGGAAAAAAAGGTCTTTTTTGAAGGCTGTAGAACATTCCCCAGAAAGTTTACAGGAGAGCTTAGGCATCTGCTAGGACCAGCCTGGCTCCACGGGTGCCATCCAACGGGAAGGAATTGTTCCCTGTGAGGGTGGGGAGGCCCAGGCACAGGTTCCCACAGAAGCTGTGGCTGCCCCTGGATGCCTGGAAGGAGGCTGAGGGGATGGTACCCAGCCTAAAGATGCCTGAAACTGTCCCAGGGAATGAGCCAGCTCCCTGTCCAGCTTGCTGCCTTCCCACCAACCCCAGCCACTGTTGCAGCATCCAAAGGAAACGCTGGAGAACTGTGCTCAGACAGGTGTGTGTTTCCATCCTGTACCACCTTTACATTTCCTGTCCTGTTTCCATGTGGACATTCATCCAGGGAAAGCTGGGACTGGGGCCTTTGTGCAGGACAGGAATAACTGGCTGCTATAAAGCCACCTGCAGAGACCAACAGCCGCTGTCACAGCAGCCCTGCTGGAACTGGAACTGGGGCTGGGACAGAAGGACGGCTGGTGCAGCTGGCCCTGATAGCCCCTACTGCCACATTATCATCACCTGTCCCACATTCCCAGGGCCAGGGAGTCTTAGAGGTCCTGGAGGGCCGCAGCACCCCTGGACTCCGTGGCCAGACCCCACGGCTCTGGAGCAGTGCTGGGCTGTTGGTGCATCCCTGTGGCAGCCACGGGAATGGGACAGCTCTGACAGAGGGAGCTGAGAGCCAGGTTTGTGTCAGCCACCTGAGGGGAGCCTGGACCTGAGTCATTCTCAGCACAGCTCCAGCCCAGTTCTGGCTTTGTCAGCAGTTGTTTTACCTGCGAGTGAAGAGCTACAACAGCTGTAACAGTGCGAGAGCAGGATCTGAGGGAGAGCTGCGGCAGCAGGGGAGCTCCAGGATCACACCGAGCTGGGTCCAGCTTATCCAGCCTGTGAACTGGCAGCAGCACAGAGCTGCAGCAGGGCACTGCCCCTGGGCCACAGCAGCGTGCCAGCTGCCTGGGCTGTGCCCTCCCTGGGACTTCTGTCACCCCCGGCCCTGCCGGCACCGACCCAGCTCTGGCTGCACAGCGACCACGGCCATGGCTGCGCAGTGACCAGTGCTGTCCCTGCACAGTGACCACCATCGTCCCTGCACAGTGACCACCACCGTCCCTGCACAGTGACCACGGCCATGGCTGCACAGTGACCAGTGCTGTCCCTGCACAGTGACCACGGCCGTCCCTGCACAGTGACCACCGCCGTCCCTGCACAGTGACCAGTGCCGTCCCTGCACAGTGACCACGGCCATGGCTGCGCAGTGACCAGTGCCGTCCCTGCACAGTGACCACGGCCGTCCCTGCACAGTGACCACGGCCATGGCTGCACAGTGACCAGTGCTGTCCCTGCACAGTGACCATGGCCGTCCCTGCACAGTGACCACTGCCGTCCCTGCACAGTGACCAGTGCCGTCCCTGCACAGTGACCACGGCCATGGCTGCACAGTGACCACAGCCATGGCTGCGCAGTGACCAGTGCTGTCCCTGCACAGTGACCACGGCCGTCCCTGCACAGTGACCACTGCCGTCCCTGCACAGTGACCACCGCCGTCCCTGCACAGTGACCAGTGCCGTCCCTGCACAGTGACCACGGCCATGGCTGCACAGTGACCACAGCCATGGCTGCGCAGTGACCAGTGCCGTCCCTGCACAGTGACCATGGCCGTCCCTGCACAGTGACCACAGCCATGGCTGCACAGTGACCAGTGCTGTCCCTGCATAGTGACCACGGCCGTCCCTGCACAGTGACCACGGCCGTCCCTGCACAGTGACCATGGCCGTCCCTGCACAGTGACCACGGCCATGGCTGCACAGTGACCAGTGCTGTCCCTGCACAGTGACCACGGCCATCCCTGCACAGTGACCACTGCCATCCCTGCACAGTGACCACCGCCGTCCCTGCACAGCGACCATGGCCATGGCTGCACAGTGACCAGTGTTGTCCCTGCACAGTGACCACGGCCATCCCTGCACAGTGACCAGTGCTGTCCCTGCACAGTGACCACTCTCAGCTCCGTGCCCTTGCCCCTGCCTTTGATCCATGAGCAGCCTCTGGGCACAGACCAAGGTGGCCGGAGCATGGCCAGGAGCTGCCCCAAAGGGAGGAGCCACCACAGCCCATCCCCTGTGCCCACGCTGGGCTCCAGCTGCTGTCAGGGGGTGACCTGAGGCTCTGCTGGTGTGACAGAGGAGAGCTGTTCCCACAGAGCATCCTCCTGCCAGCATCCTCTCACCCTGCACAGCCACACACCAACCTCTCCATGCTCTGCCCTGTTTTCCATCAGTTTCGGCCTCTCCTCCCTTCTCTCACTCCCCACACAGGAGCAGCCAAGCACAAACACAACCTGTTGCTGGTGCTGCTAAAGCCTCTGAGGTGGCTCAGTATTCCTATACCACATCTTTTCTCTATGTATCACCCATGATTGATTGTTCTGAGCCCTAACATCATCCTAATGTGAGACAGGCAGGATCCAAAAGCCAAACAGGCAGGTGACAGGGCTGTCACACAGGGACACAGAGGTGCTCCATCCTCTCCTCACCCAGCACAGCCCCACACTGGAGCCTGCTCTCCCCTTCCCAGCCCAATCCCTGAGCAAGACCTTAAAGAAACAGCTCACATTTACAACATAAGCATATACCGACAGTAATATTTTTGTGTATCTATTTATATATAAAAACACCCACATACACAACCATGCTCAGAGGCATTGAGCAGAACCATTATCAGGATGAAATCTTGTGACCTATGACTGCTCCAAACCCTACCCTCCACCCCTACAGCTCAGGCAATCCTTTTCCCAAAAACCCAGACCAAAATAGAGCTGTTGGATGTGCCCTGAATGTCAAATCATTGGACCTGCACCACCCAGGCAGTGCAGGGCCTTGGGAAGGAGAGGTCTCCAAGCTTCCTCCTCTTCCCAGTGTCAGTCAGAGGCCAGGGAGCCCAAGTGCTTCACCAATCCCAAGGCACAGAGAGCTGATCTCCAGTCAGGAGCACGTCCCAGGGCTTTGGGAACACTTGCCAAGCTCATTTAGAAGGACTGGGAAGGGAGGCACCGACCGGCGGCACCGTCAGCCAAGGGATAAGAGAATGCCCAGCACTCACACAGCATCTTAATGCTCTCCAGATCCCAAATGACACAGCAAAAGTGTCCTCAGCACCACGGCCTCAGCCAAGGGACCTTGGGCAGCACTGCTGGGCTCTGTCAGCCAGGGGCGCTTTGTCCCCACAGAGGGAGCGAGATCCCTGTGGGAGGGTCTGGTGTGCTCGGGGTGCCCCATCCTGCACCTCACACTGGCTCTGCTGCAAAAGGCTTTGCTCCAAAACACAGCCCATGGAGCTGGACACCCCCTGCACCCGACCCAGCATGCCCTGAACTGCCAAAATACTGGTCACACACACCCCATGGTGGCCCTGGGGACACGGGGACGTCAAAAAGCTCCAGCCCACCCCGACACCAATTGCTGTCAGAGTCTCTGCTCCTGGTGCAGCCCCCGGGGCTGGAGAGCTCTGCAAGCTCTGAGGGCTGGGCTCACTCCAGCCGGGGGAAGCACGAGGGGACTGCCCAGGAGGGACCTGTGGCCTCACGTGGGGCAGGGCCACCACCTTTTCCTGGTCCAGAATAGGACCAGGCTTTATTCCCATTAAATTGGTGGTGGTTCAGAACAACTGCACTGCCTTCAGCAGAAGGGCCTGGTAGGACCTCGTGAATCATCAGTAACAAGCAAAGCTTTGGAAATCCTTGTTCTCCTTTAGATTTCTCTCTGCCTGGGTACCCTCTCCACCACACTAATGACCTGACTATATTGGATTCCATGCTCTCCAAACAGCCTTAATTACATGCTTCATATCTCCCAACATTATGATAAAATTCATCATAGTCCAACGTCTGGGACAGTCAGCATTGTCACTCATTGAGATTAATTTGAATATGACTATAAATAGAAATAACAACATCTGATCTTATGAAACAGAGTATTGTGCTGGATGGTTTTAATGCCTCCAAGCAAAACTCATTTAATAGAATAAAATATGGAATAGAGTACATGTAGTTTTGTAATATTACTGTTATGAGATTCCAAAGCAGATCAATAATTCTTTCATAAAAATTAATGCCTTGAAATGATCCCTCCATTTGTCATTCCAGAGAGGTCACCTTATTTTGTTTCAAAGAGTAAATTGGGAATCACACAAGTGAACTTGCTGAATATCTGCTCTCCCCATTCCTGCACCCCTTGTGCCAGCCCCAGTTATCCCTGAATCCTCTGCCCAGCATTCTTCCCTGTCCCTCTCCATGGATGAGCATCCCTCTCCTGGCAGAACCAGTCTCCTTCCAAATGACCCTTTGCAGTCCCTTCTGCCTCAAGAGAGACACTTGAAAACAGATTAAGAGCCAAGATTATTGCTGAAATTGAATTTTGCCTTGTCAAGAAAATGAATTTTACCTCCAAAACACAGCATTCCAGAAAAATACATTCACAGCACCTCCAGCCTCTCATTAGTGACTCCCCATGTGGAATTCTTGAAGTGAGGCTTTTCCTGGCCTTTTATTTATACAGGGAAAATGGGATTCCACATCTCTTCGGTGCAGCCTCACAGCTGAGGCACAGCACATCAGACCTGCGTGGCTCAGGGTGCTCACACTCATTAGGGCCTCACTAACAACAAGTATTGAGAGGCTGCTGAAATGAAAGCTCGTTAAGGAACACAAAACCCCCTTTTTTTTTTTAAGAGGAGGCAAAGAATTAAAGTTTGCTGTTTCCTATATTCAGCTTTTTGTTCCATTCTCTATGGGAAAAACTGAAAAATGTGGAGTTCTCCTGAAATGTCTTCTCTGAAATGAATCATTACTCCATTGCCTAAAAACTGTTGTCTTGTTTAAAGTGAGGAGAAGAAGATGCAGGAATCATGTCAGGAGTTCACAACAAATTAGCATCCAGAGAAAAATACTGCTGAAGTGTGGCAGTTTTCTTCCCAACCTCTGTGAGAGCCCAGGTATGTTCCACCAATTAAACTTCCTCATGGGGGCAAAGTCAGCAGGAGGGGCTCAACACGAGTCTTTGGAATGAAAATTCTATCCCATGGGATGGGCCTATATCCCACATTCCTTCAGGAAACTTGAACTAAGAGAGGAACAACCAGTTTGCAGACATTTTCCTGGGAATTAAAGGAGTTTCTAGAAACTGGTCAGATCAACAGCATGAAATTCACTAGAAACCAAACACTCCCAAAGGATCTGTTGGAACCATGGGATCACACATGGTTCTGTACAGCCATTCTCCCACAGCCCTGCCCTTCTTCCCTGTGCCCGAGGGGTATTCCCAGCAGGAGCAGCCTCCAGTGCTCCCCTCCTTCCCTGGAGCAGCTGAGCCCCATCCCCATCCCATCCCCATCCCCAGCAGTCCCAGCCCAACAACCTCCCCCGGAGAGCCTGGGAAAAGCGTGTGCATTTTCCAAGAAAAGAGCAGCATCCAACTCAGAGCTGCACTTTTAAGCTCCCTTCCTTTCCAAATAATCTCATTTTTGTGATTACTGTGTCTGGAGCAGAAGGCAGGACTGCAACTGTCATCGGCCTCCTTCGGCAGGAAGGAAAGGCAGCCAACACCCCCAGGGAGATCAGGGATGTTCCAATTTACACTCCCAGTCTCACTGACTCCTTTAGCCCACTTTGCTGCAAAGTTCCCTGGAGGGGCTCAGGAACAGCCTCCTCTGGGCCACAAGAGCCACCCCTGATAAAATCTCACAGGGATTTAGACAAGAACAAAACTATTGCTGATTGATTCTTTCAAATTGCATCCACAGAGGACACGAGCCTGAAGCAGTAATTTGTTTATTATTAAAGCTTGTCATGAGAAGTCTGCAGTTCTAAGGGAGCACAAAAATCAGATTTCCAGCACTAAAAAAGAAATCAGGGTGCTGATATTCCCCATATGGCATGGGTCTACTCCCAGAAAATATGAAACAACCTGGCAATGGTTTTGTCATGGAGTTCCATTTGTAAGGAAAGCTACGACCCTGCAAAGGAACAGCATTTCTTCCAAAGCAAAACCAGCAGCCTAAAAACATCCTGCCTGAAGTCCCCGGTGCATTTGGAAGCAGCTTTCCAAATTATTTCGGTGTTATTTTTAGGAGAGATATTTAATTTATGACCTGCTATTTACTGGTGTGCACTGATAGAATTGTGTTTTGAAGAAGTCCCTGTCTTGGGCACACTTGAATATTGGTGCAGGGCCATCTCCACACTCCACCACCCGAGGCTGATCCCTCCTGTAACCCGAGTGCTGCAGCACAGACAGGCCCCAGGGCTGGGCACACACCTGCCCTCCTCCCCAGATTCCTGCCTGAGCAGCCCTTCCCAGCTGGATGGGGATGGGACACAGCCCCGAGGGATGCAGACACAGAGGGCTGTGTCAGTGTAACTCCTGCCAGGGCACTCATCCTGCTGGATGGGATGAAGGTAAAGAACAGAGATGGAAAATACAGAATCCAGCCCGAGGCACCTCCCGCCTCCACCCCTTCCGAGGGAAGCCATGGCCAAGCTGGAGAAGCTCCTGTGCACTCAGACATCCAGCCCTGCTCCACCCTGCCCAGGGTGGGCTCTGCCCTGCTCCTGACCAGGCACTGTTGATGCTCCTCACTCATCAGTTTAACCCAGAAGGTCCCACGAAGTCCCTGGCAGTGGCAGACACTGAACCCGGGGGTGCAGCCTCCCCTCCCTCAGAGCCTGCACTTGCCCAGGGCACATCCATCCCTCCTCAGTTCATTCTGGAACCCTCCTGCCCAGGGCCTGATGAGGCATCTGTCCCCACCAGCAATTCCTGTGCCCACCATCCCCGTGTCCACACGTCCTGTGTGACCCAGCAGGAGCAGCGACCACCCCGAAGTCTCAGCTAGGCTCCATCAGCACAAACCCTTCAGCTGGAGAAAGGGAGAGGCAGGGTTACAGCTTCCCTGGGCTCTAGCAGGACTCCATGCCTTCCCCACGCTCCTGGAGGAACCCTCCCACCCCAACTATTCCCATCCCATCCTCTTTTATCGAAGAAGCAACTCAGGGAAAAGTGAGGAGAGAGGTACAAAGCCAGGGGAGGCACTCCGATCACACAGCGAAAACCCCAAGTGTCATGAAGATCCCTCCCACCATTTTTTTCACCCCAGGAAAGCTCCTACAAGACTTTCAGCAGTAATTACATGGATGAACCCCAGCCAGAGGACCCCAGCACTGCCTCTCCCTGCTGATCCACCTGTTGGCTTTAGCTGAGGATGTTCCCAGCCCTCTGTGCTGCATTGGGGATGGGTGAGCTGCACGCAGAGATAACAGAACCTCCCATGCAGAGCGGAAGATGAACAGCCTGGATCGTGCCCCTCCTGGGGAGGAAGTGCCTGAAGCACCAGGAGCTGGCTGAGGAAGCCCTGCTGTGCTCTGGATGGGATATATATATATCTATAAATATACATACACACAGATTTTCTCCCTACATTAAGGCACAGCACAAATACTTCTCTTCCAAGATATTGTCAGAGAAGCAGAGGCTCCAGTAAGATCTCTTTGCAGGGGCTTCCACAGATGGAGAGAGTTTTATATCTACCAGACATGAAGGAAAAGCCAGTTTGGGCATGCAAATAAGCGTTCAAGAGCCATCCTCCCACCCCTCACCCCAGGCAGTAAAACCCACAGCGAGCCCTGAGAAAGAAGCTGGCTGCCACACTCAGGAATTTCAGAGAGTACTGAGGTTAACAAGATTTTTTGTGATTGGTACTTGGTTTTCTTCCTTCCACTAACTTAGAGCTTCTCATCCACCCACACACAATGGCACTTAGTTGTTGAACAGGTCCACTTCTCCTCCTAAAATAGTTCCTTTCTATTTCTCTTTGGCTGAACATGTTCTGAACTGTGTTTTGAAGGAGGAGAGGACAGTAGGGAACAGCTTTATGGCATGGAAGATCTGCTTCAAGGCGGCTCATCCAAGCTGCAAAATATATATTCAGTAAAATCCCTCAGTACAGGCCAGTTCCTGCTTTCTGGATGATTTGGCTAAATTGCAGTTTTGAACAGATGCTTAGTCACAATACATTAAAATATTTAATTTATATAAATATATCTACATGGACAAACTGCCCAAATATCTTATTTTCTGCCAACTCCATTACGTAACGGATCACCAAAGACCTTGCAGGTATTGTGGCATTATCCAAAGCGCTCCTGATGCCTCAGTTTCCCTTCTGAACTGGATCTGGGTAGGGAGTGCCCAGGACTTGCTTTGGGATGAGAACTGGAGAGGAAGAGCTGCCTCATCCCACCCTGCTGGCTGCTGGAGCCCCGAGCAGCTGCTGAACCAGTACTTGAGCACAACTTCAGCACCGCTCACGTCCCTCCGAGCTGCTGGGCTCATGCAGAACATGAGCTCATCTGGTTTGCAGCCCGGGGAGCTGGAGCAGGAGGGCGCCGGGCACGAGCGGGGCTGGCGCTGCCACACGAGGAGCTGCACGATGGAGCCACAGAAACTGTGGGAGATTCGGCACAGCCCTGAATCCGGTAGCGATGCGTTTGAATCTGCCAAGAGGGGAGGCGAGCAAGGAAAAGAAGCGGCTCCTTGGTGTTCTTTCGGGTAAATGGCCAGGGCAGAGCCCGGCCGGGCAGAGCAAAGGGCAGCGAGGAGCGAGGGCGGCATCGCCCCGCTCGCCTCGGATGCAGCGGCCGGAGATGGCACCAGCAGCCAGATGGGAATGAGGAGGCTCGGCGGCTGCTGACAGCACCGAGTGGATCTGCCGTGAAAACCTCACAAGTTTCCAGCTGGGAAAAGCGGGGGATCTCTCCGCCCGCTGCACAGAAATAAAAAAATCCCTCCACCACCTTCCGCATGCGAAGGCGTAGGACAGGGAGCGAGGAACTCCGCTGCTCACGATGCATCTGGTGGCGCTTCTGTCACTGTCACCGCACCCGCGATCGCAGCCGAGGGGCACCCGGCGCTCGCTGCGGGGCCCGGCGGCTGCAGCAGCGCCCCGGGGAGACATCCCGCCCCCGGGGGGACACCCCCACGCCCCGGGGCATCCAACGCTGCTCAGAGCCGGACAGATGCCCTCGCACGGACCGGGGGCAGGAGGACGCAACGCGGGTGCCAAGTCTCCGTGCCCCGACACCCACCGAGGTTCGGCGCCGGGGGCGAGAGGGGCGCGATCGCAGCGCAAACGGGGGAGAGGCGAGGAGGGCGAGAACGGGCAGGCGCTGCAGCGCATCTCCCCCGCACACACACACACGCTTCTTTAATCCTCCGGCTCTGCTCATCCTTCGGCTCCTCCCGGAGCCGCCGGAGCCTGGGGCGGCGCGGAGCGGCTCTCCCGGGCTGCAGCCGCCCCCGGTCTCCCCCGTTCCGGCCGGCCGGGCTCGGGAGGGAGCCGGGACCCGACCCGGGCAGGCGCTGTGTGCTGGGGCTGCCCCGTACAGCCCCGACTCCGCCGGAGAAAGCCCCTCCTGACCCCCCGCGACCCCCGGGCCGGGGCGGCCGCGGCCCCGCCAGCTCTGCCCGCACCGCCGGGATTCCGTGCGCGGAGCCGTCCCAGCCGTGCCCCGCTGGGATGCCGTGTGCCCGCATCCATCCCCGCCGAGCCATGGCTCTCTCTAACGCAAACCCAGCGCAACCAGCGCCTCTCCTCTTCCTTTTTTTTTTTTTTTTTTTTTCCTCCTTTCCCTCAGGCATTGCTTCGTGCAAATGGGGCGATAAATCCAGAAAGCGCCACGCACCGTGGAGAAGGGAGACGGGGAGGGCGGCGGGGAGGGGAAGCAGCTGCTCCGGAGGGAGGCGGATGGAGCACCTGGAGAGGCACGAGGGGAGCCGGAGCGGCGGAGCCCCGCGGCACGGCCCTACCTGGAACAGCCGGAGGATGTTGGCCACCATAATGGACACGGAACTTCCCGACGCCCCGATCACTCCAACTACTTTCTCCGGCTTGACGAAGACGGGCGGCTCGCCGTTGGTGCACCTCACGTCGGAGGTGTCCTTTTGGATGAGCGCCTGGACGAAGGTGAGGGACTGCTCCAGCGCGTAGGTGTCCCGGGAGCAGGTGTCCAGGATGCGGGCGCCCAGCGTGACGTTGGGCAGCAGCTCCGGGTCGCTGTTGATCTGGTCCAGGGCGTAGAGCATCGCCTCCAGCCTGTGGATGCCGTTCTCCTTCTTGATGTCCCCGCAGGGGGAGCCCGGGGGGCCCTTGGCGTGCACGGGGAAGAGGCCGCCCAGGGTGATGTCCCCCTCCAGCCGGATGGAGTGGGGCGCGTACATCTCCTGCCCGCGGGCCGCCTCCCCGAGCAGCAGCTCCAGCAGGCAGCAGGGCAGCTCCAGCAGCGCCAACAGCCGCAGCACCCTGCCCGGCCGGCCCATGGTGATGCCGCCGCCGCCCCCGGGCGCTGCCCCGCGCTCCCCGGGGGCCGGGCCGGCCGGGATGGCCGGGGGAGGGCTGCGGGTTCGGCCGCTGCCGCCCGCCCTGCCCTGCCGTGCCCGCTGCGCTCCCGGCACCGGCACTGGGGAGCGCGGCGCTGCCGCTGCCGCTTTAAACGGCCGGGGCCGCCCGCCCCCCGCCCCGCCCCGCCCCGCCCCGCCCGCCGCCGCTGCGCAGCGCCCGGCGCACCGCCCCGGGCCGGCTCCGGTGGGCACGGGCACGGGGGTGGGCACGGGCACGGGGATGGGGATGGGGACCGGAACCGGGATGGGGATGGAGATGGAACCGGGTGGTCCCGGCCCCTGCGCCCGCCCCGCCGGGGTCGGGGTTTACAGGTGCAGCCGGACCCGCCGGCGCTGGGGACGCGGGGCTCGGGGCGGCGCGGCTCGGGAGCGCCCGCCAAAGGCGCTGCGTGGGGGATGCTCGCTCAGCCCCACTGGAGAAGCAGCAGCAGCAGCAGCAGCAGCATCTTCCTCCGCCTCGCTCTCCCGGCGGGGAGCGGAGCGCCGCGGGCTCCCCCGCTCGCGGAGCCCGGCAGTGCCACCGCGGGGCTCGGGGACAGCCGGGGACAGCGGGAGCATCCAGCCAGCCCAGGGCATCCAAAGCAGCAATCTGGATTGTGACATGGGAACGAGAACCTCCGCCCGCCGAGGTGGGTGCCAGTGGAACCGGTGGGGAGGAGGAGGAGTTTGGATGTTGGGTGTAACCCCGTACTCCCAAACCCGAATTAATGCAGCTGATCTCGTTCTATTTTAAGATCTCCAGACCCATTTTTCTTCTGCACAACCAGATCTCGACGATGCTGGAACATCCTGGTTTTGTGCCCTTCACCCCGAAACTGTAGCACCCAAAGGGACACCACCTGTTGCCATTCCCTTCTGACTGGCCAATCCATACCCTGCCACATTCCCAATTCCAGACTAATGCAGGATGCATCTCTCAGATGCTCCCATCAGACCAAGCACATTTTTTGGAGACAACCTTCAACTCCTCCTTCATAAATACCAGACCAGATGTAGCTGCAGTTCATCATTTGGCCCCTAACACACTCTGGGCCAGCAGCACCCCATGTGTTATAACAGCCCAGTCACAGAATCACAGAGTGGTTTGCATTGGAAGGGACCTTAATGATTGTCTCATTCCACCCCCTGCCGTGGGCAGGGACACCTCCCACTGTCCCAGGCTGCTCCAAGCCCTGTCCAGCCTGGCCTTGGGCACTGCCAGGGATCCAGGGGCAGCCACAGCCTCTCTGGGAATCTGTGCCAGGGCCTGCCCACCCTCAAATCACCCACACATCTTAAAAAGGTGATTCCCTTTACATTGGCAGCCACAGAATGGGTTGGGCTGGAAGGGACCCTAAGGACCACCCAGTTCCTCGGAGATTTTCCATCGTGCTCTCAGACTCCCACTCCTCTCCCAGCCAGCAGGGTTCAGCCCAGCTGAAGCAGCACCCATCCCCATGCCTTGCACACACATCCCAACTCCTCACATCACTTCATCTGCTGCACAGTAGGATTTCCTTCCCAGTTCTTCCTTGTTACACCAGCTCCATCCTCTTTTCCATCTCAATGTGCACACTCAGGGAGAGCTCTTTATGCTTATTTACCTCTTGCACACTTAAAGGTCCTCAATCAGAATCTTACCTCTGTTTGTTATTATTAAAGTTTCTGACTCTGGAGCCTCAAGTTTGCCTTAAGTGCTCCAGTTCAGAAAGGATGTGGAGATAAATCACTTCTTCTAATAAATCTCACTGTTTTGCAGAAAGTCGCCCCATGATTTTGAAAGCTTCCTGGTTTGTGCTGGTTTTTTTCCCTTTGGGCAAATCTGCAGTTACTCATATATAATCACATAAACTTCTGTCCTCCCAAAGCCACAGAAAACCCATCTGCTCTCTACTTCATCCTGCTCTTCCTCACACCTTGGTTTACCCAAAGAACCAGTCTCCAGATTCCCTAAGGAGCACAGGGACTGCCACAGCTGATCAAGGCAGACCCAGGGTCCAGCCCAGCCCAGCAGCTTGTCTTGGATTAGGAGCAGAGGTATCAGAAGAAAAGGACAAAGTTTTGCAGTATGCAGATATCTTTAATCTCTTCCTGGTTTTATCTCTTTAAACCCTGAAGCATTGAAGATTATTCTAATTACATTACAAAAATTGATACGGTAATCATTACTCTGGTTACTCCTGATATCCATAAAAGTGCCCAGTCCCTCTCCCACTCTTGCTGAGGACTTGGCTGCTGTGCTAACAAGGACCACTGGGCATCTCCTGGAAAATCCTGTTTATCAGTTTTCAATTTCCTACCTTTTAAGTTGAACTCTTCAAATTGGCAATACTCTTCCTCTCATTGTACCTGAGCTCCATCCACTCTGTGCTCTGAGCTACCTACACCCAATCTGGCCCTCTCCAACAGGAAGTTAAATATAATAACAGCCTGTGCATCTCTCACTGCTGTTTTCCTTGAGAGAGGTATCAGACTGCATGATCTGAAAGGCCTTTTCCAACCAAAATGATTCTGTCATTCTGCGATTTAATTGGGATTGCTGAATACCTGGGGTGAGGCAGCACTGACTAAACCCAGCAGTGAGTGTGTCACACCTGTGCTGAGCCACATCCCCTGTCCCACTGCAGCTAAAGAATTCCTCCCCTCCCCCCCAGCCCAGCCCAGCAGCCACACTCAGAGCATTCAACCAGCAGTTCCTGAGGAAAACTGAGTCATGTCCACTCCAGCCTGAGCCCTGCCACTCTCAGAGCCAGCAGTGTTTCCACGTATGACATGCTCCCAGGAAAGCTGCAGCCGTGATCCTGAACAGCTCAGGAGGGGATGCTGTGCAGTAAAGCAGCATTTTATGTCTTTAATGAGAATATTGACAGAAGCATATGGAAATGGGGAACGTCATTGCAGTGTGACGTTTGTGTTTCACTTCACTGTGAGTCACTCGTGTGCCAGACCCAGCTCCAGCACAGGAGACTGAACACATTCCTCACCTTCAGCCTTGGGAGCTCTGTCCTCACACCTGCATGGGCTGGAGACCTCCTGGCACACGAGTGAAGCAATTCTGCTTTTCTCACCCAAAGAACGACGCTGCAGGGAGCTCAGCGCTGGGCTTTGATGCACTGCTACCACTCCAGGTAGGCCCAGGCACCCAGAACCAAAGTCCCACCTGTGTCTCTCCACCCGCAGCACCCTCCCATTGCCTGAGGCTTTGCAATGCTGGGGACACACTCCATGTCCCCTGTGGAGATTTCCTTCACCAAAAAAACCCTAAAAACCACAGAACAAACCAAAAATTCACCAGAAAAATAAACCAAACCCAACAAACAAACCCAACCCAAGCCTATTCTTTTTAGCAAGAGAATTTGTTTAGAAGTAAATGTTGGTTAAACACATCCAAGAGAATATTCACAACCATTTCTTAACTTGCCTGTCAAATAAGATCATGGATTCAGCCAAATTGCTACTGGATAAGCAGACTTTGCCAGGAAGGAAGCAGCCTTGTCGCTGGCATCCTTCGGGGTGTGGCGTGATCTCCATCGCAGGAGGATCTCCTGTCAGAGCTGCTGTATAATTAAACATTGCTTTTATCTGGGCAGCTGGCAGAGCAAACACAAAATCCTGTTACGGCCGACCAGTGGAAGCAGCCCAAAGAGTGATGGAGCAGCAGGAAGGAGGAATAAAACAATCTTTCAAATATTGGAGATGTGGCGGAGGCTGCCGCGCAGGCAGAGGTCAGCTTGGACAACTGTAATGGACGTGGTACAAGCAATTAATTTGTTGGGTGAAGTCAGGCTCGGGAAAGCAGCCAGAGCTCCTGCTTATCTGGTGTTCAGAAAATAATGGATTTTTGCAGCAGAGGCCAGCAAAAAGCTCAGATCCTTAACTTGGGGCTTTGTTGTTGCTGTTTACAAAGAGAAGGTGTCAGTGAGGCTCTGGTTTCCAGGGAGGACAGGGGACAGCAAATTCCCTTCAAGGATATGGTCGCTTAGATACCTTGCTAGATCCTTATTTATGTAAGAGAAACATTATTTTTGTATTTGTAGCTTATAGAATTATAAAATATTAAAATATTAAAGTATATTAAAATTATAAATAGATTGTAATTTATAAAATATATGAAGCTATTAAACCTACAAGACGTTATGGATTGTTTCCAAGAAAAAACTGCAATGAACACGTTGTGCTAAATGAAGTCTCCGGGCCTAATTCTCTGTTGCAACACTGGTGTGACCCTGTGGAAGACCAAAGCAGCTCTGAGAGCCAACCTCAGCTATCCCATGGAGAGAAACATTTCCCTTCATTTGATGCTCTCAAAGGCCCACAACATCACACACAGAGTTGTTTTCCATTTCCAGGCACCTCCCGACTGCTGCTTTCTGTGCCCTGGCTGCTGCTGCTTTGGGAAGCAAAAGGCTCTGGGAAGAGGAGGAGCAGCCCTTGGCCGTGAGCTGAGGCCAGGCTGGTGGCACTGGGACCAGACCAAGCTGGTGACGATGGGACCAGGCCAAGCTGCCAAGGGATGAACCTTCCAAGAGCTGTCTGTCCATGGGAGCAGGCTCTGTGCTAAAGGAGCAGCTGGGGCAGAAGGTGCCACTGCTCTGATCTTTACTGTAAATTATTCTCTGTTCTGTCGTATCCTGTGCATGAGGAGCTCGGCACCCTGGAAAAGGAATTTTTGATAATAATAAAAGAACCCCACACTCTAAGCTTTTGCAAGTGCAGAGATGGTGAATTTTGTAATTTCAATGCAGGTTATTTATGTAAAATACCACCAGACCTACACAGAACCTGCAGCATAACCAGGGGAGAACATTGTCAACAAGTCCTGGGTTCTTCATTAATTTGTTTTGGTTTTCAAACCGTAACTGTCTCCATCAACAAGACCATTTCAGAAATGACCAAAAACAAATCCAGAATCAAATCAAAAATTTCGTAAATATCAGTTTTAAAGCCAAAAACATGTTTTGGAAACCAAAACATCCAATCTGGGCTTGGCAGCCAGGTTTACCATTGGATTGATGATCTGAACCTAGATCTCAATGATTTTGTGGCTCTGTGTTAGAGAAAAGAGTCCCAGTGCAGGGGTCAGGTACCACCAGGGGAAGATCCAAATGGCAGGGGAGGAAGGCCCTTGCTCTTCCCAAGAGGAAGTTTTGGGTGAGCTCTCAGCAATTGCCCCTTTCTGGACAGGAGCTCAGGTCACTCTGGTCACCTCTGCCTCGGGGACAGGAGACTCGCGGCGTTTCCCCCCAGCCCACAGAGAGCTCCCACCCCCTGCAGCCCCATCAATCCCTGTCCCGGGCTCTGAAAGCCATCCAAGCATTTGAGAGGAATGGATCAATCAATTGCACAGGAGACACTTTCAAACCATTCCTTGGAGATCACAAATCTTTCAAGCAGGCAGCTCTATTAGATGGGCACTCCAGCCAAATCATTAAGCTCGCTGCCACTCACAGGGAACAATAACTTCTTCTTTCCAAACACTTATTATTCTCTCAGCTACTTATTTACTAAGAATATTTTGGTTCGCTTGATGCTTGGAACATCTTCCTCCAATGCTGAATTGGAAATGATGGAATTGCACATTCAGGATAATTAAATAAGACAGCTTTCTCCAAATAATAATAGTGTTGTAATGTCAGACAATAAACGGGCCCAGCCAGCACAGGCAGGTTTCCTCCTCCCCTTCTGGCTGTGCTGCCTGGACTTTTCTAAGGGACAAAGTGGCATTAAAGCTGGTGGAATCACTCAGGATGCTCTTGAGAGGCTTTTCCCTCCCAGCCATGAGCGCCCCTTTTCTGTCCTTCACAGCTTTGCCAGATTTTAAGCAAAACACTTTGAAAATATTTGACAGATTTTTTTCCCCCAAAGAAGTCAGACAGAAAATGCTTTCTATATTCCTGAAAAATGCCTTTAACTGGTGACATCTGGCCCAGCCTCTTCAGAGGAGATGGACACACAACACACCCTTGTGAAGCTTCAGGCATCCTCCTCCTGCCAGCCTCTGGATGGGATTCCCCTGAAATAGCCCCAGTGCCTCCTTGGAAAGGACCATCCCTCCTGCAGAGCCCAGCACGGACAGCACCAAGCTGGAATTGTTCCTGGGCCAGTTCTGCTCCCCCACATCCCGTGCTGCAGCCTGGACACTGCCAAAGAGGATCCCGTTGGGATGGGCAGAGCTGCAGTCACTGCAGTGCCAATGGACCCCCCTGGCTCACATCCCTGTAAAGGAGTCCTTGATATTTTGCCATTGCTGCCCAGAAATTAATTACTCTTAATTACTCTTTTTTTAATAGCATGGTGTGCACAACAGCACAGGGATTCTCTGAGGGATGACTTTGCTTGTACCAAATACAGGTCAGAAAGGTTTGGTTTGGAAACTACTTCCAGAGTTTATGAGCCCACTGCTCATTTCATATCAGCATTAAAAGCTTGGACACGAAGTCACAGAACCATGGAATCCCAGACTGGTTTGGGATGGAAGGGACTCTAAAGCCCATCCAATTCCAAACCCTCTGCCATGGCAGGGACACCTTCCACAGGACACCTTCCATAACCACACATTTCCACACTCACACCTTCCTGACTTTCAGACTGTATCCTTTTGGGAATTTAATGATTTTTGTTGAACTGAAGAGAGGTTGCTTTTACCAGAGAAATAAAATCATCCTGGGAACTTCACAGATTTTGTTGTTTGCTGTAATGGAGTTACAGAAAACTCCAGTTCCTGCTAAGGAGGAACTTAGGCACTGAAGACATTCCCCTTTGGACCAGCCCAGCCCAGTTAGCCCCAAAGCACTGAACTCTGGCTGCTATTCCCTAATTCTCCAGGAGCAGCGATGCTGGTGGAGTCCCCACCCAGGAAGGTGCCGTGGTAGCCAATCCTATCACAGCTGGCACTCTGCTTAATTAATCCTGACAAACCTTGATAATGAATCATTGGGAATATGAGTTAAGCATGAAATAAAGCAAACAGCAAGGATCTTATGTAATTCTTCCTACTTCAATGGCTGCAGGAATTGAGTCATGAGATTGTTTTGGAACATTTTATGACAGAAGTCAGGAGAGCTCTTTGTAAATGAAGTTTTCACTTTTTTTTCTTTAAGGACTCGTCATGGTTGTGCACATTTTGTACCAGTGCAGATCTTCTCCTCATGTCTTTTGTTTATTCCCTCGATGTCCTTCCTCATTCATTTTGTAGCAAGCCTGGTCCGTACAAGGTTTTACCCCTGTGTACAACAACAGCAAACTCAGGCAAAATACATCGACAGCCCCGTCTCCCCAGGTAATGCTAACAGCTCCTTTCTGTTGATGTGGGCTTAGGGTACAGATTTTTACCTTTATTCACTTGCTTTGATAAATTGAATATCAGACAATCATGACTTTTGCCCATTTTCTGGTACTTAAGCATGGCTTTCTTCCATGCCCATGCCCATTATACTCCATGAAATGAATTTTTCCCTGGCTTCACCTCTCTCAGTGCTCACCTTGTGGGCCTCTAGATCCTGGTGCTCATCTCTGGGGAAGGCAGCACTGGATCATGCTGTGCCATGCTGCATCACCCCCAGGTTGCTGGGGCACAGGACAGCTGGGTCCTTGATGGCTCTTGTTCCATCCAACCACACCGTGTGGGGCCATGGAAAAGCCTCTCCAAGGTGTGGGTGGGAACGTGGTGTGGGAGCACAGGGTTGAGCTCAGGGTCTACCCAGCAATGTTTGACTCTCCAAGACTCACTGTGTTTTCCACAGAAAGAAAAAGCAATGTACAGGGACTGGGAACATCTCCATCGCCTATGAGCTGCTCGAATAATGTTGTTCTGTTTGAGATGCCTCCTCATTGTAATGACTGAAATCAGATTTTTCAAGCCCCATTTAGGGCTTTGGGAAATGCAGGTGTTGAATTTCCTCTCTCAGGAAATTCTGGGCTAATAAGAGCTTTCTAGACTGGTTGCTTGAGCTAAAGGAGTAGAGAAAGGAACTCAAAATAACCTGGAGTTACTGCAGGACAAAATCAAAACTGTCATTATTTAACCCTCTTTGTCGGGAGCAGCAGGGCACTGATGGAGGCTTTAATGAGCTCCAAAGGACTGGGCTTCAGAGGAGGCGCTCCCAGGTGCAGGAATTGTCTGAAAGTAGGTGAACTACTTTTAGTGAAGCACCGGCGGGGTGGGCTGCCAGTCTCAAAGCTGATCCACTTCCACTGAGGTCGATGAAAACTCATTAATTTCAAAGATTGGAGCCTTAATTCGAAATCTGTTGGCAGAGCAGGGGGAGCCAGTGTGGAGAATTAAAGAACACGAGGACAGAGGACATCCTGGCTGTCTCCTCACACGGATCCTGGCGCTGGGGACAAGCGGAACCAGGTCAAATTCCTTACACAGGAGATTAAGTGGGCCACAAGGGTTACAAACAGGCTCTGTGTGTGTGTATCAATATTTTTACACCCAGAGAAAATGGATTTTATCCTCAATTAGTCCAAATCGAGGACTGCCCTTAGCAGGGCGTTCTGATGGCTCAGGATTCGCCGCGGTACAAATCGCAATGCCTGAGGGTTAAAGAGTGGAACTGCCTCAATACCCTCCCAAAAATTCCATCCAAACCACAGCCATGCTCATGACTCCCTTTGGGAGGCAATTATTGTTAACCACAAACCTGGTGGAAGAGGCACAAAGAGTTAGAAAAAGGCTTTTATGAAATACAGCATGGACAGAGGTGGCTATGTCTGCACAGAGCTCTCATTCTCCAATTTGTTGGCACTTGGCTTCTTTTAGGTCCTTCAGGGGAGCCAAAACACTTTGTCTGACCCAAACCAAACATATTTGAATGAATATTTTAAATTTCCAATTAAATGGAAACAAGTATTATAATTTCTTGGAATTACTACTTAGCATTTTGTTGAAAACCAGTGTCAGAATGTTGCTCTTTTCTGTGCAAGCTGTAATGCAGCCCCTGGCCCTCCTGGAGCTGTCCCCAAGGGCTGTGGCCGTGTCACCAAGCAGGGGCTGAGCTGCAGAGTGAAGGGCCTGGCTCAGGACCCAGCATCCAGCTGGACACAGCCCTAAGGTTTGCTCTAGGCTGGCTCTGCTCCGGACTGGATGATGGATCATGTTAGGGATGCTGCCAGACCCATCTCCCGTCTCAGTTATCTGAAATAAATCCATTTTCCTTGCTTCAAAATGAGCCCCCAGTGAAAAGCAGAGCACGGGAAAGGGGGATTTGGGGGGATTTGTGCAGGAAATGCTCCCCGAGCTCCTGGTGCTGCTGCAGGCCCTGGTCTGGCTCCATCTCTGCCCTACCCTGAAGCCAGAGCTGGGCTCACCCTGAGAACACAGCAAGAGGGGCCTCCTGCAGCCATTCCTCGTTTATAACCACAATTAAATACTGAGGCAATAGTGTCAAACAGGCAATTTCAGCCTGCCCCTTTCCCAGCTTTCCCCAGATGTGAAAGGAGCTGCTTTGTGCCGAGCACCTTCAGCAAGGATTGTTTTATTGTGATATGCAGAGCTGAAACCCAAATCTGATACAGATATTGGATCAAACCTTGTACTCCGTGGCAATCTAATTTTATCCTGACATGTTGATTGCTTGCTCTTCATCTGTGGCTGCTGTCCCAAAGGGGGCTAAGTGAGAGGAGCTGCTTTTTTTTTTCCTTTCCTGTAAGAAGATGACATGAAATAAATTCAGAAGAACACACACAAGAACAATGTGGGGTTTGTTATTCACAAGACAGCTCTGAGAAGGGAAGAAATTGGAGCTGAGATTTGTGAAGGATGGTACAAAATATGATGGAATTTCTGACTAATAAATCACACAGAACCATTCCAAACCAAGGGAACTGGTCCATGTAGGGGCTTTTGAGAATCACTCTGAATTGTTCTCCCTGCTTTCCATCAGGTGGGAAACATGGAATTTCTTGGAAAAGCCAGGCCTGTGACTCATGCCATCTGTGGACATGGTAATGGGGAATTTACAGCTCACAGACCAACCAAATCCAACCCTCAAATTTAGGTGCAGTGTTTCCTCTGGGTTATGGAATTTTGAAGTAAGGAATGTCCCTCAGAGGCACATGCAACACCTTTAGGAAGGGATGCTGAGCTTTGCCACAGTGGAGAATTAATTACTTATCATTTAAATAAGGGCTTGCAAAAATTGGAAGGATTTCCACATATTTCCATGGATATCAAATTCCAAATATAAAGCCGAGCAATGCCAGCAAGGGGCACAGCACCAGGCTTGAACAGCAAAAGCAACAGGAGCCCTTGAGAGCACCAAAGCAGAGGCAGACAGGAGGAGAAACAAGACCCATGTCAGCCAGAAAGCCACAGTCAGGAGCTCCGTGGGTGAAACACACATTCTGCCTCAAACACTGGTGTATTTTAATAGAAAAGGTCCCCAATTCAATAATTTCCCCCCGTTAGCTCTGTTAAGAGCACCCAGTGCAGAGCTCCCACTCTCCCCAGTTTGAACCCTCGCTGCAGTGGAAGATGCCTGGCCCTTCTCTCTGTGAATTCCCCTGGGGGTCACAGGTTCAGTTCAGCAAATATTGGTCCTGCTAATGAAAGAGGAAAACCCGATGTCCATATTTGCAGAACCAAGGTGCTGCCCTTAATTTTCTTGCAAATATTTAAGAAAAAAGTCCAACACAAACTCACCAGCCCATCAGGAAAACCTCATTTGCACCACTGACAATCCAGAATTTCTCACTGAACCTCTCTTACTTCTAATAACCCCAAACTTAGAAGTGTTTCTTAATTTTAGCTACTTTTTTTTTTCTCTTGACCCAGATACAAAGAAGCTTTTACTACTGGGAAATGCAATGTTCATGAAGCAGTGCTAAACCCATCGTTTATTTTTGTATTAAACTTGGAGAGTTTCTCTCCTTCCTCTTTAATTACCCACCTTGATGGTGCTCTGCATTATCTCTAAGTTTAGAAGTTGTCTTCTATTCCCACTCTGGTTCCTCCATTAGCTCAGGGCCCAACTCTGCCTAAATCAAACTGAATATTTAAGACACACCAATGGTGGCTCAGGGTTGGCGTGAGTAGACAAGAATAAATTTGCTTTTTATAAGGTTTTTATTAAAAGCAATTCAGTTTGGGGAACCAGAAGATGCATTAAAAGAGTGATGCTGGACTGTGTGTTAATTGCAGACAGTTAATTTAATTAGAGAGATGGCTGATAAGTGCAGGGCAGTGCTGGCTGGAGACTCCGTGTGGGCTCCAGCTCTGCCACAACCACGGAGAAAAACCCATGTCCTCAACACATCCCTTAACTTTTCTGGTGGTTGGACTCATTAGCAATTTTCCTTTTCATGTTCTTTGAGGGGGGAAAAAAGAGAAAAAAATGGAATTTTGGAGAAGGAGGAACAAGTAAAAGACAGGCAAACCCGTGAGAGCACTTACGGAGGAAAAAAATCTCTTGTGTTTCTTGTGTTTCCTCTGCAACTTTTCCATTTACACTCGGTAACTCCAGCAGCAGGGGTTACATAAGGCAGCCCCAGGCCACCAGAGGCAGCTCCCAGCTCCCTGCACTTCCAGAGGGCAGAGCCTGCCCAGCCTTGGCTCTGGGGAACCACAGGAGTTTGCAGGAGGTTTTAGTGCTTCTAACCAAGACATTAATTCTAAACAGGAGCTCTAATTCAATCCCATAAATCACCAGCTTCCCATCAAAGCAATGCTCTAGAGTGGGCAGGATTAAGATGCCCTGAGTTGACATTTGAAATCAAAGTAACCACTGACAATCCTTTTCAAACACAGCAAATTTCCTTTATCCTCACTGCCAGGAAGCAGAATTTCCCCCTTCAAAATGGGAATTTTTACCATCACTTTATGTCCCTTTCTGTTTTTATGAAGCAAAAGTTATGAAGGCGTTTCAAACATGAATTACTTGAAACTTCTCCTGCTTAATTCCCACCCGAACTCGGCTGGAATTCTCTAGATCAGAGTGTTTTGGAGTCCATTTTCCATTTCTATACCAATAAAATTGTGGCATCGTTCATATCTCAGGAACATTTAAGGTTGGACTTGATGATCTTGGAGGTCTTTTTCAACTTTGATCATTCTATGAACACAGTCTTAAAAATCAGGAGATGGGAAAAATGACCATTAGTACATTCCCTGTGGGAAGCAGACCTGTTCCAGCTCCACCACTGTCCTTGGTGCTCAAGGGCTCCACGTTGGCTCTCAAGTCCTTCTTTAGTCAGTGCCTTTCCCTGGTCATTTTGCTGTGTGTTGAGAGTGCTCCAGACCACAAATGCAGTGGGAGTGTGGGACTGGGGTCTGGAGAAGATGGAAATGGGCTGGATTCCATGTGTTTACAAAGAGAGGAAGAATCTGCACCTCTCTTGTAGAGGCCTCCAGAGAACGTGGATGTGAACAGGATGGTGAAGAAGCAAAGATTACCCAGCAAACACCGGCCAGCCAAGAGCCAAACCAGGCAAGTTAAACAGCTGCATTATTTAAAACTATTTAGCTGACAATGAGTGTGTAATCTAAGGCTGCAATATAAGCAAAAGCCCACTTGAGCTGAATTGCTGTGACACAATTGTTTGATGATTAATCCCCAAAGTACACTTTAAAGGACACAGACAAAGACTTCAGGACAATGGTCTTATTTTTACTGTGCCACATCATATTTTTCATTTACGAGTGCAGTTACTGTTAAAGAACTGTAATTTCATATTTGGTTCACCCTGCAAGAAGTCTTTGCCTTGTCCCAAAATACTCACTCAGAAAAGCTTTCACCGAAAGCTTGCAACCAACAGTAAAAACAATCACCCTGAAACCACCCTCAATTTGGGGCATTTCCATCAATCCAGCTCCTGCTGATGCTCCCGTTGGAGCTCTGGCTGTTAAATGATTTCTCACTTTCATCCTCGCTCTGAAACTGCACAAAATTCTCACATTCGGGCACCGCTGAAGGCAAAAACAGGAAAGCTGCAAAGCTCCTGGGTCTCCATGCGAGGCAGGGAGGATTTGCCCTAAATGTCCCCATTTCCATCACATCCTTCATGTTAATTGAGTTTTAAACCTCGAGCTTCCTGTTGGCAGCTCCTGGCCCACCACGCCATACGTTTTGGGGCCATTCAGTGTCTCCTGGGATCTGGGTTCAGCTCCAGGTTTTCCACACTTTTCCTGTGTAGGACTCCAGGGAACGATCTCATTTCTTGCTGCTGCAGTTCCCCTCCCTCTCAGCAATAACAAACCCACTAATTCACATCGCTCCAAGACATGAGAACCATAGCAATAAAACTTGCAAACAGAGGAGAGAGGGAAAAGCATGTAAATATGATTCAAACCCAAGCTGAAGTTACTAAAATCCAATTGAATTCAAATTTCTTTTCCTTTTTCCCCTGGCTGATGTTTCCCCAAAGCTACTCCCTTGAATTACACGTGCACAGTCACCCTTCATTTCCATCAGTTGCATTCCCACGTTGGAAAAGCCCCACCATCTTGTGTTGCTTATGGAGAAAATAATTTTAATGATGAAGATTTTGTCCTTCTGTGAGTTCTGAGTGCATGGAATGACTGAACAGCCAGGGATGACCTCTGATACCAGGAGAGCTTTGCAGGAATGAAACCAAGCAAATGTCTGACCCCCATTTCAAAAGGATCAGAGCATTTATAGAAGCACAACAAAGAGTTTGAGCAGTGGTACCAACCAAAGAAAGGGTATAAATTGGGTTTGAACAAGCGTGGGAAGTGTCTCACCATCATCAGCCCAAACCTTCCTGCTGGAGCACCAAAGGCATGGGCAGGTGACCAAAGGGTGACATCTGTAAAGTGGCCGTGCTGGGGTGACACCGATGCTGCTGGATTTGGTGAGAGATTGGTTGTTTCCAGGATTTCAGCCCTAGGGAACAAGAAGGATGTTGGTTAGACTCAGCTGGCAGCACCACTGTTTGCTTCTTATTGTCCAGGAAATGTGGATTTATGGAATACACAGTGTCTCAATGTAATGGGTTTTTTGGTGGGATTAGAGGACTGACCATAAAGGTGGTGTTGAGCACAGACCTTCCAGAATCCAACTGCAAAATAACTTCACATAACCCAGAAACTGCTCTGATCCACAAAGCTCAGCCACTGTGAGGGTGGGGAGGCCCTGGAATGGATTTCCCAGAGCAGCTGTGGCTGCCCCTGGATCCCTGGCTGTGTCCCAGGCCAGGCTGGACATTGGGGCTTGGAGCAGCCTGGGCCAGTGGGAGGTGTCCCTGCCCATGGCAGCCTTCAAGGTCCCTCCCAACCCAACCCATTCCATCACTCTGTGATTCCTCCTACAGAGCACACACAATAAATATTTGTTTTTGAAGCACCCCCATCTTCCTGGGGTCACTACCAGGGTCCCCTCCCGGGGCAGTGCTTTGGGTGGCAGTGGCTGCAGACACAGGGGGGTCACCCGGGGGTGGCTCCAACCCCAGGAGTGACCACAGGATCAGCCCTGAGCTCGAGCTGAAGTGTGAAACCTCCTCTGTGCTACATCAGCCTGTGTGGAGGCCTCTTGCAAAAGCAGCCCTAATATTCAAAATTTAGCAACACCATCTGTTAGAGACTTTGTTAAATAAAAACAACTCATTACCGAACTTAGGTCTTGGAGAAGGAGCACCTTCTTTCACATACAACTGATTTTCTTCAGAAAAACACAAATAGTTGTTTCCCAGTATTTGTTTCCCAGTATTTCTGAACCATTGCCAAAGGTTTCTGACAGCAGCCACGTTCCTAACTTGTAGCCAAAGAAATAACTGTAGTACTAATCTGGAACTGGCAGTAACTCCTGACATTTGAATTATGTTGCTGAAAGGTGTCTTTTTACCAGCTGGTAAATAACGATCCCCTAATTACAGATATAAATCTGGTGAAGTATGAATGCACAGTTGAAAGTGATGAAAATGTTTAATAAAATATGGCCCAGAAATGGAGAATGGGATTAGATTCAGCATCTTGACCACAGGGGTTTTTTGGATCTGCTGATAGAGCCACAGCCCCTGAGGATGGCAACACATCCCTGTCCTAGTGATAAACGTAAGGGGAAAACACTGGTGATTGTAATTGTCCCAAAAAATCCGAGCAACCAGTGTGGCATGAAACCCCTTTTTAACTATCCAAGTTCTTATGGCTGCTGCAGGGAAGAGCATTTATTATGTGCTTTGCTGATAATCAGCAGACCTTTAATAATTTCGTTTCTCCAGCGAAGTTTGATGAAGATATGGTTTCCTTTTGGGGCCTGGATTTGTCACCTCTGTGATTCAGACTTATATCAGAGATCTCTAATGACAGAAATTGGAAAGAGCTCAAAACTGTAGTTTATTTTTTTAGTAATTTTTCTTTTTAAATCACTTTTTAAAATTCTATCCCAAGTCAACTATTTTTAAAAAGCTGTGGCAGCTTGATCTGAAATGGCTTTTTCTTGGTGCTTCACTTTCAGTTTTTTTGAGTATTACATTTATTTATTAAATTTCTTTGTTATTTTTTGGCTGTGAATAAAGACAAATTCTTTTACTTAAGATTGATTTTTCTAATTGTAGCCCCACCAAAAATCCCCAGCACAACTCCTCCAGTGACTTCCACAAGTCACTGACCCCAGTAGAAAGCCTGAGACAAAGCTCACAGGTTGGGGAATGGTGAAGGACCTTTCTGACCGCTCAGCACAGCTCAGTCCAGGTTGGATTTCATAGCTCATCATTGTAATTATCAGCCACAACTGCAAGTGCAGCCCAGATCTCCATCCCACTTCTGCAGCTTCCTGTCAGCTGAGCCTGGAAGGAAAACCAATGGGCTCAGCCTCCCTGCCCTGCTTCAGGGAATGAGCAGGGAAGTTCATTCCCAAGCTGCCAGTGCAGCTCCTTTCTCCAGCACTACATTCATTAACTCTGCAGCACAATACCCAAATTACTCCTTTTTAGCTTCTGCGAGGATTTTCATGTCACGCTCGGGGTGGTTCCATCTCATTACTGCTGCGTCTTTACTGTTCCACTGTTGCTGCACAGGCACTGCCCATACAAGGATTAATTAATGTCACGTTCTTAAATCCACGTGTTCCCCTGAAAGGAAGGGATCTCTGACATAACATCTGCCTGTGTTCAAATTACAAATTACAAAAATGAAACTCTGCTTCTGCTCATCCCATCCCACACCTTCCACTGTCCCAGGCTGCTCCAAGCCCCAGTGTCCAACCTGGCCTTGGACACTGCCAGGGACAGCCACAGCTGCTCTGGGCACCCTGTGCCAGGGCCTCTCCACCCTCAAATCCCAAGAATCTTCTTAATTCAGACCTTACTGAGGCCATCTCTGATGTGGTGATGAAGAACACACCAGGGGATCATGGTGTATTTTATGGTGACCAACACCAACCTATCTCAGAACTCTGCTCAAAACCACCCCCCCCACCAGCCAGTATTGAAACCCAAACCCAACCCAGACCCTGCCATTTCAACACCAGTTCTCTGGGCTGGGCACCACTGAAGGTTAAACCAATGAAAAGGGTTTTAGGAGGAAACTTGTATAGGAGAGGAAGAACTGGGCTGCAGAAGCTGGAGCTGGCGTGCAAGGCTGAATTAATAGCTTAATGCAATTCAGTTCTTACTGGTTGCCTGGAAACTAACTTCGAAAAAAAAAAAAAAAAAAGGAAAAGCTCAAACCATAATGGGTGTAGAGGGCTTAATAGGGAATTATTGATGCCACCAGACTGTCTGACAGTCTGATGGATTTCTAACTAAATCACTCAAAATGCTCCTTTATTATTACATGTTCTCCTGAGTAACAAGGTCCAAGGCCAAAGGAGAGGCAATATTCCGTGGTGCTGGTGCTGAATGCCGGCAGCGGAGCCTGGTGCTGCCAGCCCAGCAGGGCCAGCCCGGCTGCTCCCGCTCCCCTCCGTGTTTAACACGGCACTACCGATGTTCTCCAGCAGCAAACACGAGGAGCGCTCGAGAATTCCTGCCGGAGTCAGCTGCTCGGATTAACCCTGCAGGCCTGCTCAGGGGGAGCTGCTTCAGCCCAGCCTAAGCCGAGCTGCTCGGGAAGCCAAGGCGCGGCTCTCGGACAAGCGCTGGCCGGGGGAGAGCCGTAGTGAATGCCCATCGCTGGGAAACCCACGCCCTGCAAAGTTCCCTGCCATCCCAAAGGCTGTGCAGTTCCCTGGGTTGGGGAATCTCACCAGAGCCTGGAGGAGATGAGGGATCACGGGCAGGAAAAGGGGAGAAGCGAGAGCTGAAGCAGACACTGGAGTGATGGAAAGGCTCCTGTTCACCCCAGTAAGGACCCTGTTCATCCCAGTAAGGACCTGCCTAGTCTGGGAAGGCACAAAGTCAAATGTTAATGGTGCATATTTTAATTAACCAAGGAAGCAGCTCAACGGTTCTGGCATCACAAAGCAAATCCTGACCCTCCACCAGCCTTCCCAGGTCACAGGAGCAGCACCTGGAGCAGCCCCAACATCCAGACCCTGGTGCCCAGTTTTCCATCTTGGAATAGTGCAGGTTTTATCCTGATTATTTTTGACAGGAATTAGGTCAGTTCAATTACCCTAAAATTCAGATGAGCATCCACCTCTCTCCTGGCTACTTTTGGATATATAAATAATGCACTGACAACACCAAACCAGAAAACACCGCAAACCCCAGCACCTTCAGCCTGCTGGAGACCCCCTCACACACAGATGTCCAACTCTGTGCCTCAGAGACAAATCCTGGCTGGTTTTCAGGGGTAAGGATGACCATACGTTAGAAAGAGCTTTGGGAACAGACCCCGTCTCTGCTGCCATCTCTGAGGTGCGTTGTACAAGGGCTGGATAATGTAACTGTAATACAGAACATACTGTAATATAGAACAGTGCAGGGCTAATTTTGAGTCTGCTCCTGATTTATCTGTGATGTCAAGATATTCAATAGATACCTCGAGAGCATTTTAAATAGTCTCTAAATAAAGCAAGTCATTATTTCTTGCTAAAAATGGGGTTTAAAATGAGCTAGTTACTGAAAAAAACCCAACAAACTGTAATTTGTTTTCCAATTTCATAGGTCTCTTTCCCATTTCCAAGTGATCTGTGGTAATAAAGTATCAACATGGAGATCAAGTGCCCCAACAAAACTGTTTAATGACTTCTAGAATGTACATTAAATCCCTACAGCCTAAGCTAAGACAAACAATCACACACCCTTTTTATTACAATTCTTTAGAAACTCTGGCTATAAATAGAATTTAGCGCACCAGTTCACTTATTTTTCATTATTATCCCATTACCCACAAGTTCTGTTTTCCATGTATCCCTTTTGAGGGGTTCCTGAACCAACAAACCTGGCAGGTGGAGCTGTTTGAGCCCTCAGTCATGAGAGGAATTTCTGGATTTTCCAGAAGGAATGGAAGGGAGGACATGGGTTTTGGGCTGAAGAGCTCCTTTATTATTACATGTTCTCCTGAGTACCAAGGTCCGAGGCCAAAGGAGAGGAAATATTCCATGGTGCTGCTGGTGAATGCTGGCAGGAGAGCCTGGTGCTCTGAAGCACTGTGGATTTCCAGGAATGTCCCCTTCCTGTGGGAGCATTTGTGCCACGTGTGGACCCCACAGCCACAGTGTGAGGAGCCAATGAACCAGCACAGCCCCACCTTGGAAGGACCCGGGGGCACCTCATTTCTGTGGGCTGGCTCTGGGAACAAATGCATCTTCTCCCATAGGAATTTCCATGGAAACAAACTGTTTTAATGGGAAACCATTGGGTGAGAACAACAGCCCCACCTCCTCACACTTCCCCACCAAATCCCACAGGTACCAGGATGGCCACGGCTGCCCAACAGCTGGATTGATGATCAACAGTTGGACTTGATCTCAGAGGCCTTTTCCAGCCTTAGCAAGTCCATGATTCCATGAGAAACGAGCACTGAGCTTACAGAACTCTGTCCCAGTGGGATTCTGCAGAAGGTGAAGCACTCCCAGCCCTTGGGCTCTAACCCAGCCCTGTGTCCGGAATTATTAACACCCAGCTTACCTGGAGTGGGTTTCCCTGGGAAAAGCAGGTGTGGAGCACCTGGCTATCCCCCAGAACCTTTGGAGCAGGGCTGAGTGTGCCAGCCAGGCTTCCCAGGCACAGCACAGGGAGGGCAGCCAGCCCCGAGTGTCAGGGGGGCTCTTCTGCTCCACAGCATCCCTTACAGAAGCAGAAAGGGATGTGAGAGGCAGAAATAATTGGACTTGACATCCTGATCTGCAGAGAGACTGGCAGTCACCAGGCTCCCATGTGACCTTGCTGACCAGAATGTCTGGGAAGTCCTTGAGCTGGGCCATGGAGAGCAGACCTGGGAGTCAGCTGCTATTTCTGGCCCTTCCCTTCCCTGCCCAGAACCACAGCACGGCTCCTGGAGGTGTGTGATTAGCCTGGAGCCATTATGCCAGCCAGCCCCAGCTCCAGACAGCTCTCATCAGGACCTTTTAATGTAAATTGCTGTCTCCTCTTTGCCATCTGTGGAATTAAAGTGATTTATTTTAGCTCAGGAGCTGTCTCCGAGTTGGTAAACTTTTGCTGGTGGACATAATGAAAAGCAACCCTGAGCCTTTTCTTCTGGGAAGGGGGAGATGTCCTCCTGAAGTTCAAAAATGTCAAAGTCCTATTTCTTCATAGTTGCTGGAACAAGTCATTCCGAGGTTGTTACTCTGCAAAATAATTCATAGATTCCAAATACTGATATTTATAGCTGAAGCAGAACTCCTAAAATCTCATGGTTTTAATGGGAATGTTGGCAGGTCCTTTATTATGTCACAGCGAGCAGTGGTGTTAAAAGTTCTGGAATCAAACTATCAATGCATGATAAATGGGGGGTGAGCTGCTCGTGTCACACCACTTATTAAGTTGGTACCATAAATTATTGCACTGTAAAAATCAATGTTTACCTCAGACTTCCCTCCCATATTTTCATTGCTATTTTCTAGAATTCATTTAAAAACTACAAGAAACAAACAAACAAACAAAAAAAGAGACACAAAACCACGTGAAACAGGAAAATTAATTTTCTTCAGGCTGAATTATTCTCTATTGCCTAAACAGAACAACAGCTGAGGATGTTGCAATTAATAAAACCATCTAGACAAGAAAGGATGAATCAGAGATAGATCAGACCATGGAGCTCAGATATCAACCAAAAATTCCAAGAGCTGAATCAAGAAAAGTATGATTTTTCTTTTTTTTGAGAATGCATCACTATTTATCAGCCAATTTATACTTTTTATTCCCAAATGAGACCTCCAGGAACGCAGTTAGTGTAGACTGAGCGTCCCTTCAATGTCAGGCACGACGTTCTCACCTTAATTCTCCCGGATTTTGCACAAGGAGAAACATCCACCGCTGGGGCAGAACACCCTGTCACGTTCCCCCACTGTGAGGGGATGCTGAGAGCTGCCAAAAACAGCCTGGGTGGCAAGAAGTGAGGAAAACTCTTCACTTACTTGTCCTGAGCTATCTCAGACTGCTGGGATGCCCGGCCCTTCCATCCCTCCCTGAAAGACTTCCACCACATTGAGGATCTCAATCCCTGTAGCTTCAGGGACGTTGCACAGTTGTTAAATGCTGCTGGGAAAAGCTCAGGAACAGCAAAAGCCGGAGAGATTTGTGTGGGAGGAAATCTTGTGGCCCTGTTTGCACTGCACAACCAAACGTGAGCTCGGGATCACACCTCGCCCATGGCTGGAAAAGTGTCACATGCGTTTAGGAGCAGCCTGGCAGGTCCCATGAACAGGAAACAGCAAGAAAAACAGATTTTCTAGGTTTTTACACCCAAAGAGTGGAGCTTTTTTGAAAAAAAATTAATCCCTGGTGTTTCTGCCAGTTTGGTTTCAGCTTATACTTGGCAGGAGCTGCATGCCAGCAGCGCGTTCCCTGCTTTGTTGTGATAGACTCTGTCTCCCAAAATCCGAGTTTTTGGTGATTCCTCTCCTCAAGCTCAGCACCCAACCACTTCCAGAGCATTCCTGCATTTCCCAAAGCCGAGGGCAGCATTTATCAAGTGCCACCTACAATGTACAGGCTGGCAAAAGTCTCCGTTCCTCCAGGCCAGCCACAGCCCCGGAATTTATTGCTAATAAGGCAGAGATTTCGCAAACACCAGCATCAAAGAGCACATTAGCTCTACCTCTGAGTGAGCACATCCCATCTCCGGCGAGGTTTTATGATAGATGATTCAAAGGAGAAAAATTAAGGGGCCTCAGAAGCTTTTATGGCTTTCCTTACCTCATCTGTATTTGCAAAACATCTGAAGCGGGGCCCGGCGTGCCGGCGTTTGTGTGTTTGGCTTTCCAGCAGAGTGCTCCGCTTGCCATAAATTATGGGGCTGCAAACAGCCAGGTATCAATAAGGCCTACGTGGAGAAAGGTGAGAAGGAGAATTTCCCACCTCACAGGGAACAGGGAGAGGCTCCCAGCCACAGGAGGAGCCGGGGGCTGGGCAGGGGCACTCGGGGGATTTGGGATTTAATCAGAACACTGCCTTGGTTTGCTTGATGGCCACCCATGCTCTGGGATTCTGGGATTCCCCTGCCATAAAAAGGAAAGTCTGAATTTTGCAAGATACCTGTAAGTTTAAATATTAAAGTTCACCTACCTTCTAAAGAAGAGACTGAGGAAGGATGTATGGCTGCCTGAATTGAACAGCTTCAGCAAGGGTTCTGTGCAGAGTGGAGAAGGGAAAAGGCTGTCACAGGCCTCCCAGGAAAGTCTCTCAGATCTCAGGCCAAAATTCCCCCAGCCTACAAATAAGCATTTTTAACCCTCTCGTTAAAAATGCTACAACCTAATAGGGGGTCCTAAAGGTCAAGTACCTGTGCTTTTCATTGCCTGAGCTTTTAGCAGCTCTCCCAGGCAGAATTTTGCAGCTGCACAAACTCATTAATCCTGCAGGTTCAGGGTGCATCTGCAATCTTCTTGCATCCCACATTCCTACCTATTACTTCCAATTTAGATCATCTGCCTTGTTTTCCACCTGAAGCCGTCTGCAGAGGGGATCTGAGCCAGCACAGCTCCTTGCTATGGAGACTTGCTCCTCAGTGACGTGAGCACAGAGTTTTGCATTAAAATCAAAAGAACAATCTCTGAGGAGTCTCTCCTCAGCACTCAGACTGTCCTGAGAGCACGGCATGGCACAAAATGAAAAATCACATATCTCCCTCTCTCTACAGCTGGAGAGGTGTAACTAATTAAACCAATTATTAAACCTATTTAAAATTTAAATTTAAAATTATTAAACCCATAACAATGTGAAATTAAAGAGGGGGGGGATGCTTAAAAACAATAGAGAGAGGCAATTGGAGCTAATCTTGTGGGTCAGCCTGCAGGAAGGATGTATTGCAGAGCTGCTCTGGGGCAGATGTTTAATGACTGGCTGAATAAACACCATGTGCATCAGCTGGGTCTGTCCTGCACATCCCATCTACTCTTCACAGGTTTGGTGTGATTTATTGCCATCCCTTGATGCTTGTGTACCTGATAGACAAAGACTTCCCAGAATCCCAGAACGGTTTGGGTGGGAGGGACCTCAAAGCCCATCCAGTGCCACCTCTGCCATGGCAGGGACACCTTCCAGGCTGCTCCAAGCCCCAATGTCCAGCCTGGCCTTGGGCACTGCCAGGGATCCAGGGGCAGCCCCAGCTGCTCTGGGCACCCTGTGCCAGGGCCTGCCCACCCTCCCAGGGAAGGATTTCTTCCCAATCTCCAATCTAAATCTCCCCTCGAGTGTTTTTGCCACACTCTGAGGAGGAGGGGAGTTCTACTGAGTTTTGTGGTTTCCAGGCTCTGCAGCCAGGGGCAGGATCCTCCCTCTAACCACAGCTCTGGCTGCTGCCTCTGGCTGCATTTCGCTGCCAGAGGATTCATTCCTGTGCTCTGGAGGGATGGAGGCAGCACAGCCCCACAGCTGGAGCCTCTCCCCATCCCAAAGAAAAGCTGTACTGGTCCCCACTGCCAGCTCAGGGCTTCTGCCCTTGTCATGAAAAACATGGAGCAAGTTTTGCTTTGGTTTGTAGGCAAAGATGGATGGGCTAAAGCTAAATCAGGGCCAGGCTCCAGGCCTTTGCCATCCAATTTTTGCTCAGTGAGCTGTGGAAGTGTAGAGGGACGTGAGGATCTTTAAGGTCCCTTCCCACACAAACCGTCCTGGCACTCTGTGCTATTTACATCTCAGAGTTACTAATTTACTTGTTGCATATTATACATATTATGTTCAATCTTAAAATATTACTTTATATTATTTTTAATTCCATGCCAAATTTCTGGGGTTTTTTTGTTGTTGTCCTGACCTTTCCAGAGCACCGAGCTTTGCCAGCAAACCCAATCATTTGCCCATGCTGCACAAAGGCAAAGCTAACTGCAAAATAATATTGGTGCCATCTATTTATAGCAGATATAAAATCCCCACAGGAAGCTGGTAAATCCCCTTCTCTGTGCTCAGGTATGAGGGGCCACAGCATTGCTTTTCCAGTAGGGCTTCATTATCCAATCCTGGTGATTGATGCCATTCCCGAGTAATCTTTCAGATAAATGAGCCCTCCCCATCTCATTTCCATAACTATTTTATCACCGTGTGAATTAGCTCCTCACACTTCTGCAGAGTTACCTCTCCAACAGGAATTTCTTTACAGAGCAATAGAAACATCCAGCAAATAAAAAACATCCCAGCAAGTGCTAAATATCTCCCAACAAACTTCCGATTCTTCTCTTTTGACAATTAAAATATTGACATTTTTTCATCAACTCCTTTCTCAACAGGTGAGAAAATCCAAACCAGGAAACAAGGACCAGGCAGAAGGCAGGGATGTTTTCTAGGAAAGATAGTGGTTATCCAATAAAATCCAATCTAGATGTAAAATCCAACTATGTGAAAAATCTTCCTTTGTCAATATCTGCAGGAGTTTCCTAAAACATCCCTTTTTTTTGGAAAACAGCTTCAAACTAAATTAAAAAACAGCTTTAGAAATTGGGTTTAAAGGACTTGGAGACAACAAAAGCCATTTGTTCTGAGGCAGTCTGGGTTGGCTTAGATTGGTTCCCTTGATTCTGAGCTGAGAAAGGTGTGAAAATAGGCAAAGAGGAGAAAAAGATTTGACTGCTCTGGATGAAAGGATCAATTCCTGATGAGTTTCTGTTTGTGCTCACTATAAACCCATTTTTTCAGGGGTGTCACATAAATCCAAGTGTACTCTCACACTGAATGAAGATGGAACTGAAACCAGGGTGGGATTTGGGGGTGTGGGTGGTCAAATTCAGCCACAGAGGTCTCACACCTCACCACTGGGACGTATTTAAGATGCTCTCTTCATCAAAACCCCTTATATTTAAAAAGAAAATAAAATGTGTTAAACGCTTTTCTAAGGACAGGGTGTGAGATCAAAGGAAAAACCAGGTGTGGAAAACTATGACCATTATTCAACTGCTCAAACATTTCAATATTTTCAATTTAAAAGTCATTCTTGCTAAAAAAGCTGTCACATCCACAAGCTGACCAATGCCATATATAAAAAATTGTCCTTCAGAATTATTTGAATCACAAAAAATGCTCCCAAACCAGGTTTTAAAGGACTACCTAATGGTAGTGTTTATCTAGGAGAGTTCAGCAGCAGAGTGTGGAGAAAAGAGCTTTGAGGTGCAAAGCCCAGCACTCCCAAGGGATGGAATTGCCAGTTAATTCTCCATTTCCGGGGATTTCCAGGCAGGCCCACCCAGATCAGCCCAGGGATGGGTCAGGTTTTCCTCTGTGGCAGCCAGGACTCGTCCCAGTGACACCCCCTCCACCCCCAGCAGCTCCTGCAATTCCCAGTTCCTGACCTCCACGCCAGCCGGGATGGTGAGGGGTGCCCGGGGCGGCTGGGGCACAGCTGGGCACAGCTGCAGGAGGATCCAAGGAGGAACCTCCGAACAGGAGCACCCAGCATTAACAATCCCGGGTTTCAGGTGGTTTTGAACGTTTGGTGATGGCCAGAAGGGTGGTGGGAGCTCGCGGCTGGTCCCAGATGAGCAGCAGTCCCCTCCGCGCGTTCGGTACCTCTCCTCTCTGGTGAGCAGAGCCCTGCCATCAACTCCCCTCCAAAGCTCTGCTGCCAGCAGTGTCCTTTCCGTGGCGGGGAGCGCTGGCACCCAGCCCAGTTCCCAGCTGAGGCCATCCCAGTGAGCAGCACATCCCAGCACAAAGTGAGGGCTGGGATGTTCGGATGCAGTTGATCCCCGGCGTTCCCGGCCTCGTTGCCATGACAGCGGAGCACCAGGGCTGCCTCCTCTCCTCTCTGGAAACGCAGCTCTGCTGCTCCAGCGCTCCCAGCTCCCGCCTCACCCAGCAGGGAATGCTGGCAGCGCTGGCACGGCTGGGCAGGACAGACCCGCACTGCTCCTGCTCCCAGCACGCACGCTGCTGGCACCTCGGGGCCTTGGCAGAGTTCGTACTGCTCCTACAGGGTGTGCGTGAAGGCACAGCCCTCACTGGGATGGAGAAAACAGGGAACGCAGCCACAGAGTCGGCAGGTTCCCATCGAGAGGACTCCTGCAATTTACCGTTCCTGCAATAAAACCACAGAACTTCGTGTCACCACTCCAGGAGCTCAGGGGGACACGGAGCTCCTCCGGACTCCTCTTTGCTGGCAAACCAGGCTGTGCATTAATGATGGAATAATTTCTATTTCTGTCAAGCTGATGCCAAAATGTCCTAACTTTTAAAAAACTTGGTGACATTCGTATAAACTATAGGGGATTGCCACCTCTTCTAAATCCAGATTTCCTCCATAACCTGGGACATTATTCCTGTGTTCTGTGCTTGTTCTTCAGCCTGCGGATGAGCTGAGTTTCCACTGAGATGTCTTTCAAGCCTTTGCTCCCACATATTCTTAGATTTCCCTTCAATTTTTCTATTCACATAGAAAATATTTATGTTTCCATACAGCCTGGCTTTACCTATTGTGCAGCTGGAGCTCAGCCTTCCCGACTCCCTGGGGTTTGTCCCCTGCATGTCCCTGAGCAAGGACACCTCTGCACGTGGAAATGGGGAGAAGCACCCAGCAGCTTTCATCCTCTTCCACTTCTCCTTGAAGGATTTCCTTTCCTTTGGAATGTTCTCTCTGAAACTGTGCCAAAACGAACAGCATTCCTCAAATTCAATTTGTTATTGCTTGAACAACAGAAGAAAACATAATATTCTTGGGTATATAATATGCAAAATATGCTTGGGTTTATTATTTGAAAAACACAGACAGCTTCGCCTTTGGAGATTAGGGAGAGCAGAAATAACATTCCCTATGCAGAAATAAAGCTGTTTTTCTCAGCAACATCCACAAATGCTGTCCCAGGTGTTCCACTGTTTCTGTCCATGGCTGGACACAGCGCATTCCTTAACAGCCATGCAGAGACAGGGATGTGAGAAGCACATCCTAACCCATGGGAAGCTGTCCAAATTTCCCCTTGTTCCCTGCTCCCCATCCCCAGGGACCTGGGGCAGCTCTTTCCTGGAGCCCAGATGATCTGATTTACCCATTCCTTAAAAACCTGGCCTGGTGCCCCTGCCCGAGGCAGGGGGTGCAGTGAATTGGTCTCTAAGGTCCCTCCCAACCCCACCCATTCCAGGATTCCATGACACAGTGCCCATCCATCCCAGCCATCAGGACAGGATGGGAAATGCTCCATCCCAAAGGTCTGGGGCTGTGGAGGAGGAAGACAGAAGCACCAACAGAAGTTCTGCTGATTTAGCACCCAGTGCACCCAGTTTCTCTCTGCATTCAGGGCTTTGTTGGCAGCTCCAGGCTCCCTTCCCAGCTCCAGAGCAGCCCCTCAGGAGAACCCCTGCTCTGTGAGTGGATGCACAAGAAATGCCCAGACACAAATTCAGGCCACCCCTTCCTCTTCGAGCCATCAACACAAGGATGCAACAAAAACAGCAGCAGCACTCCACAGGCTGCTGGACTCCGCTCTCAGCCTTCTCACTCAGCCAAGAACTCCCACAGAAACGCTTTTATATCTCAAGACTACTTGAGAGGAACCTAAGTACTGCACTGTCACTGCCAAATTTAATTTTTTCGTGGAGCTCTCAGCTCACTGAAAAGCTTGCCAGCCTTTCTGAGGGCTGAGAGCTCCTCAGGGCACGGCCTGGCCTCTCCCCAAGAGGCACAACCTGCTCTGGAAGGCCAAGGAGCTCTGCACTCCCCACCTTGCTGGTCTGTCCCCTTCTCCTCCTGCGTTCAGAGAGCAATTCACCATCTCAAGCACATCTTCTGTAGTGGCTGCAGAGTCACCCTCCTGCAAGGGGAGCATGCAGGGACGCTCTGCAATCCCAGAATCGCTGAGGTTGGAAAAGCCCTCCAAGACGATCAAGTCCAAGCTGTGCCTGACCCCCACCTTGACCCCTGCCCAGAGCTCTGAGTGCCACCTCCAGCCCTTCCTTGGGCACCTCCAGGGATGGGCACTCCAAACCTCCCTGGGCAGGCCCTGCCAAGGCCTGAGCACCCTTTCCATGGAGAAATTCCTGCTGATGCCCACCCTGAGCCTCCCCTGGCCCAGCCTGAGGCCGTTCCCTCTCCTCCTGTCCCTGTTCCCTGGCAGCAGAGCCCGACCCCCCCCGGCTGCCCCCTCCTGTCAGGGACTTGTGCAGAGCCACAAGGTCCCCCCTGAGCCTCCTTTGCTCCAGCCTGAGCCCCTTTCCAGCTCCCTCAGCCGCTCCTCACATGGGTGGCTGTGCAGAGCCTTCCCCAGCCACACGTTTGGCACACGTGAAAGGGCGAGGGCAGATCCTCCTGGGTGGATTTTCACGGTTTGTCGTGATAAAAATCTTCCAAAGAACAGAGAGTGAGGACAGAAACAGAGATGGTGCAGTACCCAGAGTAAATTGGAGAAACAGAATTAGAAACAATCTGTGTTTCAAAAATGTGGTCAACAGAATGCATCACCATGACAATTCTTGCTAGAAGCAACAAGAGAGGCTTCCTGGCAGTGCTGAAGGAGGGCTGGTTCAGGAGTGAAGATTCATCAAAATGCAATTTACAGCACCAAAAAAATATATCTGTAGTGGCATTTCATTGACTTTTATTCTTAAAATGTGAGAACTAGACTGAGGAAGCATTACCTTACACTGAATTCTGTGAAAATCCTGATCCTGACAGAAAATCAGAGACATCTTTAGCATGTTCCTTAGTGGTTGCATTCCAGACAAAGCTAAAATAAGGATCAAAGATTTATATCACAGATATAAAATAAAATCAAATGAGAGTCTCGGATTAAGGCACACAGAGGTGGGCTTTAAATTATAAATACGGTTTTAAAAGGAAATGTAAAGAAAGGATTAAAATACCCAAGCACTGAAAAATAATTCCTTTTAAGGGTGTCACCATGTCCCAGCTCCCAGCCATGAGAGAAGCACAACTTGCTGCAATTTTAATGATGGCTCTTTCAAAACATCCCATTCAGGGGGTTGGACGTCCCTCCCCCCCAGCTGCCCTCCCTGGCACGCTGGGTGAGGATTCACAGCCACAGAAATGGATTGTTTTAATTTGGGGCATCTGAGAGGCGACGTCAGCGCTCTCCTGATGGATGAGGTCACACAAATGTGTTCATTTGCATCGTGGTGGGGAGAGGGCTCAGCTGAAAGGGGAGAAAAAAGGGTGTAAATCTACCTGGAGACAGAGCCAAGGAGCCCAGAGAAGCTGCCCCTGGATCCCTGGCAGTGTCCAAGGCCAGGCTGGACATTGGGGCTTGGAGCAGCCTGGGACAGTGGAAGGTGTCCCTGCCCACGGCAGGGGTGGCACGGGGTAGAATTTAAGATCTAAATCATTCTGGGATTCTGTGATCATAAAAAACCCCAAGGAAACACAGCAATGTTTTGATGACAAATGAAATAAAGAACAACTGTGGCTGGGGGTGGTGGTGGGATAGAAATCACGTCTCCACCTCTGGAGCTTCACCCAGCAGCTCTCCCTCAGGGGTTACTATTTACTACATTTTAGGGAGTGCAGGCACTGAGGATAAATTTCCTCTCTTAAGCCCATAAATCTCTGCAGGTCTGACTGAACGCTCAGCATGGTATATGTGTGTGGCTGGGCTGACCTTGAGCTGGGGAAAAGTTTGTTAAAAAACTTCTTTTGGAAAAAACTCCGTTGCAGGCTGACAAATCCTGCACAGCTGTCCATCAATTGCCACAAGTTGTCTTAATTTTTTAGTACTTAAGTAACTTTTCTTTCTCATCAAAATACTTCGTGTCAAATATTTCATTTTGAATGTTTTTCTGTGTTAAAAAATAGTAAATTACTTAGCAACTAAAATGAAATATCTAACAGGAGGTCAAATTGGTTACTTTGTTGATTCTGGGATGAAATAACAATTTTTTATCATTTTTGCTTTAAACAAAGCTTTTTTTTTCTTCCCCAGGCAATTTCGAATTGCCAGGGAATAAAATAAATATATTACTCCCAGGTAGGTACTGTATAAGTAATATATGGTAGAGTTATAATAGAACACTGAAAAACTCCATTACATTCCTGTTCCGTTGTCAGAGGCAGGACTAGCTGGAGCAGCACTTGTATATCTCAGTGATATCTAATTCCCAGGGAAAACCTACCAGCACTGAGAGCACAGCCAGCTGCAGGCAAATAGGATCGTCAAACACTGTCAGCGAACAGATTATTCACAGAAATGAAAAGAAAAAAAAGAAACAGGACAAGAGACAACGTCTATAATATTCATAATTCAAAATAAAATTATTTTATTTCATTAACGACAGTGTAACTCCTGGTGCAGTTTGAGGTGCAGCATGGAAATGGGGGCCAGGCCTCTCTGGCACTGGTGAGGAGCTCAGAAGGGCCAAGGAATGTCTCACCTTGGGCTTTTAGGGGAAATTCCCCCATGGCAGCAGCCTGGCCAAGTTCTCAGCTCTTTCCCACACTGGGACTTGGTATTGCACCTGTATCCCATGGAGAGTTTGTCCTGTGAGAGGAAAACCACAGCACCCATCACGGAGTCACTGAGGCTGGAAAGGCCCTCCCAGCCCATCGAGTCCAACCTGTGCCCCATCCCACCTTGTCCCCAGCCCAGAGCTCTGAGTGCCACCCCCAGCCCTTCCTTGGGCACCTCCAGCCCTTCCTTGGGCACCTCCAGGGATGGGCACTCCAAACCTCCCTGGGCAGCCCCTGCCAAGCCCTGACCACCGTTTCCATGGAAAATTCCTGCTGCTGTCCAATCTGAGGCTCCCCTGGCACAGCTGGAGGTTTTGTCCTCTCATCCTGTCACTTGTTTCCTGGGAGAACATGTTATGATGTATTGTACATTCCTACAACACCTTTACTATCAAATTACCCCAACCTGCTTTGTGTCCTCAATCCTCTGTGTCTGCAGCTCCTGGTGATGTGAAGGGAATGAGGTTTTCCAGAACCACACAAGGTGCAAATTCTCTGTTTGTCTCATAAACCACTTCTCTGGAGCACAGAAAGAAAATCCAGTTGTTCTCACAAGGACTTTAACAACAGGAATAATTGTGGGGATCTGGGAGGGAAGGAAACCAAGGCAGAGTTGTGAAGCCACCTCTGGAGCTGAGCTCCTGCAGCTCCCCAGGGCTGGTGACCTGCAGGGACAGGGGCTGGGACCCAGTTCAGCTATGCTGGGCCCAGTTCAGCTCTGCTGGGACCCAGTTCAGCTCTGCTGGGCCCAGTTCAGCTCTGCTGGGACACAGTTCAGCTCTGCTGGGCCCAGTTCAGCTCTGCTGGGCCCATTTCAGCTGTGCTGGGCCCATTTCAGCTGTGCTGGGACACAGTTCAGCTGTGCTGGGCCCAGTTCAGCTGTGCTGGGCCCATTTCAGCTGTGCTGGGACACAGTTCAGCTGTGCTGGGCCCAGTTCAGCTGTGCTGGGACACAGTTCAGCTGTGCTGGGACACAGTTCAGCTGTGCTGGGACACAGTTCAGCTGTGCTGGGCCCAGTTCAGCTGTGCTGGGCCCAGTTCAGCTGTGCTGGGACCCATTTCAGCTCTGCTGGGACACAGTTCAGCTGTGTTGGGCCCATTTCAGCTGTGCTGGGCCCATTTCAGCTCTGCTGAGCCCCAGTTCAGCTGTGCTGGGCCCAGTTCAGCTGTGCTGGGCCCAGTTCAGCTGTGCTGGGACCCACTTCAGCTGTGCTGGGACACACTTCAGCTGTGCTGGGACACAGTTCAGCTGTGCTGGGACACAGTTCAGCTGTGCTGGGCCCAGTTCAGCTGTGCTGGGCCCAGTTCAGCTCTGCTGGGACCCAGTTCAGCTCTGCTGGGACCCACTTCAGCTGTGCTGGGCCCACTTCAGCTGTGCTGGGACCCACTTCAGCTCTGCTGGGCCCAGTTCAGCTGTGCTGAGTGGCATCCATGCAGGGCTGGGGTGACCACTCGCGGCCACCTCTGGGTCCGCGTGGCCGCTCTTCCCCGGCGCCTGGCAGACAGGGCTGCATTCAGAAACACGCAATGTTGGAATATTTCCCAGAGCAGGGCTCTCTCTCCAGTGACGTCAGCCTTTCCTCCCAGTGGTCCCAGTTGCCGCCGTGGGCTGGGCTGCCCAACACCTCCCTCGTGGAGGGGAGCCTGGCCCTCGGTGACTCACGCTGTCACCGGCTGAAGTGACAAAGTGCTGCATTTCCTCCGCAGCCCGTGGCACGGTGCATCAGTCAGAGAGGGGGCACAGCTCCAGCCCCCCCGCTCTATTTATGGGTGCAGAGAGAGAAAAACATGCTCCTGCCACATTTTAAAATAAGATGTATGTGAGTTTTGTGAAAAACACCAGATGATTGCACACAAGGATGAGGGGATATTAATGCAGACAGTGACACCTCCAGTTTTTGTGCTGCCTGGAGAAGGCACCAGCAGAGCTGCCAGCCTGGCCTTTGGGCACCTGGTTCCTGCCCTGCCTTTAGCAGAGGGTGGGAAGGGCAGGGGACACACCAGGAAACACCAGGAGCATCTAAAAAACCACAGACAGGCCAAATTCTGGTCTAGCTTTGAAGCCAATCTGGCAAAGAGCACTGGGAGATAACAGGAACACCGAGAAATTTTGAAATATTTTCACTTTGCAGGAATTTATAAATCTATGAAAGGCTCATTGATGTATTTGAGACAGCTTTGGCTTTCTAGTGTTTATTTAGAGCAGTAATTATTCAGAGTATTTTACAGGATGTTCAGTCCTTCAAGTGAAGCTGTACAGCAGCAACTATAAAATGCAAAGGGCAACACTGCTCAAATGAGAGACCTCAGACACAGAGGGGTTTTAGCTTCTCTAAACCTCATTTGTAAGCAGGGATAAAATGGAAGAGTAAATGGAGGAACCTGATAGCTTCATGTCAGAAAAGACATGAACCGTGACACAGCAATGTCAGCCAAAGGAAAATGAGCTGTTAAAACACCTGGAGTGGAACAACACATGGTTTCTAAAGTGGCAGATTAAAAAAAAAAACTGATAATGGGTCACGAATGATGAAATTTATGCCTTGCTTCTGCCGTGCACTGGGACTTCCACTTTCAAATTTCCAGTCAGAACAGATTAGATTGCCTCCAAATGAAAGTGTCAAGGTAAAACCCAGCAAGTGTAGTTCAACAGCTTTGTAAAAACATTGGCAGCAAGGGAAACAAGAAAACAAACCTCATTCTGCTTCTCCATGCAGCCCCTGCACCTGGAGAACAAGACTTTAACAGAGGCAGCAGAAATGTGATAAAAACCCAGGGCCCGTAGCAATGGGGTGGAAGGAGGCCTTAAGCGCCTGTCAAAAGATGTTAAATAAGATTTTTTGGAACTAAACCATGATTCAGCTTTTCTAATATCACATAAAACTAAAAATTGGCAAAAAGGTGAGGGTTTTTTTATTGACCTTCAGGAGGAAAAACCTCTTGATGGCTGGTGGCCACGGTGGATGCAGAGAACAGGCAGCTCCAGCTCGGGTGATTACTGAGCAAACCACTCTCCCAACCATTTTTTTCCTCCTGCTTCAAGCAATGCCTCAGCACAATTTAACAGTTTCCAATTCAGTAACTAAAATAACTCAAAGGTCTTTATTTTTCTAGGGTGAGAAGGGCAAATGACAACTCAGAAGCGTTTCTGCTGTGAGGGCTCCACAACATTTGTCTGGCACAGGACGTGTCTCGTCACAGCCCGGGCGCTGGGGCGCCCACGGTGGCATTTCCACGGTGCTGGGCTGGAGGTGGAAAGCTGCACTGCCTGCAAATATCCCCAGTGACACACTGTGGGGAGGAGAAAAAATCATTTTCCTCCTGACCCTGAATGAGTTCCCACAAAAAAACCCCAGACTTGGGTTAATTATTTCTCCCAGCTCGGAGGAAGCGGCGGATGGATCGCACCACGCCTGACCCCGCAGCAACCTCCTCTTCCCTCAAAGTTTAATGCAGCTTTTTGGAACTCTTATCAATTGAAACAAGAGATCTTCCTCGGATCATAAGCGCTGAGGGGAATCAGTAAATCCTGCTATTTTATTGTGCTGACCTTTAGACCACCACCTGTCTTTTGGCTCTTCAGTTTATATATGAGAAAATACCACGAGGTATTGGAGCATCCAAGCTGCCCCTTCCACCACCGCACACAGACCTTAAACCCTTTATCACTGAGCTGGAAGTTACATTTTTATCAAGTGGCTGCTTGAAGCCATGGATAAGAAGGAGGAAAACCCTGCTCATTTATAACCACTTTTAGTTAATGCCAGTGAACAGGATTTTTTATTTGCTTACATCATCTACTGCTAAAGTCATATTTTCTCTGTTAAGTCTATGTTTTGAAAAGTCCTTGGCATTTTAATTGGCTCAATATTTCAATTCTCTGTCAAAAAAGAGACTTGCTGAAAAAACACCACCTGATTTCTCTGTGGATTCCTCTTTCTCAGAGCCCCCTAAGTGCTGCTCCCCCTGGGCAGAAATTTGCAGTGCACTGGCTGCAGTTCTTACCCAAACCTCTCCCTCTGAAACACTCTGGCAAATCCACTCATCTCCACAGCATCGATCAGGAGCACTCTACCCGCAGGCACCTGGCTCACCATTAGGGATTCCAGACCAAGCTTTGCATTTCTTCTCCTCCACCAAAGAGCGACAAAGAAAGAGCCAGGGAAAGAAAAAGCTACAAGTGGCTGGAGCCGTGGGCAGCGCTGGAAGGGAAGATTTCTTGTGGGAGCTGCAGCTAAGAATGTTACCTTTGGTCCCCAGTTCCTCCTTCCCTGCTGTCCTTCGCACAGCTCGGATCTGAATATTGGGATCATCCAATATCTGAATATTGGAACAGGGCACTGGAGAGCAGGGAGGAGACACAGCAGGAGGTTTAGGTTGGAAAAGCCCGTGGAGACATCGAGTCCAACCCTGCTCCAGCCCTGCCAAGGCCACCACTGCCCCCTGTCCCCAAGTGCCACATCCACTGGGCTTTTAAACCCTCCAGGGATGGGGACTGAACCCCTGCCCTGGGCAGGAGGGAGCCACAAGGACTGAGTCCAACTCCTGGCTCTGCACAGGGCAACCCCAAAACCCCACCCTGCCTGAAGGTGCTGCACACAATGTAAGCATCACATGCAGTGAGGAACTGCCCCACACAAGGGAAATGCTTGCAAGCAAAAATTATTTCCATTTAATTTAGTGGAAGTAATGACAACCCCGTTTTTAACCTGAGCACTGCCCAGAGCTGCCTCCAAACATTGTTACCTGAGGGCTGGGATGAGGCCAACAACCCTCCCCCAAAAAAGGCAGCACCCTGCAAGCAACACTCCTGTTTCCAGCTGCCAAGGATTTAGACAAGAGTCCAAATTTCTGCTGCATTTCAGCCATTTTGCATTATGCAACCCCCAGCATGCATTTTGATTTTCTCCCAGTATCCAGGGCAGGTTGGAACTATTAGGATCTGCCAAAGCTTACCCATTTTCAGATGTCTCAGGAGAAAATGAGGAAGGCCAGGGGTTTTTTTATACCAGCAAATAACAGTTTGCTGGCTGCTGTAAGTTAGAGGTTAATGGCTCTGCATGAAGAAACAAGGATAATGGCCAGTTCTGAGCAAGATTCAGTTTTGAGTTGCTTGAAAACTGAAAAGAAGGTCAGCACGCCCAGCCAGGTTCCTCTGTGCTTTTGTTTTATTCAGCTTTGCAAATCAGAGCTCTCTTCATTGCCTCAGTCTCTGGTGTGAGAGCAAAAAAAATATAGTTGCAAGGCTGAACTGTTATGTTATTATGTTCCCCATCCTATTATCTAAATTGCTGTGCCACGAGCGGATTCAGCCCAGAAGCCTCTCTTGATCTATAGCTCGGGGGCCAGGACTGCTGGGTTTTTCAAGCCCTGGTGCGTGTACACGGGGCTGGAATCATTTGGAAATCTGTTTAGAAGCTGTCCAGTGTAATTGAGAAGGATTTTTCTTGTGCCTTCGAGGTCACACACATCCAAAGGTGAAACTTGCTGCAGCAGCTGTTTTAAAGGGATCAGGGAGGAGAACAATTACTTGTGGACTGGGGATCAGGAAGGGGGAATCCCCAGAGAACTCTAAAGAACTTCGAAATAATGTAGATGATGCACCAAGAACAGGGTGAGTCAGGAGAGGAGAATCTGGGAAGAAAGTTAATGAAATTGGAACAAATTGCCTATTGAAAGAATTTCTGATCTCCACAACTTTGCTTTGCCTTCTCTCACCTATCGATCCCAACTGGGTGCGGGGTCAGGACCCTGCCACCCCTGCTCTGTCACGTGGGAGTCCTGACCCACGAGTGCCACTGGAGGGTGGGAACTGGTTCTGGGTTCTCCATGGATTTCCTGTGCAGGAATTTCAGGCACAGCCCGAGCTCCAGCATTTAAAGCCTTCAGCGAGTGTTTCCTCCCCAGAGCTGTGCAGCCACAGGGGCGGAGAGGTCAGGGACAAAGCGGGGGGGCAATTAACAGGAGATCATTCCATAAGTACATCAGTAATAAAGGAAAACTGAAAAAGGAGCGGGAAAGCCATTAACCAAGGAAGTTGAGTGTTTAATAAGCTTTCCTTGCTTCAATCTTCATGAAAAGGCTAACTGAGAGCAGATGGTCGGCACAATAATGCTGGAACAAAGAGGGAAGTTTATAATCTCCTCCAAAGGCAGCAGGGAGAGTGCCTGGCTAATTTAGATGTTTGCAAATTGGTTATGCTGATGAACTTTATCTTTGCATACTTAAAGGACTGTCTGAATCAATATCAGTGTTTTAACTGTTATTGGGGAAGGCCGGAGAGGGAAAGACGGGGAAAAAGGAACCACATCTGTAGAATCACCAATGGTTGGGGTTGGAAGGACCTTAAAGTTCATCTTGTTCCCCTGCCATGGGGAGGGACACCTCCCACTGTCCCAGGCTGCTCCAAGCCCCAATGTCCAACCTGACCTTGGACACTTCCAGGGATCCAGGGACAAGCCCAGCTGGGCACCCTGTGCCAGGGCCTCCCCACCCTCACAAGGAACAATTCCTTCCTGATCTCTAATCCAAACCTCCTTCTGTCACTGTGAAGCCATTGCCCCTTGTCCTGGCACTCATGCTCTTGTTAGTAGTCTCTCTCCAGGAAAGGAAAGGATATTGCTTTACATCCCAGCTCAAAAGGCATCCATTCCCAGAAAAACTAACTTTCCATAAAAGCAACAAGACACCAAAATTGTGGGCAGCTGCAAAGAGCACTGCTGGACTGCACCATCCCAACTGCACCTCCTCCCACAGGACACTACACATTCAGAGCTTGGCTTTAGCCTTCTGTACCACCCTGGCCTGTGGTGCCATCTCCACAGCTCACAGAGCCACTGGGAGACCATTCCTTTCCAGAAACAGCTCTGCTGAAAATGAAGAGATGAATCAAGTTGCTGAGAGACCTGCCTTGAGCTCAGCATTATTAATTCCTTCATTAATGACTTGCATGACAGAGGAGGGATGTGCTGGTTAAATTGGCTGCTGGCACTGCACAGGGAAGGACTGCGAGCACACGAGAGCACGGAATTAAAATCCAGAAAAGTCTTGCCATTGCAGAAATCACCTTTAAAGAATGCCTGTTGTTCAAGAGAGACAAAGCAGACCCCACACCTGGGCAGAAATAATCAATGGTGTCATTCCAGGGTGGGGAAGGGAGCTGAGGATGAGAGGCCATCGCTCTGGGACAGCAAACGGAATTGTGACCATCAAAATTCGGGAAATAATCCTTCTCCTGGGTTCAGCCCCACTAAGTCCTAACTGGAGAAATATAATCTGCTTTATACGCTCTGTGCTAGTGAACTTGTGGAGCAAGTGAAGGGAATCAAAGGAGGGCAAGGAAGGAGATCAGAGGTCTGGGAAACATCCCCAGTGGATGAAGCAAAGCTGGGGAACTGAGCCTTAAACCAGACACTGAGGAGAGAGCTTAGAAACTGAAAATAAAGTCAAGGTAACAGTAAAGACAAAACAATGAACTGTTCTCCCCATCGGGCATGACTTGAGGGAGGAAGATGAAGGATAAATCCCAGGGAGCCCCCCAGGCCGTGGGCAGAGCTGTGAGTGACCAGCACTGCTCCAGACACAGGGACCCCACCACCACTGCCCACTCTGCCCGGTCAGGAGCTGACACTGACCCCTCAACACCTGCAAACCACCTACCAACAAAAGCTTGGAATGTGGCATGAAAAATTCAGGAAGGTCAATTAAACTGTTCATGGCTATTTAATAATAGGGAAGATAAGAAAAATAACCAAATAAATTACTTGTTCTGAATTATCCCTCCATTTTACCTGCAGTTCATTACTGACTCAGATTAATGAACGTTGAAAAGATATTACTCTCGTCTGAATACTCAGACTTTGCTACCTGATCGCGATTTTTGAAATGAAAAATGCAGTATATCAATTCTGGATGAATTTTTTAATAGAGTCAAGTGCCAAATGCCCTCCAGGAGCAGACCTATCATTTAAAGTGATCACATTGCTATCTCAGGCTGTGAAGTTCCCAGATTCCCCAAGCTTCCTGCTGAAAACACAGGACTCACCAAACAATGGTTAACACAGGAATTACCTGGGGAATTGGGCTGGAGCAGGGAATCGCCTGCATTGCTCCAGACAGCTCAGCACACTTCAGCTGGGGCTGTTAAAAATAGTGAGAGCTGTGAAAAGACCCAACCCTCCCCTCAGGGTGTTGTGGGCTTATTTTATTCATTTTCACCTTCAGCAAAGGAGTGTTTGCCAGGGAAAATGCTTTTGTGCTTAGCAAAAAATAAAACCTGTGAATCACTAGGGAAGCTGAGAGGGAAAGGTCACCAACTGGCTTCTCCAGACATTCATTTCATCGTTGTAGGGCCTGGACTCCTTCATGTGATCACTCAGCTCTAGATTTTAATAGACAGGACTTGGTGAAGGTGAGAATCTGGTGTTTCTTCAGGAGAAGCAGAGGGGAGGTGACAAACAGCACAGTGCTCAGTGCCAGCTGATTTACTTCCCAGCTCCTGCTAAATGATTTATTCCAATTGCTCAGCTCGGGAAATGGACCAAGACAGAAATCCTGGGATGAGTAGCTGGGGAGCAATGAGCCCTGGGGACACTCATCAGCCCAGCACAGGAAAGGGGTTCAGCCCTCCCCAGGAGAGATCAGCCCCCTGCACAGAGGCTCAGGGTGGACATCAGCAGGAATTTCCCCATGGAAAGGGTGCTCAGGCCTTGGCAGGGGCTGCCCAGGGAGGTTTGGAGTGCCCATCCCTGGAGGTGCCCAAGGAAGGGCTGGACGTGGCAATTGGTGCTCTGGGCTGGGGATAAGGTGGGATTGGCACAGCTGGGACTCCATGGACTGGGAGGGCTTTTCCAACCTTCAGCCAGACCCTTCAGCTCCAGCACAGAGGAGCCCCTGGCTCAGGGAGCACCAAATGCCTCAAGCAGAGCAGGAGGAACCTGAGAAGGTCCTGGGGGATTTATTTTTCCCAGCAGACACAGCTCCTCCAGAATAGGAGCACAGGAAACTTCCCGCAGAACGTTCCCCCTTCAGGGGGGTGTTGTGGCACAATAAACCTCACCCGAGACTTACTCAGCTGTGGGAAGGGATATTTGCAAGGCTGCTGTTCATTTATGGGTGGGGATTGAGTGGCTGATTCCCTCAGTGCCTTTGGAAGCCCCTCTCTGCTCCATGGATCCAACGGGCACCGTCACAGCCCCGCCTTGTCCCCCGACCACGGGGAGGTTGCTGGGAACAACAGCTCTCAGAGGTACCTGAGAACAACATCCCCTCCTTCAGAGCTTTAAAATTAGGATAAAACCACTCACGTCCAAAGCCAGCCTTGTCCTCACGATGGTTTAAACTCTTGTGCTTCCCAGCTGCAATTGTGAGTGTGGCACAGCCACATCCTGCTGCATCAGGGATGCAAACTCCTGCCCAGAGCCTTGGGAACTCCAAGCTTTGGCCCACACGGTCTCAGCTTGCTTGGATGGACTGGTCCCGGATAAAGATTTCAAGGAGAAATTGCATTTACGGCTCCTGCTTTTCCCTCCAAGCCTTGGTCTGTCTGACTCCCACCAAGCCAGGTCGTGCTGCCCTCTCAGGCCTTTAACAGCTCCCACTTGTAGGAGAAAATGCTGAGTCCAGTGGCAAAGCTGTTAAGTCCAAAGGCATTTTAAACTTGTGACAGCCACCTCAGCCCCTTATCAGCCATTCTGGAGATACATCACAAACTCACAGGCAATCCATGTAGAAACAACCATCCCTCGTGTGGGTTCTGCACAAACCTCATCCACTGAGCAGTTCCATGACTGAACCACTGCAACAAATACATTGGGAATATCTTATTTAATTACTCTGCTGCACAAGGCAGCTGTTCACACAGGATTTGCCCCTACTTCCCTACCTTTTACATTAATCCTTCCCCTAATCAAGAGGAACTCCCTAGAGCCCATCTCATACAAGTTTGGCATCAGGACCAAATCCACAAAAATACCTTCATTTGCTATTTATATTCTCCAGCTTGTAGATTAATAATGAGGGACCAGGCTCCCTTGTTCTTATTTGATTTCATCCTTTCCTTTGCTCTGATTTTGTCTTTATTCTCATTTGACAATTTTTCACTCTTATTTTTTCCCTAATATTTTTCCTGCACAGCACTCAAGCTGTGGGAATTCAGGGGGCTGTGAAGAATCTTCCCAGCTGGCAGGAGCAGGGCAGCCCAACTCCTGTGCCAAGCTCATTCCTGCTGCCCTGCTCAGCCGAGATCGCAGCCGAGATCGCTTCAGTGGTTTTAATCACAGGTTTACAGGGTTTATGGCTTGGTGCAGACTGTTCTGTCCTACAGGTGAGGAGTCGACCTGCAGCTCTGCAGCTTCCAGACCCACTCAGCCCCTTTCCGTGTGTGCCAGCAGCTCCCTGTTCTGTTTATTGGGATGCTCCTGCTCACCTTTTCTCCCTCTCCCAGGCCGAGCCGTGGTGTCACAGCTGGGAGTCACATCCCCCACATCCCTGCAGGTGCAGCCATCCCAGGATTTCGCTGCTTTCCTTCCCCAGAAACCAGCATAACCTTCTGGCTCTTAGTCCCCTTCTTCAGACAGCAACACACCAAGCTCACTTCATTTGTGGCAGAATTCCCTCTTTTAGCAAGGAACGCTCTCCTATCACCCAGAAATCACCTGGTACCTCTCACCCACTCGCTTCTTTCTCCCTTGCTGAGGGGTTTCTGCCCAACTCCTCAGTCCATTCCTCTTCCTCCAGCACTCTCTGTATGGAATGGAGTCCAAACCACTTTTTTCCATAAGCCCCACAATTAACAACCCCCCCTCACACCAGCTGTGCTTATGATGTGCCTGATGCCCTGATTTCTCCCCCTGCTGCTTTCCTGGCCAGGTGCTGCTGCCAAACAGTTGCTGATGCCCACTTTCTCTCCTGCTTTGCTTTAGGACAGCCCTTTCCTTTAACCAATTCCATTTACTGAGAGTTTTAGTATTTCATTATCTCTGAGTTTTCTCTCCCTCTGTCAAATCTTCTTGATTTTACAGAGACCAAAATAGCTGCAGAATGCTCAGCATTTCTGTGGGTATCACACGAACCTCGCTTTCCTGAGGAAATAGCACAGAATGTGAGCTGGGGTGGGTGATTTGGAGGAGCAGAGGCACAGGGAACGGGAAGAGCGACGGGGTCGGATCCCTCATTAGGAAGTGGGAGTGGCTGCAGCAGATCTCACACCTCAGAGAGCCTGAAAAAGGAAATGGGGACGTCTCCCTTCACAACTCAGATTAGTCCACAGCCACACTGGGCCTGAGCAAGCACAGATTGCCAAAATGGGAAAATTAGATACAAGATCCTTAATGGCTGGGATGAGAAGGAGGCTCTGCCCATTTCTCCCCAGCCCTGCTCCACACACCCGGAATTATCCCTGATAAATGACTTGTTTTCCTCCCGCTGCTGTTCAGGTGTTGCTGGAGTAGGAGAGTGGAGAATTACAGCCCGTGCTGCTGCTGCTATTATTATTATTTGGCAGTAATTCCTCTAACTTTCTTCCCTGGAGGAAGACACAAGGAGCTGCTCTCCTGCTCCCAAGGTCATCCCACCAGGAAATATTAGCTATTTACTTCTATTAGTTTCAATTATCGAGCTGCAGAAAACCAAATAACAGCCAATTTACACTATTTCACAGCCTGCCTTAAATGCAGGACTGGAACACTTACCCCAAAGCATGAGCAACTACAGCAAAGTCTCCACAGATCCTGCTGGCTCCAGGGGGAGGATGGGGGTCCCTACTGTCCCTAGACAGCCTAGGGGAGGCTCCAGCCCTTCCATTTGCACATCTTGTGTTTAGAAAGAGGAATTTTGAGTAGCTACAAAACTACAGAGATGAGACTGGGTTTGGGGAGTGCCTGCCCGCCCTCCAACTAGCTCCCAATTGGCTTAACAGCTTTCCAGCACTGCCACAGCATTCCCACCGTTCCCACACTGCTCCTGCTGCCAGCATTGGGTGGTTTGCAACAGCAAAATTGAGTTTCAGCTGCTTCCACAACACATCACGGACTAGAACAGGTGAAATTTGCAATACACCATGAAAATCAGCGGGAGTTGGAAGGGAATTTAGGGAAAAAACCATTTAGATTTTAGTTCTAGGCAAAAAGAGTGACTAAATAACAAGATTGATTTGCCATCCCAAGAGGAAATGGAAAAGAGCCCAGACACTCAGCAAACTGAAAATGCAGTGACTGAGGGAGAGGGAAACTTCAGGGGGAATGACCCTGAGCAGGAGCTGATGAGCTTCAACTCATTTTATTTTTTTATACATTTCCAGCCTGGTCTATTCTTGCCTTAATGGCTCAATGGGAAAGTGCAATCCTGAAAGTGTTCCTAAAGTGATTTTCCCAAACCGTTACTCAAATTACCCACAGTCTAGGGCAAGCCATAGATATGAATTATAGCTCTTGGTATTAAACTACCAAAACAAATTATTAGCATATAAAAACTGATATGATCTATTCAGAGGCGTTGCTGTGAAATATGGCCCTTAGCACAGTGCACCTATCTGGGATCATAAAACTTGTCAAAGGTACCCAAAGTTTATTGCCTTGGAAGATTCATGCAGCAACCCTGCAACACTTGATTTAGGTCTGAGCAGCCGTTTGTAATTCTTGCAGGCATGCAAACAGTTCAGATTTATTTAAATAGAGAAAAAATAATTTAAGAAGACAAAGGAGCCTTTTCTCCTAATCAGATGAGATAGAAATTATTTCAAGGCACTCTAAGGAACAAATTTGTCATTTTTCTTGTCCTAATTGTAGACCACAATAAATCCTTCCATGTGAATTCATTTCTTAAACTTAACAGTTATTTATTAACACAACAAAGTGTGTTCTCACTGTGCTAATGTACAAGCCAGTGTGATCCAGCCCAGTGAAGTCATGGCAATTATTGCTCACTGTCTGGGCACTATGAAGCTGTTGAGGTGGACGATGCCCTCGTGGCCCCACGCTTTGCTGGCTGCTGCTGTCCCCAGGCCCCCAGCTCTCAGAAGAGTTGTTGCTTTCCCCACCCAGCTCCCCCAGAGCAGGCTCTGCGTGGGAGAGTCGGAAAAAACCCAATTTCTTTCACTGATGTAGATCTGGTTGAGTTTTTGTTGCATGAAGGAGAAAGAGGGAAATTTCTTAATACAATAAAGACATGAAACAGAGAGAAACAGCAGCAAACACAGCAGGCCATAATAATAAAATCTCTGAGAACACAATTTCTGTGCAGCTTGGGATGTAACCACTGCTTCCTCCCTGACAGCCTCAGCTGGAATCACCTCACGTTCCCAGAACTTTTAACCAAATCTCTGAGAAACCAAAATGGAAACTGCTGTTTTGAGAATGCATCTCCTCCAAATACACTGTTGCAGCTTTTCCTGGCTTCAGACACGCTCCCAGAGAAGAAAAGCCCTGTGTTTTGTGCAGGCTCTGTCCTGGAGTTCCTGCCCTCTCCTGCAGTGATTAAAAAGACTAACTTCAGCTACCAGGAGCTGTGGTGAAAAGCACTGAAGGCTCAACACTTAATTAACAAAGGGAAACATGAGAACGTGGCAATTAACCTTTATTCGTGCTCGCAGCAGAAAGGCAGGGTGCAGCCTGTTCTGTTTGTTCCCACAAAGCAAACCTTGGGTATCTCCGTGCCCTCTTCCCTGGGTGCTGCCCGTGCCCGAGGAAGGCGTTGGGATGCTGAGGATTCTGCTGCCAGATAAAGCAACACTCGCCAAACCAGCCAGTCAGTGTCTACAGAGAAAGCCCAGCCTTTAACATCTTAATAATCCCTTCATTTTATCTGTTGAAAGCACAGCAGAAGAGGAGCCAGGGCATCAGCCCCACCACGGTGAGGGCAGGGCACTGCGAGCACTGGGATGCTCCTGGAAGTCAGGGCAGAGCCAATCTCCACGTTTCAAAGCCCAGCTGTCTCGTGTGAAGCAGTGTTTGACACACATTGGTTTGTTCAGCTGCCCAGGAGAGGAAATCGCCTCTTTTCCTTGGAGGTGAGGGTAGAACCCATGAAATCACAGACTTATTTATGTTGGAAAAGACCTCAGGGATCCTCGGCTCCCAGGCAGGCAGGATAACTCCATCTGAACAGGAGGAGCTCACGTGGCAGGCCCTGGGCTCACTGCACTCCTGTTCTGCTGGGACCAAGAGTCTCCAGCACAGCCCCAGAGCAGAGCATCCCTCACTGCTGGCACTGCCAGCAGCCACAGATGATTTATTTTACTACTACCTGAAGTGCAAATAGAAATGTAAGGGACCTCCAGTGTATCCACGGATTGCTTGGGAGAGCATTACAAGGAAGCAGCTTCCAGGAAGGAATTCAATCTGTCAGCACTTACTTCAAGTCACCGGAGCCCAGTGGCTGCAGGAAGGCTGGCAGGGACAGCAGCCCTGGGCACCAGCTGTCAGCAGGCACTAAATCCAGGCTGGGGAGAAGCGCTGCACCAGGGTCTGACGCTAATTCAAAGCTTTCATGCACAGAAAGCGTAAGGCAGTAAAAACCTCTTCTTTTTTCCATAAACTGCATGGCTGCAAAGGTGTTTAACATTAGCGGGACTCCAAATTATGGTGCAAAATCATCTTGCAGTGTTATCTTAGAGCTGTAAAATGGGATATGCCAGCACAAAAGATGTAAATTTAATATTGTAATATATAAAATATAATATATTAAGGTCCTTTCAACCCAAACCATCCTGGGATTCTTTAGGGCCACAGGAGTGGGGCTCCCTAGAGCCACTGCTGGCTGGAGGAGCAGGGCCAAAGGGCTGGAGGAATCCCATGGTTGGACGAGACCCTCCACCAACCAACAGCCAGGAAATGAATGAACAAATATAAACTTCTCTCTGAAGGAGGCTAAAAGACCTAAATAAATCACAGCTTAAACCTATTTCTGTTCATGCAGCACCAGACCAGATTTCCCACTGAGAATAAGGTCAACTTTCACGCAAAGATTTAAGAAATGCAAACTAAAAGTCTGTTTATCAGCTGGTTGCACTCTGGAGGCTTTGTTTGACAACACAAGTTGTAGCCCAGGCACTCTGCCACGCACAGCCCCAGCCCTCAGCCCCTGGGTCCCCACGCTGTCCATCCTCGCAGGGAGAGCCTTGGGATTATTGATTGCAGGAATCCAATCCCGGGCACAGCCCCAGCCCTCAGCCCCTGGGTCCCCACGCTGTCCATCCTCGCAGGGAGAGCCTTGGGATTATTGACTGCAGGAATCCAATCCCAGGCACCGCGGCTGCCTCCGGGATGCCGGGTGGGACGGAGATAGATGGATCTGTCCCCAGCCTGCTCCTGGGGGACAGGAGCAACCAAGGAAATTGGTGAATGTTAAGTATTTTTCTAAATGGCTGTCAAGTCTCTTCCAGAGTGCAAGTAATGAAGTCACTTCTCTCTATTTGTTCTGTGTTCAGCCTAAACAGCGATGAACTTGAGCCTGGAATATGTAAAAGCCCCGAATTTGTGGGTGTGAGGCATTGTTTAAATTCCTACTAGAGTAGAACAAAACAAAACCTAACGGGGTGGGGGAGGGACAGGGGGTGTTTAACCTGGAGAAGAGAGGCTCGGGGGACCTCTCACTCTCACAAATCCCTGACAGAAGGGGGCAGCCAGGGGTCCATCTCTTCTTCCAGGGAACAAGAGACAAGAGGAAATGGCCTCAAGCTGTGCCAGGGGAGGTTTAGGTTGGATATTGGGAACATTTCTGCACCCAAAGGACTGTCCAGCCCTGGCACAGCTGCCCAGGGCCATGGAGGAGTCCCCAACCCTGGAGGGATGTAAAAGCTGTGTGGATGCAACGCTTGGGGACAGGGGTCAGTGGTGGCCTTGGCAGTGCTGGGGAATAATTGGAGTTGGTGACCTCGGAGGCCTTGTCCAACATCAGCAATTCTGTGGCCCTATGATTTGTCCCAGTAAAGCCAGTTCTGGAATATTTCCAGGAAGGTGAAGGACCCCCCCATTTCCCAAGGAGAGCAGAGGTCATCCCAGGCCATGGCTCTGACTCGGGGACAGATCCCTCCTGGAGCCGCGCTTTGATCCGGAGCAGCCGTGTTTGATGTAGCCCTGGCAGGGCCCAGAGCACATGGAATCATTGGCTCCTCTCATGGCTGCAGACTCCTCTCCCTTTTCTCAGCACAGGAGAAGGGCTCCCAGCAGGTGATCCCTCCTGCCTGGAGCACACACTGCCCCTTCCCAGCACCGCCGAGGCCACGAGGGCCGGGATGACCCTCTGTGAGCAGCAGGAACGACACACATGGCCCAGGAATCCTGAGGGAACACCCCCTGCGCACATTTCCTGGGGTTTCTGGAAAAACTGCGCCTCTCCTGAAACAGCCCAAAGGAATAACAAACCGAGCTGCTCCTCCCCCCCTCCCCGAGCTCTGCGGTGACCCTGAGGAGGTTCTGCTGCCTTGCTGCTGTCCCCATGGCCAGGAGCAGCAGCCTGGGTGGCACGAGGCACGGCGGTACCTGGCACAGGCTGGTGGCTCTCCGCGTGCCGCGCCAGCGCCGCGGGCAGCGGCTCCCCACGCGATGTGCTGTGACAGCTCCCACAAACCCTTACCTCGGGGAGCTGGGGAGAGCATGGCTGTCGCCTCCTGTACAGCACAGAACATGCTACCTGAGACGATGAATTCAGTCAGGCCGTGAAACGGGCAGCGTTTCAATAGGAAAAACAGATCTCCGGAGTTATTTTCTTCTTTTTTTTCACTCTTTTCTTTTTATAGCATCTCTTTTTGGTGCCTTCCCTTCACGCACTGGATACTCCCAAGGAAGAAACAAAGTCTCCAGTACCCCAAATAGTAAAGCTAAGAGGGTGAAGGCACAGATGTGAGGAGGGGGTTGTGCTGTGTTACAGAGGCAGAAATGCAGAGCAGCCACAGCAAACAGCGCAACTCAGGGAGAGAGCAAAGCTCAGGGAGTGCTCCTGCTGTCCGTGGTGAGGTTGGGATCACAGGTGTGTAATCAAATCCCAAAAACACTCTTCCACCTGCAAACAATGTTAATTACGTAGGAATGTTCACCTCGAGAGGAGAAAGCTCCAGGGAGAGCTCAGAGCCCCTTCCAGGGCCCAAAGGGCATCCAGGAGAGCTGGAGAGAGACCGGGGACAAGGGCTGGAGGGACAGGACACAGGGAATGGCTTCCCACTGCCAGAGGGCAGGGTTAGATGGGATATTGGGAAGGAATTGTTCCCTGGGAGGGTGGGCAGGCCCTGGCACAGGGTGCCCAGAGCAGCTGGGGCTGCCCCTGGATCCCTGGCAGTGTCCAAGGCCAGGCTGGACATTGGGGCTTGGAGCAGCCTGGGACAGTGGGAGGTGTCCCTGCCATGGCAGGGGTGGCACTGGATGGGCTTTGAGGTCCCTTCACCCCAAATCATGCAACAATCCAGTGATCCTCAGCAAACAGGAGGGGCTTAATGCACTCACCATGGAAAGAACTTTTCTGGGTGGTTTTGGGGTCTGCAGCCCTGGAAGGAGAGAGATCCCACATGGGCATCCTGGGACTCTGACTGAGCCATCCCCAGGTCGGTGTCTCTGCCTCAGGAAGAGGCTGCAGGCAGCAACTGCTCCACAAGCAGCAATATTCGTGTGCCACGCTCCAGTGGGCATTCCAGTGAGGATACAGGAGTTTTCTTTTCAATTCACTTATGAGACACAGTTGAGACTGCTACCAAGCACAAAATCTGTATAAAGGGTATTCCAAGGATTCTCAATGAAGGTACATTATCTCAAGTTAACATCCCTTTAAAAGCACATAATTCACTCTTAACCCTTCCAGTCTGAGATGCTCTAAGGAAAGACACAGCCTATTTTGTGTTATTTGAGAGTCAAATCAAGCCCCAGCACTCACTACACAACCTGTTTTCCAATCAATAGGGTTTGCCTGCCACACCAACACCCAGCAGGGTCCCAAAAAATAACTCTCATTTATTCTACCAGGGGAAAAAGAGTGCAGCCTGAAACTCACCCCAGCTCCACCACCATTACACACATCTAGCAAATGTCTCTGGGGCACTGTGGGAGTTCTGTGGTTCCTCCTGCTGAGGGATGTGCAGCCTCTCCCCACGGGTTCTCCAGTGCCAGGGCTCCCACTCCACAGGGCTGTGTCCCTAATTACCCCTCTGATGTCCCGATGGAAACCCTGCTACAGCATTTGGTGCTTCTCTAAAAGGGAAAGACAGGAGACACTTCATATCTCTGACATGAAATGTTGGTGCATGAGCTTGAAGAGGAGTGAGACCCCCTCAGCTGTGGACTTGCAAGGGGTTGTCAGAGCAAACTCAGGAGCTGCTGCTCTCCATCTCCTGGAGTTCATCAGCACCATCACCTCAAATGATGCACCCAAATGGCTACAGGAGCATCCTGCCCACAGATGTTCCAGTCTCTGGGTGATCACAGGGGCTGTGTTGGCTCTGGGGTGCTGGCCCAGCTGTCCCCCGTGGGGTCTGGGCAGTGCTGGAATTCAGCCCTGAGAGTACCACAGGCACAGCCAGGCCCCAGCAGCACAACAGCAGCTCCAGACATCCTCCCCACTGGGGAAACAGAACCCATCTTATTTCCTTGTTAAAGAAAATGAACAAACCCCAGCTCTCCATATTCCACAATATGTAGAGGGAGACATACACAGAATAAACAACGCCAGGAGTTCTGTGGCTCTTTTTCCGATCCATTCAAGAAGTATTAATTGACCCAGAATTTTGAAAATAATGTCAAAATGACCGGCAAAGTATTTACCATCCATCAGAACTAATTCCCTCTGGGGCAGCTGTTCCAGGGCTCCCAGAATTACTGGCCTCACCTGCAGCAGATGCAATCACAAGTGAAGGCTGAGCACACAGACCAACAGCTCATAATTTTCTTCTCATCTGACCCTCCAGCTTGGTAATTTTCTCTTTTAGAACATTTTATGAAGAGGAGGGAAGATGATGAGTAGGGTAAGGAAGAATAGGTAACAGGAGTTTAATAAAAAGAGTCAGGAAAGAGGTGATATATAATTTACCACAAACAGCAGCACAAGGACTTCAGGCATTACAGGGACAAAGCAGGAACAGAATCTACATCCTCAATATGGACATTTTCTTGCAGTGTGTGTCCTTTCTTTTCACTTATTTCAGAATATATTTTTTAAGGATCTATTTCAGCAAAAGAAAAATATCTTCCTTCCTGTAAGTACCTCGTGTTCCTCGGGTAAAGTGATATTGCCCGGCCATTTGGTGCAACAGCTCAGCAGCTCTGGCACTGCAGGAAGGGCACTGGGGGGAGGAATGACACAGAAATGAAAGTGCTCAACAAGACTCAGCTTGTCTTAATTTCGAGTTCTACATGCTCTGTTGTACTTTGACATGTGTATGAAATCATATCAGCAAAAGATGTTATTGTCAGTTCTTCTGGCATCACCTTCAAAGTCTGACATGTGATGGTGGGACTTTACTTGAAATTGGTTTGTATATTTGTTTTAAAAAGATTTTTAAAAATATATAATTTTGGTAAGAAAATAAATGCAGTGAAAAATATTTCATCTTTCTAATCACAACATGGAACAGAAATTCAATATAATCTTTTTGTCTTATACTTTGTCTTGTTCCCTAAACCTTCTTCCCTTACTGTTGCTATGAACATGTGGGTGAAGCTAATTGCTCTTAACTAATATAACTCTGATTACTGATGGATTTGTACAGCTGAAAACCACCTCAAAGCTGGATCAACCCTCTCCTTATCTTCAGGCAACCACATCCACTCCTCATCTCCCCTCGTGTGGTTCCCACACCCAAGGCATCCTCATTCCATGGCAGGAAGGAGCAGAGGATTTGCCCTCAGTGTTCCTAAAGGAGTTTTTGTCCTGGTTTTTGGCTGCCCTGACACAAACTGCTGGGAGCTGTGCGCTTGGGGGTCTTACCAAAAAACACCTGAAATGTGGATTCCCATCAGAAATGAAGCTCTTTAAACAAATCCTTTTTTAAAAAGCTGCACCAACAGAAAGGTTCTCCGACTAGCAGAGCAGGCATCTAAATAAACTTCTTGGAATGACTCTCCAGCAGATCCTCTCACTCTGAGCTACACAGGGAGCTTAGGGAGCCTCCTGGTCGGGGACATCGGGACCAGCAGCACCACTAAACCTGGAGGCCTTCAAAAAGCCCAGGGAAAAGGCTCTGTGAGGTGGAGGGAAGGAAATGTGAGGCTGAGGAAACCTCCAGCAACATTACCCACACAGAAGCTCGCTGAGAAGTGTAAATCAGTATGAATAGTGTGATTCCCACTGCCACACTCACTTCCAGTCTCCAAGGACACCTTGCAGGGCCGTTCCTTTCACTCTGAATAGATGATCAGCAAATTAAAATACTTTCATTAGGCTGCTTTTGTTTGAATGGGAACAATTGTGCCGAGCTCCCAAGGACTGCAGCTGAGGAACAATATCCCAGAGCCACCACACAGATCATTTCCAGCACTTGTGCAACAGGGCCCTTTCCAGCTTATCTGAATAGCTCTTCAATTTCCTGGCTCTCATACAAAGTAAATAAAACTCAGAGCATTTTGTTGGTAAATTCAGGTAAACTGACTGGGAAAGGAGAGGTAAGAGGAGGTGAGGAAAGGGGAGCCACAGGATATTCCTCAGGGATATCTGACAGGATCGTTTGAACAGGGGCAGCAGGACAGGGGGGTTCTGCCCCTCTGCCCCTGTGCTCAGGTGAGGCCCCATCTGCAGAGCTGCCCCAGCCCCGGGGCCCAGCACAGGGAGGACCTGGAGCTGCTGGAGAGAGCCCAGAGGAGGCTCCAGGGGGATCAGAGGGATGGAGAGGGAGGGAAGGCTGGGAGAGCTGGGATTGTTCAGCCTGGAGAGGAGAAGCTTTGGCGTGACCTCATTGTGGCCTTGCAGGACCTGAAGCGGGCGCAGGAAAGATGGAGAGAGACAGTTTACAAGGGATGGAGGGACAGGACAAGGGGGAATGGCTTCATAGTGACAGAAGTAGGTTTAGATGGGATCTTGGGGATAAATCCTTTTCTGTGAGGGTGGGCAGGCCCTGGCACAGGGTGCCCAGAGCAGCTGGGGCTGCCCCTGGATCCCTGGCAGTGCCCAAGGTCAGGTTGGACATTGGGGCTTGGAGCAGCCTGGGACAGTGGAAGGTGGAATGGGATGAACGTTAAGGTCCTTCCAAGCCAAACCATTCTCGGATTCTAAGAATTTTGCTGATCCCCCACTCCAACTTGCCAAAGGAACCAGGGAATTTCTGTGGCACAAAAACGAATGAGAGCCAAGCCATTCACCTGCAGTATTTTTTGTAGATATTTACAACAGACTTGCAGGGAGGTGCACTTCCAAAATCTGAATTCACACTGCCTGAAGTTTTTGTTTCAGCTGATACCCATGCAACTTTGAGCCTCATTAAATTATAAAATACGGTCCTTCAATGAACTCAGCTAATAAATGCAGAGATGCTTCTCTGTTCCCTTGGGAAAAAAAAAAGATTTTCCACGTGACTACAAGCTGGGGATGGAAAAAAAATCCCAACAAAGCATAAACCCAGACAGTTCCCAGAGAAAGCCAGCGTGCTCCTTTTTTAACACATGAAAAATTATCACAATCAAATTCCATTGTAAAATGCCCTTCCGAGTTTGTTTCCCCAGCTTTATTACCTACACAACTGGGATATTTTTATTTTTCCTGAAGTAGGAGCAAGTATCTAAATGAGAGGCAAATTGATGATATGCAGCTGGAAAATGGCTGTGAAAAATAAGGGCCCAAAATTTATCTCCATTGTTACACACAATGAAGCTCCTGTGTTATAAACAGATATTGGTACAGAATAAATCAGAATGGCACCAATGATCATAATCCTGATTCTTTGTGGTCCAGCCTAGAAATTAGGAGTCAGGATCCCACTTTTCTTGGCACTGTAAGGAATAGAGCAGAGGAGACAGGTGGTGAGCAAATAACCTGGGATGGTCAGGAGGGAAAAGTAGAGCATGGCAAAGGTTGGGAGACAGGACAGGGAACAGAGAGGGAACAGGAGCTGGAGCCTGTCATTTCCCTAAGGAGGGATGAGCTGCAGCCATCAGGGCACGCAGAGATTCCCAAAGGAATGCCAAGGGTGACAGAGCAGGTCACAAAAGTGACGGGCATTCTTTTGCCTGTGCACGAGGGAATAAAGGGAGCTGAGGGAGGCAGGCCCAGGGCTGAGGGGAAGCACTGGCAGAGCAGGACATGGGATGGAGAGAATGTTCTTCCAGCTTTTCCAGAGAAAATGGGGCTTTGGATCGACAGGGATGGATGGCTACTTCCAGTGACAGATTTACTGTGCTCGGAAGGGACGGAAACCCACATGGTCTGGATGAGGGCCAAAAAAAGCCCCTGTGGAGCAGAGCTCAGGGCCAGCAGCACGGGCAGTGAGGGAGGAGAAGGGGAATGCCAGGAAGGGACCTGGGGTGGCTGTGGGCAGGGACGACCTGGGCAGTGCAGCTGCAGGGGAGGCAGGGAAGGGATCGGGGATGCCGTGGAGGGGCCGGGCTGGAGCCGGGGCTGAACGCAAAGGAGCAGGGTCATATCGGCATTTCCAGGGGGAACAGGCTGTGCTGTAAATGCAGAGCTCTTCACGGGCCAGAGGAGCCAGCCGGGCAGGAGCGCTCCTCGCTGCGGCGCTGCGAGAGGATGGATGGGCTTTGTCCAAGAGCCGAGGCGAGGACAGCGCTGCCTCCCCCGCACGGCAGCGTCCCTCACCCACCGAGCAGGAAGGCACCGGGGAGCTGCCTCGCTGGAAGGCAGCACCAGCAATCCCCAAACGCAGGGCGGCTTGGAATGAATGACAGGGCCTTTATAGTGTTTCACAGATGTGTTTTTCAGGAGGAACCAGCACTGGTGGTGGCCAGCTTTATAAAATGTGTTACCTGCACAGCACCTGCCCAGTGCTTTCTCTGCCAGCAGCTTCACCCCAGGGACACCTTTGCTCCAGGGGCAGCTCATGGCCGGAGGAGGCAGAGGTGGGAGATGCAATGAGCCCTCCTTTAACATCCCTTCCAACCCAAGCTCTCTGGGATTCCACGATTCTCTGTGCTGCTCTCCTCTGCTCACCACACATCTGACCTCAGGGAAGAAGTGACTGTGAAAAACAGGCCTAGGAAGAGAGAACATTTATTTTCTGGCATAAATATAATAATAATAATACAGTAAAATCTGGCCCAGAAGCCGAGGGCTTATGTATTTCACATTATGTGTATTATATATTTAAATTCATGGAAATGTTTACTTAGATACTTATATTTCATGGGCTATAAAACAATAATAACCAACTCCAAATTAGTCATTTCCTTTCAGATAATAAAGTCACAATGAGAAAAAATTTGTAGCTTCCAGTTGTTCCAACCAGTGTTTGAAACAACATGAAAATCTCTTCAGCAGTCATTACAGCATAATTGCTTTGGAAGGCTGCAGGAGAATTACCACAGCTTTTTGTTGCTGTTTGCTTTGCTAAAGGAAAGTTGGTTTTATTCAAAATTATTAACTATTTCCATCTCCTTAGGCCTACAAAACAGAGAAGTGATTTGGGAATTTCTGTTCAGTATTATAGAATCATTACGGATGGAAAAGGCCTCCAAAATCTCCAAGTCCACCCTTGATTATCAAATTCTACCAAAACACTTTTCTACAAATTAAATCACACAGCTCATTTCTCTCGAAGCTTACAGAGAGCAGCTCAGACCTGCCAGGATGCGTTGCCTTAAGTTTGTTGCCAGTGTGTATTTTGTGGTCAACTAAATATCCACGTGCAGCTTTGTAATCCCAGTTTGGTGTGAGGCTCATGAATGATGCATTTCCTTCTGTAAACACCAAAGGAAATATAATTAGTAATAGTATTTTTACCAATAGATATTGGCATAATGATTTGGTATTTACAAACATCATTATGTTTTATCTAATTAAGAGACTGTATTTCATTTCTGTTATTTGGGGGATACTCAAAATTCCTGTCTAATGCTGAAGCACTTGGGATGCCAGGTGGGATTTTTCTGGCAGTTTTAAGAAGCTTTTTTAAAGAAAGCAAACGTGAAGTACTTGAGCTGGAAGACAAGAACCTGATGTTCAAGTACAAGTCTGAGGCTTGGGATGTCCTGTTCTTATCCCTGGCAGGAATTCCCTGTGGCATTTCAAACACAGGCAGGGCAGGCAGCATTCCCTGCTTCCCCAGCCTTGCCTGGCTTTGGGGCTCTTCCAAGGATGAGACGGTTGGTCCTGCCCTCCCCAAAAGCTGCAATCCCTGCTGGTCCTGCAGATCCTGAAACACTGGAAAGAAAATTCTTAGAATCCCAGAATGGTTTGGAAGGACCTCAAAGCCCATCCAGTGCCACCTCTGCCATGGGCAGGGACACCTCCCACTGTCCCAGGCTGCTCCAAGCCCCAATGTCCAGCCTGGCCTTGGGCACTGCCAGGGATCCAGGGGCAGCCCCAGCTGCTCTGGGCACCCTGTGCCAGGGCCTGCCCACCCTCACAGGGAAGATTTCTTCCTTATAAACCCTCTCTGGCTGAAGGTTGCAGACCCAAGCAGTCAAACCTGCTCCTTCCCATCCCACTGCACACCCAGTGAACCCAGATGTCAAATAAAAACCAAAATAACATCCCCATGCTCAGAATGCCTCAGTGGTACAAAGACCTCATAATAACAAAGAAAATATCCCTCTTTGGGTTTTTCATTTGGTCTTTGGACATCATTAGGAGCCTTAAACATCATGCAGCACCCTAAGAACTGCAAAGAGGTGATGTCCCTGTGCTGCTGCTTCTTCCACATGGAAAAACATCCCCCAACGTGAAGAATTTCAGAGAAATCTGTTCAGTATTTAGCCAACATCCTGGTTTCTCCAGGAGCTTGCAGCAGCAGCCAGCACCTAAGCCAGTATGATTCATTGGATCAATAATTCTAAGGTCTTGTACCTAAAAGGTTGAAAAATGTGATCTAACCTGGCAGAAGAGAAATGATTGTAATGTTCAGCAAAATGGTTAATGAGGCTTGGAAAGAGCAGACTTTGGGGTGAGAAAAATATGTCCAGGTTTAACCTTGCACAGAGCTCCAGCAGAACGTTCCCTCCTCAAGGTTAACTCTGCAGCCCCCACAGACACCTTTAGTTTATCAGTATTTCCACTCTTTTACTGGCTGGCCATTCCTTTCCCGATTTCCATGCTCTGGAGGACCTGGCCTCTTTTCCAGCTCCCAATATCCCTCATCACTTCTTACTGAATGCTTCATTTCAGTACCTCAGTTACATAAAGGCACAGAAATGAGGTTTTTTCCTTCTCCCCTAACTGTAAGTATTGTTTCTGATTCCTTCTTTTTTCTTCCATCCGTTACCATTCAACTCCAAATAAAAAAATCCTTTCCCAGATCCGTTTCTCACCCTTTGACTCCCCTCAGATAAGAAAATGCCATCTCATACTCCACTATTTGTGCTCAAAGCAAAACAAATAATAGTGACACTGAGAGCCAGGACTGGTGCTGTTATTTTAGCATTTCATTATTCTGAGGAAAACAGACACTGGTAACTACAATCTCCTGGTCCATAAAAGCACTTCCCACAAGCCAGCCCCATTTGGGATCTGTGTGTGGAATCTGCCCCTGTCCCTCACCTGGGGCTCATCATCGCACCAACAGTGTCAGACCAGCCTGGAGAAGGAAATGTCAGAGGAATGATTTAAACCTGTTTATCCACACAGGGGGACTTTTTAGAGGGCATGGAGTGTCAGGGCAACAGGGCATGGCTTCAAATGGGAAGAAAACAGGTTTGGGCTGGATATTAGGAAGAAATCCTTCCCTGGGAGGGTGGGCAGGCCCTGGCACAGGGTGCCCAGAGCAGCTGGGGCTGCCCCTGGATCCCTGGCAGTGTCCAAGGCCAGGCTGGACATTGGGGCTTGGAGCAGCCTGGGACAGT